>NC_071993.2:114880000-115197916 GCF_028885655.2 Pongo abelii
CACAAGTTCTCTTCCCTATCCTGAAGGAACTCCTTCTCACCTGTAAACTCACATAACCCTTTGTTTATTCTTGTCTTGTGTCATTGATAATCTGCATTTCTTTAGAAAAAATTATAACAGCCTACAGATTCCATGAAAAGATACTGGACTTTATTCATCTTTGTGACCTCCTCCATATCTAGAAAGAACCTGACTCATATATTCTTACTAAATATGAATATGTTTCCAAAACCCAGTACTTTGACAGCTAGTTCCATTTAAATGATCAACTACCACCTAAACATTCTGAATAGTAAAAACATAAAAAATAAAAAAGGAATAATAAAAGTTTAAACTTCAGTATGAAACTGACTTAGACTTAGATTCAGCTCTGAAAATTACTACCTGAAACACAATAGGCAATGTTTGCAAGCTCATTAAATTTCATATTTTCCTTTTGTGAAAGGGGGATATTAATGCAACATAATTCTCAGGGTTATTGGGAAGAAACACAATGCCTGCCATTATAATAAATCACTAATACATGTTCACTATTTATATTTTGGCTAAATGTATCAGGGCATCCTCTCACTCTCCCCCAATCTCCTCGGCAAATTGAGCACTTTTGCTTCCAATCGAGATCACTAATGTTCAGCAGCCACCCCTGCCTTTTTCAGTGACAACCACCTACCTCTGTTGAATTCCTCCCAAGGTTACTCACAGCTCAAGCAAAAAATGTTTGGATATCAAATATTCTGCAAATACTCAAATCACCTATTCAGTAAATCCCAGTCCCTGTGAATGAACCTCCCCTGAAAATTAAGCAGCATTTATTTGAGGGAGAGGGCTGATTTGAGCTTCCTTGGGGAGATACAAAATTGAGAGACTGGAAAGGGATTTTAATTGCAGAAAACACACTCAGAGCTTCAAAAACTGATGCCAGAGTCCTTCAAAGCTGTTTATGCTTCTTTACACATTCATTTACTTTACCAAAATTTTACTTTTGGCAAATCCAGGACTTTTCCACTGTACTGAGCAAGCATTTAAATCAACTGTTTCTACTGTAAGCAAAAGTCAGCAGAGGAAAGAATGCAGAGGAAAAATTGCTGAACTCTTCCTGCAAACTGGAGGATCAGGACCAATACATGCTACTTATAAAAGTTGTGACCCACAGGGTTCATGCCTGGAATGCTTTAATGAGGCCATTAAAGACACATAATCCAGATGTACAAAAGTAATTACAAAATGACTTGAGTCTCTTCATATATATATTTTAAAACCTACTACAATAACTCTTCCTCCACTCTCCTTAAAACCCCATTGAAAAGCTATTAGCCCTATAAAACTATGTAGCTTTCATAACTCTAGTTACCAATGAAAAATATTAGACATGGAGACCACTATTATTTTACTTTATCCCTATTGTCTTCTTCCCTTTCCCTTTCTCCAGATGCTTCCTAGGAATATGAGGGAAGAAAAGAAACAAACAAAAAAATCCTTTGTAAACATCATGGGAAAATAGGAAAAGCAAATTCTGAAAGTGTCATGTTAATAAATCTTTTTCAGCACATAAGATTAAAATGTAATACTTGACTAATATTGGGATATTTTTATTGCCTTATCAACTTTCCTCTTGGTCCAGCAACAGATTATCTACAAACAACACTCACATATATTAAAAATTATTTGTTTTTTAAATTTTATCTCAACTTCCTTTCAAATAGTAGTACCGGAGACTTAGAAGTCTTTACCCTAATTTAATGCTGACCTACCAAGAGGATATGAGTTTGAATTTAGAGAATAAACAAGTGTTGGGGGGTTGTAAAAGTTTTCTTTTTATGGAAGTGCTGATAGTTGCTTAAAGAACACTAGTGAACCATTTATTTTAATAGCTTTTCATTTCCTGTTTCGGTGTGTAATACCTGTGAGACTTAGAAAATAAGTGCTATTCTAGACAAGTTTCATTTGGTAAACATTGATCCATTTGCTTTTATTCTGATTAGAGCTGAAATAAACTGTTCTCTCTCCCTATTTTCATTCTGTATCATCCCAGTTGGAAGTCCTGAGCTGAGCCATGACTTTCGTTCACAAAGTGCTTTCAGCATAAGCACCGCAAGATCCTTAGGTGCCCCACTTTCTTATTTCAGCAAAGAGTAAAAAGTGAAGGTTTGTGTTGCTTCCTCTTGCATGGAAAACAACAAGCCTATTTTAGAAAAGGAGAAAATCTAATCCTTTTGAGGGACCATATAACTCTTGGATAAAGTGTTCTTAACAGTTTTCTGAGACCTCACTTCAAATCATGGGATGATCATCTGACCTTGAGCAACTGACCTCATTTCATCAGACCAGTTTCTCCATCAGTAAAATAAAATTAACAATAGTACTCTCTTTAAAGCATCATTATGAGGATTCAATATAACAGTGTTTAATAAACAGAAGATCTAGGAAAAGTCATATCTTATTACCTATGGATTCACTTCACATATGGTACTAGGAAAAATATAGCACTAGGAGGTATTATATATACTTCCCCAGATCAATGTTGTATTTCTTAGAGATGCATATCAAATATAGTCTTGTGTGTGTGTTAGGGGTGGGAGTGAGTGAAGGGTCTAGATAAAATATAAATGACTTGATAATTGTTGAAAAAGAGATAAGGTACATAGGAGTTTGTCATATTATCTTATTTTTGGATATGTTTGAAATATTCCATAATCAAAATATTAATACAAACAGAAGTAAAACGAAACTCTTGGGATGTTGGTCCCCAGGACTGTGGGAGAGGCAAAAAGATCACATAAACTTGGTTTTTCTTGTATGCATACATTCCTTGTATTTTTGTCTAGAAATATCTTATCCTCATTCTTGCCTGTATTTCTGCCAGAACATGTTGCTGCGTATGTGCTTTTTAAGCATCTCTAAGAATATACTTCTCAGTAATATTTCCCCTTAGAGAAGTGGGAGGCAGAGGGCACAGAGGAATCTTGATTCTCCAAGGAAAAAATTTTCTCCTTGGTTATTAACATGAGAGCTGCCCCAGGTTGCCGGGAGATTACAAATCACATCTCTGTTTTTTGGGCCCTTGAGGGAAAGGATGCCAGGGAAACAAACTCACTGGGAATGATGTGTGTCATCCATGGAAGCCATCTGGAGATATACTCGTAAAAAAGGCTGTGTTGAAAAGAATATGGCAACAGCTTCTGCTCTTCTTCTGGAATTGGCTTCCAACCTTCTTCATTTAACCTCCTTTAGCCCAAAGTGCACCATAGGCTGACAATCCCAAAGGCCTTGTTTTGACATGAGGCATTAATCAATATTATGATATAGTTTCTGCATAATGGGGTGCTTTCATGTCAATCAACCACTGACTTAGACTTCTATGACTATGAAAAATCCAATATGTCTACATTTGTGTGGTTCATAGTTTGTTTGATGTCTGTCTTCACTGAGAAAAATTATGACAAAAAAATTTTTTTACCCCTCCCTCCCCTTTTTTAAGGGATTTAGAGAAGAACTTAAAGAAGACATACAAAAATGAGGCTGAACAAGTCTTGGTCCCAGCAAGTAATGGTGTATTAATTATCTACTTCTGCATAACAAATACCCCCAAACTAGCAACTTAAAACAACATTTGTTATTTTCTCACAGGGGCTATGGTCATCACTGGATCACCTGAGGGAGGTTTCCCTTCCAAGCCCTCACACGGCTTTTAACATTGAATTCCTCATAGGCTGTTGGACTGAGAACCTCAGTTCTTCACTGGCAGCCTACTCTAGGATTGCTATAATAAGCCAGGTGATTGGTTTCATTAATTATTATTTTTGTCTTTTCTTCTTGATAGAGTGAAAACCACAAGTTTATTGTAAAATTCAACTTACAATATTTCTACTTGGGAAACCTGCACACCCCAGCCTCAAAATGCCTCAGTGCTACACTGATATGAGTCGCCTGGCCAACCTCTACTGATCCATCAGATCTTAACTTAAAAGGCCTTCTCATAAGATTAGTTAGGGAGGAGTCCCTCCTTTTCAATTGTTTGGAATAGTTTCAGAAGGAATGGTACCATCTTCATTCTGATACCAAAACCAGGCAGAGACACAACAAAATAAAAAAGGAAACTTCAGGCCCATATCCCTGATAAACACAGATGCGAAAATCCTCAATAAAATACTGGCAAACCCAATCCAGCAGCACATCAAAAAATTTATCCACCACAATCAAATTGGCTTCATCCCTGGGATGCATGGCAGTTTAACATACACAAATTAATAAACGTAATCCATCACATAAACAGAACCAAAGATAAAAACCACATGATTAGCTCAATAGATGCAGAAAAGGCCTTTGATAAAATTCAACATCCCTTCATGTTAAAAACTCTCAATAAACATAACAAAATAATAAGGGCTATTTATGACAAACCCACAGCCAATATCATACTAAATGGGCAAAAGCAGGAAGTATTTGCTTTGAAAACTGGTGTAAGACGAGGATGCACTCTCTCACCACTCCTATTCAACATAGTATTGGAAGTTCTGGCCAGGGCAATCAGGCAAGAGAAAGAAAGTGTATTCAAATAGGAAGAGAGGAAGTCAAATTGTCTCTGTTTGCAGACAACATGATTTTATATTTAGAAAACCCCATCCCCATCATCTCAGCCCAAAAACTCCTTATGTTGATAAGCAACTTCAGCAAAGTCTCAGGATACAAAATCAATGTGCAGAAAATATAAGCATTCATTTGCACCAACAATAGACAAGCAGAGAACCAAATCATGAATGAGCTCCCATTCACAATCACTGCAAAGTTAGTAAAATACCTAGGAATACAGCTAACAAGGGATGTGAAGGACCTCTTAAAGGAGAACTACAAAACACTGCTCAAGGAAATTAGAGGGGACACAAAGAAATGGAAAAACGTTCCATCCTCATGGATAGAAGACTCAATATTGTGAAAATGGCCATAATGCCAAAAGTAATTTACAGGTTCAATGCTACTCCTCTCAAACTACCGTTGACATTCTTCACAGAATTAGAAAAAAACTACCTTAAAATTCATACGGAATCAAGGAAGACCCCATATACCCAAGACAATCCTAAGCAAAAAGAACAAGCTGGAGGCATCACACTACCTGACTTCAAACTATACTACAAGGCTACAGTAACCAAAACAGCATGGTACTGACAAAAACAGATACATAGACCAATGGAAGAGGATAGAGAACTAAGAAACAAGACCACACATCTACAACCATCTGATCTTTGACAAGCCTGACAAAAACAAGTAATGGGAAAACGATCTCCTATATTTAATAAATGTTACCAGGAAAACTGACTAGCCATATGAAGAAAATTGAAACTGGACCCTTTCCTTATACCTTATGCAAAAATTAACTCAAGATGAATTGAAGACTTAAATGTAAAACCCAAAACCATAAAAATTCTAGAAAAAAACCTAGGCAATACCATTCAGGATATAGGCAGGAGCAAAGACTTCATGATGAAAATGCCAAAAGCAATTGCAACAAAAGCCAAAATTGACAAATGGAATCTAATTAATCTAAAGAGCTTCTGCACAGCAAAAGAAACCATCACAGTGAACAGAAAACCTACAGAATGGGAGAAAATTTTTGCAATCTACCCATCTGACAAAGGTTTAATTTCCAGAATTTACAAGGAACTTAAGTTTACAGGAAAAAAACAACCCCATCAAAAAGTGGGCAAAGGATATGAAAAGATGCTTCTCAAAAGAAGACATTTATGCAGCCACCAAACATATGAACAAAAACTCAACATCACTGGTCATTAGAGAAATGAAAATCAAAACCACAATGAGATGCCATCTCGTGGCAGTCAGAATGGCGATTATTAAAAAGTCAAGAAACAATAAATGCTGGTGAGGCTGTGGAGAAATAGAAACACTTTGCTGGTGGGAATGTAAATTAGTTCAACCATTGTGGAAGACAGTATGGTGATTCCTCAAGGATCTAGAACCAGAAATACTATTTGACCCAGAAATCCCATTACTGGATATATATCCAGAGGAATATAAATCATTCTACTATAAAGGCACATGCACGTATATGTTTATTGCAGCACTATTTACAATAGCAAACTAATGGAACCAACCCAAATTCCTGTCAATGATAGACTGGATAAAGAAAATGTGGTACATATACACCTTGGAATACTACGCAGCCATAAAAAGGAATTAGATCATGACATGTGCAGAAACATGGATGAAGCTGGAAGCTATCATCCTCAGCAAACCAACACAGGAACAGAAAACCAAACACTGCAAGTTCTCACTCATAAGTGGGAGTTGAACAATGAGAACACATGGACACAGGGAGGGGAACAACACACACCAGTGCCTGTTAGGGGTTGGAAGGTGAGGGGAGGGAATTAGAGGGTGGGTCAATAGGTTCAGCAAACCACCATGACACATGTATACCTATGTAACAAACCTCCACGTTCTGCACATGTATCCTGGAATTTAAAGTGAAACAATTAAATGTCTTTCTTGGGTGAAGATATTTTTGCCTCCCTAAGGTAGGTTAGTGTCCCTGTGGTTCAATCTCATATCACCTTTACCTCGACAAGACACTGATCCACTATAATTGATCATTATTTAAGGTATCTGCATCTGCAAAATTGCAAGCTAAATGTCAGGAGGACCATGTCTGTTTTGCTTTCTCTTATATTCTCATGGTGAAGTAAAGTGTGAACATACAATAAACATTTTTTTTTAATTGCTTACCTGACAACTATTAGCACACATTGAGCACTTCCTATGTTCCAGGTGGAATAGAGAAGGCTTAAGTTCCTTTCTGACTGTTATTGTCTATAACGGAAAATTGTTAGGTTTGTACCACTTTGATGAGCTTAAGAAGTATTTTCACATCCAAATTATGAAAAACAAACATTGCCAAAAAGGTACAGTCTATCCAAAGAACTACAAAAAACATTAAAATTTCCAGTCTTTGTTTCCTAAACCCAGCACCACTGGTAGTCTGGTTCATGGACCTGTCTTCTGTACTGTTGAACAAATATCACCAACTTTGGCCCCAGGAGCTGCTAAGTCTGGATGGGTGTAGGAAGCACTGGGCCTCTATCTGACTAGAGTGGGGAAGGGATAAATTAAGTGGTGGTTTTATAGCCCTGTTAGGACTCTGTCTTGCCTACCTGTGGAGCGTCCTTAAAGAAGAGAGGATGCTTTGGGAAGAAGACCAGTCTTCTCCTTGGGCTTCCTTAACCCTGGTTTATGGCCCATGGTCAGAACATCAACCTGGTATTTTATTTTAGAAGCATGATAGAGGTGAAGCCTCTGGGTGGTAGAAAGACACAGCTAATATCTTCTCTTCCCAGGACTTCCTGTTTATGTGTGCTTTGTGAAAATAAAGCTTTATGAAAGCTTTATGTGTGTGCTTTATGAAAATAAGCATCGAACATGAAATTGGAGTATGTGAATTTTAATCTTCCTGCTGCTCTCTAACTGGCTGACTTAGATAAAGTAACCTTTCCTTTCTGAATCTCAGATTTTTCATCTCCCAGATAAAAAACTGGGGCTGGACAATTGTACATCCTCTTGTAGTTCAGGTGATATAATTTCCTTTAATCCATGACATAAATGATTCCTGCTGTCTCCACCGCCTCCTCATCATGATGTACCCTTCTCAATACTTTCCAGTATTTGGCAGTCACATTCCAGCCAGAGCACGTCAAGGCAGAATAATCTTCTAGCACAGAAGGTGGTGTTCATATATACCATCTGACTGCCAGGAAGCCTCTGGTAGCTTTTCTAGCACAAGAGAATGATTTATCCACACTCTTTCCCTGGATCCTATATTGGGACACCAGCACTCAGTTCTGTTGAGTCTCTGTTTCTCCAGAATCACATACTTTCTATCCTGGAATCCAGAAATAATGGAACACGGACAACTCCTCCTTTCATAAAGTAGATGCTCAGTAAATGCTTATATATGAATTTTAATAAAATAATATAGGATGAGTGGTAGAGGAACAAAGTTCCATTCACTGTCTTCTTCCCTCCTGGGCTCTGTGAGAGCATTCCTAATCATGATCTTATGATTTGAAAGAGGCAAGGTCTCCAGAGTTGTAGAATGATACCTTGCTCCGGGAATGCTTTGATAACAGATTTTAGTTTTAGCAAATTAAAAATGAGTATATGGATATGTTTTACCGATAAAAATTAAACATAAAACTACTATGTACTTTTTGTGTGTTCTAAATTGGCAACCTAAAGATACAAGGCTCAAGAATGCAGAATTGAAACTTTCTCATATTCCCTTGTCTCCCTGTTCTGTCTTTATTTCTCTTACTTTTTAAAAGAGAATAAAGCCCTCGACTTGTTGCTTTTTCCTTATTTCCAAAAACTATCAAAGACTGATAAAAATGCTAGGGAAGGAATAACTGCATTTTACTTAGAATCTCTAAGCCTTTTGTCTGTACCTTTCTGAAGATGCAAAAAGTCACACTGTGGCATCGCCTCGCCCATGCCCTGTTGGAGAGGAGAGGAAATCAAATCCACGCCTTAGAGTTGCACCAACCCTTTCCAAAATGTACTTTTCCTGATTTTTAGAAAAAGAGAGAACCTTGAATTACATGCATATTGTATAGAGAAAATGCTGTCTTTTTTTTTTTTTTTTTTTTTTTTTTTTTTTTTTTTGAGACGAAGTCTTGCTCTGTGGGCCCAGGTAGGAATGCAGTGGCACCATCTCGGCTCACTGTAAGCTCTGCCTCCCGGGTTCACGCCATTCTCCTGCCTCAGCCTCCTGAATAGCTAGGACTATAGGCGCCCACCACTAAGCCCGGCTAATTTTTGTATTTTTAGTAGAGACAGGGTTTCACCATATTGGTCAGGCTGGTCTCGAGCTCCTGACCTCAGGTGATCTGCCCGCCTCAGCCTCCCAAAGTGCTGGGATTACAGGCATGAGCCACCGTGCCTGGCTTGTCCTCTTTTTTAAAGAAACAAAAAAGTCAATAAACACCAATGCTCTGAAATTTTTGAAGAAGGGAACAAGATTAAACTTTTGTTTAACAGTGATTGCCATAGACTAAAGGTTTGGTGTGAGGATTCTGGTCTAGAAGGTCCCTGTTCCTTAAGACCATCTGTCTTCCTAGAGGAGAACATCAGGGCCTGAGTTTTGATGGTGGCCCTCACAGAGACATACAGCATGTTCAATGGCTGGGAGAAATATTGTCTTCTTCTCTAGGTGGCAGCTGCTCTAATGGAAAGAACACTGGATTGAATCTAACCAAACCAGCCATTCAGCTTCCAAAAGTTGTGCAAAGGGAAACAAGAGTGCATGCTTATCTTAATTGAATGTTGAGTGTTGTGAGGATGAATTTGCATGATGTGAATGTGCTTTATAAATTATGCATGGGAAGATAAATGTGGGTGTTTTAATTGCTTTCAATTTATATGATTATCAGCACTGAGAACTGACTATATGTCAGGTACTGTGTTATTCACTACGTATATCTAAACCCACTTACTCTTCCCTGAAACATTGGGAGACATGTATTATGATGCTAATGCCACAAAGGGAGGCAAGGAGGACTGAAGCCCACAAAAGTAACTTCACCACTATTCTATGTTGTCACATAGAAATTCTGCAGCTCACACTCAACTCTCTGCCCCCATACTTTAAATTGCAACAGCAATTAATCTCTTTTCCTTGCTTTCTTCTGTCTTCCATGTAATGCACATAGGACAAGGAACAACCTTTGACACAGAATCTTAACTTTCACAGTAAAGTTTTAGCTAATACCCCTACCATATCATGCAGATTGACTACCAATGTGTCTCTCTTGGGTCTCAGCTGGCAATACACTCGTCTGCCCTGTGAGATGGAAATTCAGGACGAGGAGTCATGAAGGGAGCAATGTGTTGAGCCAAAAGGTGACATTTTATGTGGTCCCTTTGTGGATTGTAACTACATTCCCTTTAATGCCCTTTTATTTCTCACTCTCAGAGGTGGGGGGGGGGGGCAAGAAGGGAATTAATTATAGTGAGCCACTATTCCTGCCTGCTGACAGAATGTTGCTCATAAACTATGGGCTGGGAATAGATGTCCCTATAAAAGCATAAAATGAGAGGCCGCTCCTCCCATAGAAATGACTGCAGATGGGCAAGTCTCTACTTTTGTTAAGAAATGCTCAGACTACTGAAAGGGAGCTTTCTTAATCTGTGGCCACAGTTCTTGAAATTACAAGGTCATCAGATGTTCTAAAATACCTGCTCAGGTGCATACAAAGACCCATATTGTATACATGCCAGGCATAAATACCACATATGTGTGTACACAGACATACGCATTCACACACAACACACACCTGAAACTCAAGAAGGAAAGAATCAGGACTTATAATATTGCTGGCCCCGAGTCTGACAGACTATTCTTCAAATTCCAAGTCCATTATAGGTTATCCACATTCTTTGTAAAACTTGTACATTAATAGCTTTAGAAAAATAGAAATAGATATGTACGTAAAAAGTGACATGTTTATAGTGTGTTCTTTTTTCAGCTTTATTGAAGTATAATTGATGAAAATTGTATATATTTAAGATGTACAACTTGATTTTTTATACATGTATACATGTGAAATTATCAGTACATTCATATCAGCATGATTCTAATCTCACTCTTTCTCTTTGTAATAAATAAGCAATTTGGGGAACGTAATTCAAAATTATGTAAAAATCCAGTAAAGATTTAAAAGCCCTAAAAGACACTTTCAAACATAAAGCGATGAACATGGGGATAACTTTTAAAATCTCTTCATGTGAATATAATATACAGCCACTTTGAGAACTATTATCCCAGATGTTCTGACTTGGGAAAATGTCTGTGCAAGAAAAGGAATTGTATGCAGACTATAATTGCATTATCAAAAAAAAAAAAAAAATGAAAACATGTGCCAACCTAGTAATGTACATAAACAAACATTTTAAAACTCAATTATAGGAATTTGATAATACTGGGTATTTATAAACAAATAAGTGTTTATTGCATTCTTCCCTATTTTTTCTTGTATGCTTATATTACTTAATAATGATATTTTAAATGATATTTAAAATCTATATAAGAATTAAAATCTTAACACTGGATATCTCCCAGTAGTAAAAATAGAAAATAATGATCATTTTTAAAATTTTCACACTTGTACATTGTTTCAATTTATTTCAAAATATGAGTACTCTTCTTGGAAAATGTTGAATGCTGAACATAATACAGTTTTTTAAAAAAACTGATAATGAAATTAAGTCTCATGCAGTTAGCTTATGAGCTTTCAGTCAATATGCTATTGCCCATTCCTACCTGGCTGCCTCATGCTAAAGTGACCCCTATGGGTCTTCTTAGTTTTTTAAGCTTCTCTTAGTTGATTTTAATACAATATCTCATAGTTATGAGGCTTAGGAAGGAAAGGATACAGGCAGTGGGACGAACGTGTATCTCCTAGACGTAAAAGCAGTCTCTCACTGCTCCAGTATGAGGCCTGCTTTAGGGAACATCAGTGCTCCAATGCTTTATCATTGTTCATACCACATGCAAAGAAATACAGAAAGAATTCTTTAAAAAGTCAATGGGAAGATGAAATAGGAGAGCTGAGTCCCAGGACAGATATCTGAAACATATCTCAGGAGTCTTCGTTATGCTACCTAGAGGGAAAAAGGAGGACTATATAGTAAATACATTCAAATTTTATCAAAATGATTTCCAGATCTCAAAGAAATAGCAAAAACAATATATTTAAATTGGTTAGAAAATGAGCAAGATTGTGGGATACTGGTACACTCAAATGTTGGCAGCAAAGTAAATTGTTTCCATAATTCAAAAGGACAGTCTGACCAGGTTACAAAAGCCATAAAAATAGCTTCGACCCAGTAATCTACTGCTGGGAATTTTCATAAATAAAAATTAACATTAAAGTCTAACATCTAGAAGTTGTTCAAATGCCAGTAGGTGTTTGTAAGGTAAATTTCAGTGTGTCGGCTCAATAGACCATTGTGTAACTGTAATAATTGAACTCTGAAGCACCATGATTATTTCTGGAGAAGTTGATATGAAATCATTGGGGCAGAAAAAGCTCTTAGAGAAAGATCGTCATGGTTTAGGATGCTCAGTATCAATTTTGGAGCTTCCCTATGCATATCCTAAGACCTGAAATCTCAATTGCTCTTTCAGACCATGCTAGAACCCAGGCTTGATTCTCATGCTTGCCTCTCCAAGGCATGCTCTTCGCCAGCTTATTATCAGACTGAATTTCTGAGAAATCAGCAGATATATTCTTGCTGTCTTTCCAGGAGTCTAACTAATAGGACTTTTGTAATCTTCCATGTTCCTGACCTGGAGAAATTCAAATAATCTAGAGCATAAATTGTTTTTAGAAGAGCCAGGCCCTGACAATCCCAGCCATTTTTCTCCACCTGCCTTCCTGTTTGACAAAATCACTGATAGATAAAATAAGTGTCAAAAAAATGCACTAGACAGTGCCAAGTCGGCAAGGAAAACTCCACTGAAAACAATTGCAATAGGCTAGAGAGATTGAAAACTTTCTGTTAAAATGAAAGGCAGGAAAGATTTTGGGGGCTGGGGTGAGCTAGTGGAGAACTACTAGAAAGCACTGGGGAGAAGGTTGTCCGATGCAATTAGACTTTCTCTGTTTGCTAATTTCTGCTTATTAAAGTTAGGCTCTTACTCTCCAGCAAAGACTGGGAGATAGGAATTCTGTCTTTTCTTGATGAATATATTTTAAAGGGATAGCCTCCAGGTCCTTGAGAACGACATTCTTGGGTTGTATGACTGGCAAAAGCTTGAAAGAAGAATTACATCTCAAAGGGGAAGAGAAAGAATTTACAATTGCAAATTTTCTAAGGTAGTCCAAAAAAAGGGAAGTCAGGGGCTCATAATCAGGATGATTATGCAGAAAATAATGAGGGAGAAACATGTCTAAAATTTCGTCAAGCTAAAAGAATGTTGAGCCAATCTTGGTCAGGAGAAAACAACCATGAGAGGGCAGCTGGCTGATATCATGCTTGTCAGAACCAGAAAAGAGTCCCATCTTCTTAGACTGCCTTGTATTCATAATGGTACCATGAATGACATCAATTTAATATTTTATCTTAATGTCTGGTCAACTTCTTACCAATTACATCTGTCACAGGTCATGTGGAAGCAGAGTCTGGGAAGCTGACAATTTTCTGGGGAGATTTCTCAGAATCAAGTCCTGTAAGGGAAGTAAGAAGGAGAAGTAGAGAGGTACTGCAACCTCAATTAAAGTCTCAATCGATCAGCCAGGGGAGTTTTGGAGCTAGTAAGGCCCTGTAAGATTGTATCTTATTAGAAATTAGTTGCCTAGGCCTTTATATGGAAAGCGTAATGGAGTTAGGTGAGGCCACTCTACAGCCAAGGACAATTGCTAGAGGGAGAAACTCAACTGAAAGATGTCAGCTGCCACCCCTTCTAGCAACTGACAGAATGAGTACCTCCATCCTAAAATGGAAGAATCTGGATTCCATCACAGTAACCTATATATCAGCTCAAATACCCCTTCTTAAAAGAACTCTGATCATCCAATTTAAAACATCCCATTCAGACTCTTATCATAATTATGAATTATACTTTATAATTTTTATACTTATCACCTGAAATTATGTTTTTATTAATGTTTCCGACATTTTTATAAATGTTTCCTTCAGAATGTAATCTCCATATAGACAGAGACCTTTATCTTAATTATCTCTGTATTCCCAACACTTAGCAAGGCTCATGACTTGTAGTAAACAGTAATATTGGCTAAATGAATAAATGTATTAAATATTTTCCATGCATTAACAATTAGGAACCTCTGTGAGAGATTTTTGACCTTGTCTTATTGGAAGCTTATCTCTGAAAAGCTCTGGTTTTGAATAAGTCCACCTTCTGAAGATTGTCTCCTTTACAGCTTTCTATAGATCATTCCTATTCATTGGGGAAAAAAGTTTTATTTTATTTTTTTCACTGTAGCACTTACAACAATTCCTGGCATTTAGTTAATGCTCTGTAAATATTTGCTGAATAAATGAATGAATGAATGAATGAATGAGACAATAAATTAACCAGCCTTAGCTCTGCCCATTGAAGCTGTAGGAAATAAGTCTGAAGCTCTTTTACATAACAGCCAGGTTTTCCCTGAAGCTCCTGGCCAGTTCCTACTTCTCTCTCTACAAGACAGAGATCTAAGGTATCTATTCATTCTTTAGAAAAATTGTTTCCAAATTATTTCAACATTCTGTCTTCTCTGTGTTAAAATCAAGGTGCTCTGGTGGCATACTCAAGTTTTATGGATTTATTTTTTTCCCCCACTACTAAGATAGAAGATTCTTTGGAACAGATGCTGTGCCATATTCTAATCCCCACTCTACCTAGTGCAGCATTTCCCAACAGTAGGTGCTCAATAAATATTTGCAAATGAAGTTTTAGCCACTTTCAAGATTGCAAATTGAAAAAGTAAGTCTAACTTAGCTGATTGGTTAAGTTGTCATGACTAAATCTCTTCTTCTGCCAAGGTCTAATTAAGGTTTCTGAAAATTATACTAATTCTCAGGAGACACAATGCCTTAAATTCTAATACTAAGCACTTTTTTATAAGGTGATTTATTTTTGCCCACAGGTCTTTTAATTTGTGTAGTAAGTAATAAGATCTATAAGAGAAAATTAGAAGAATCAATAGACAAAGTTAAAGAATGTGGTGGACAGAGCATGAATTTGTTGTAAATACAAGTGTAAGTAAAACAAAAGAACATAGACTGGAGAAAGTTAAAATCTATAGCTTAATTACTAATACTCTGCATATTTAATGCAAATGGCCTCATTCCAACAACTCTAAAAAATAATTTGAACAATGTATTACTCCATAAAAAAATCTACCACTGACCAGCTCTGTATGTCCCCATAATTACCACTAAAACTTTTTGTTCTAGGCCTTCCTGTTTGTTTATGCATTAATTCACCCTATATATCAGAAATTGTGTTTATTGCCAGACATTCAGTCATAGATGAGACAAACATATCGCTGAATTCTTGGAATTTCATTCTCACATAGTAGACAGACATTAAACACAAAATTACACAACCGACTGAAGACAATGCTAATGCATGTTTGTTAACTTCAGGCATATATTGTCTTGGAATAGTATCAGTCTGTCATTTATTGAATGCCCACTGTATGGGCAGTATTTTGAATAATGGCTTATTAATTTCATACAACCCTAGCAAGTGACTATTAGCTTTTTCATTTTATAGCTGAACATACTGATCATCAGAGTGTAATGAATAATATTGATAATATCATTTAAGATGTATTGATCTTTTTTGATAGTGTAGACAGGGGTCTGCCTTATTTTATTTACCTTCAATGGATACCCATGAGAATGACGAAGCTCACAGAAGTCAAAGGGCTTTTTCCAGATTATCTAACCAGCACTTAGAAAAGGAAAAATTTAATTACTGTCAGACCATTGTTCTGAACACCCCAAGCTGTGCTAAAGACAATTGAGCAAACTGAGGATTAGAGAGGTAGAATCACAGGCCCAGGATCATATACATAAAAGATGTAAACCCAGCATGCTTGACTCCAAAGTACATGTTCTTATTATTAACATGAAGGATTAATTTCACTAGTGTTGTAAATTGGGGCCTGAGGGTATTTTGATTTAGGCCAGTAATATACCGTCACTTTCCAAAACAGAGCTAGCCTTGGCCCTCAGGCCTGGGAGAAAATGGACATCACTGCAGCCTGCTCAGTCACTGCTACTCGCCAGGATAAATTCCCCTCTCTTTTCTGCTGATATTTCTGCCTCCCTTTCCAGTTTCTCTTTACAACTCCTTATCTCCACTGAGCCTTCGCTCTCATTATATCCCAAAGCTGCCGAGCTCTCTCTACTCTGCATCCTCCGAGCATTTACAAACTCCATGGGCACTGCATAAAGCTGCACCTATTTATGTGCTGCTCTGAGAATGTTCTTAAGTCATTTTCATGAGTGTGTGCTCTTTCATCTCAATTCAGCTTTATGTTCCTGCAAGGCAGGAATAGAGGCCTTTATGGTTTTTGCAGTGGCTTCCACAGAGCCTGATTCAATTCTTGCTTGTTGGGGTTAACTAAATCAAGCCACCCTCCCCACTCCCTTGAACATACTGATGCAAACTGCATGGTGAACAGAGGACAGGGAAATCAGAAGAGAAAGTGGGCATTTGCAGAGGCTGTTATTGTGGGGACATAACAAGTATTTTCAGACAGAACACAAGATAGAAAACGTGGCCTCGATTGGAAGGAGCCAGACAGTCTCAGAGGGGTATATGGTAGTGAGATAATCCTTCCATTTGAAGGGTAGAGGACATAACAGGGCAGATATGGTGAAGATAGCATCTGTGTTGAACTATAAAGGATGGTAATAATTGGGAATTTACAAAGGGGTGGACATTGAGATAGATGGAACAAAAGAAACAATGGTCTTCTTAGAGTAACTGTGGTCAGACATGAGAAAGTAGGTAATGGTCTGTATAGCTGAGCTCTTGGGTGCAGCAATATATGCAGAGGAGAAATAATATTTGAAAAGGAAATAGAGTCTCAACAGAGGAGAGCTTGAATAGCAGGAGTTTAAAAT
Organism: Pongo abelii; assembly: GCF_028885655.2. Taxonomy (NCBI): domain Eukaryota; kingdom Metazoa; phylum Chordata; class Mammalia; order Primates; family Hominidae; genus Pongo; species Pongo abelii. The sequence goes on from NC_071993.2 coordinate 114,896,651, forward strand.
CTAATCTGTAGACACTGGGGAACCATAGAAGTTCTTGGTGTCAGAGTGACATGAGCAGCACTTTGCCATCAATAATAGATTTTGGGGGGCGTATGCAGGCAAGGAAACTAGTTAGGAAATTATTCTAGTAGACCAGAAAGAAGGAACAAAGCTGTAAACTGAGGTAAGAGTGGTGTGGAGGGAAAGGAGAGGATTTGTGGGGGCTCCACAGAGGACAAACGCACAGGACTAATCACAGATTCTTATGTGCGGGCCGGGAAGAGGGAAGAATAAATCCAGGGCTGAAATCTCTAATCTGGTGAATAAGAATAGTGATAACTAATATTTTGTGGGTGCTCACTGTCCCAGGCACTGTGCCAAGCATAGAGTACCTGCCTTAGCTCACTGAATCTTTGTAACAACTGCTTTAAAGTTGTTAGAAGCTACGAAGGTACATACTTCTATAAACCTCATTTTATAGTTATAGTAACCAAGGCAAGAAAAGGTAAAATAACTTGTTCAAGTACACTCAGCTAGCATGTAACAGAGCTGGGATGATGAACCTATGAGGTCTGACTGCTCAGCACAGACCATGAAGCTTAACCATTAGGCTCTACTGTACTGTTGAACACAGAAAAAATAAAAACAGAGACCACAGTGAGTGTGGGTGAGCAAGTAAAGGGTAAGAGGATGAAAGTATCCCAACAAACATCACTGGAAATAAGAAGAGACTGTGGGGAGCATGAGTTTGCATTAGACTCAAGGAAGACACAGGGAAGAAATAGATCCACTTATTGAATGGTAACTGCCAAAGACTGCTCAACATACTTTAGATACATTTTTGTTAAACCTTTCTAAGTATATTGTGTGGTAGATGCTATTATTACTGTGCCCTTTTAGAAGATGAAGGAATTGAAGATCAGAGTGATCAAGTAACTTGCCTAAGATCACACAGATCCTACACAAGAAAAGCAAGAGTTGAACCCAGGGCTCTACGTTAAAGCCTACATACACATAACCTTTATACACACTATGCCCAATGTGACAAAGGGTCGATGTGAACAAGGACTCAGGAATGGCCATTTATGTGGTCACTAAAACATAAGGTTGACTACATAATTTATTCTTCAATCTGATAAATTGTTTAGAATTTAAAAACGGGCCCATTACTATGAGTGCCAGAATGACAGGCATATTCTCACTATCCCAGGTGAATTAAGATGTATGGATGCCCTACCAGGAGGACCTTGGCATCCTTCAAAAGAACAGTATCAGTAGAACCTTGAGAGTGGAGGCTGGATAGCAGTCGGTTCAGCAGAAAATTGGAGATTAGTGAAAAAAATTAAGAATTACTTGGATTCATCAAACAATATGAAGAAATATAAAAACTAAGTAGAGGGGAACCCTGGGCCTGTCCGACTGTGGGCTGGGCTGGCACAATGACACATTATGGGCACTCAATAAATACCTAATGATACACTAGCAGGGATGAGGAAAGAGGCTGCTCTGTTTTGCTTTGTGTTCATTTATCTTGTTTATTTTCTAAGACAGAGGGATATTGAACATATTTGTAGGCAGAGAGGAGGAACCAGTGAAAAGAAAAAGATGATGCAAATATGAGGGGAAAATAAAACAAGAAGGGTTGGGGAGTTCCACATGTTCAAGAAGAGGAATTTGTCTCAGAAAAAGAGAAAAAAATTATTAGAGAAATAATGCAATGTCTTGGATATGTACAAGTATGAAGGAGACAGTTATCCATTAAGAAGTGCTCAGATCCCTGGGTGAGGATGAAGTGATGGCAACATCCATCTAAGTCTTGCTCATTCAGTGTAAATCACATGGCTGCTAAGCATCCTGCACCTGAGTATGCATCTTAAGGTAAGTCAGGCCCTTCCTGGTAGAGACAACTCAAGCACAGTGACGATCTCAGGCTGAGAAAGCCTACAGCATGACAGGGTCCCAGGATGCAGCTGAGGAAGCCTGGACTCAGTTCCCATTTGGATCCCTGATTTGCTGCGTAACTTTGAACAGGTCAGTTTTCTTCTCAGGTCTTCAGTTTCCTCATTTGTCAAAAGGGAAACTGAACCAGTTCAGTGGTTTACAAATGCCTGGAGGTTCATATGGGGCTGTGATGGCATTTCTTTTTTAAAATCGTAATCGAAGAATAGTATAGCAAAATGTATACCTAAAATAGTGTACAACTTGCTTAATTTACAGAAAATGAAAAGATGTGTGTAGTATCATCTGTAACACACACACAAAATTACTAGGACCCTAGAAATGCCCCCTCCCTTCCTTCCACACACCCTCCATCTACTACTTGATAACATCCCACTACCCTGACTTCTATGAGCAGAAATTAGCTTCACCTCTATCTTATTTTTAGAAATTGAACCATACAGTTTGGGTCATCTTGTGTCTGGCTTCTTTCACTCAGCATTGTTTGTGAGATTTATTCATATTGCAGAGTATAATGCTGTATATTATACTCTATTGTATAGTATTGTAGAGTTCAGTGACGTGTTTTGAAAATTAGGAAAAGTTTAAATTGAAGCATATTTTATTTAAAGGTAAATTTATTCGAAATAAGTTATTTTGATTTTAGATTATATTCTTTCATCCTTTTTGTGATAAAATGTTCTTTATTTGAAATCCCTTGTTAATTGCTGGAAGTTTCATTTTGTCATTGTATTTACTTTTATTTTGTCTTAATTTTAATATGCTAACTTAGCAAATTCAGCTCCATATTTTATCATTCTAAAAAATTTGACTGGGCCTTGAAGTCTCCAAGCTTTGGTTCCATGGGACTAGAAGGCCCCTAAATTTCTTGGCTCTTTATAAGCCAGCTTAAGCTTCTGGCCTTTCGTTACAGCCTCCTTCGATAAACAGCTCATGTGCACAAATTCTAAGAGGTGGCCAGAAAAGCCACAAAGACCAATTATTGATTCATCTTGAGGGGAGTATTGGGAGGGGAAGCTTTTTTTTTAATGTTCATAATTCACATGCATAAATAGCAAATAACCATATCAATTCCTTCACATATTAGACCAGTTTAGGTCTTACCAGATGCCCTTGAGAATTTCCAGAAAGCCTGAAGAGGACATGTGACCCCCACACAGGAAAGGACGAGAGAATAGAGATATCAAGCATGAGACTGTGCCTCAGACACTGTGCCCCAGTGGAATTCTAGAAAGGGGAAGATGTTCCGTGGGCTGGTGGTCCTCTAAGAAAGCCTTATTACCAGAAGTAGACTTTAAAGAGAATGTAGGGACCCCTAGCGGGCACTCAGCTAGGAAATATGATTTATTTAATCCTTTGGAAAACAGGATAAAATCAAGCACTCTAGCCATGGTTGAAATACTATGTATTGTTGTAGAAAAAGATCACATACATGCTCACATACACCAAGAAAAGGGGGGGAAAAAAAAAGGATTCCTCTTTTGGTTCTTGAGAGATAATTGCCTGGTTGAAGTAATGGGATCTGTGATGGAATCTTTCACCAAGATCTATTGAAGAGAGGAGCTTCCTGCTGGCAGAATTCAGAATGTGCTTCCCCACAGGAGTGCAATTACATATTCAGCCTCTTCTAGAAGAAAGCAATTATAGGACAATTTCACTTTTAAACAAAATCAATTTGAGATTCTGTTTTGCATTAGTAGCTGCAAAAAGCAGCAGCACCTGCATTAGACAATACATAGTTACCCTTTTACAACTGAAGTAAGATGCATTGTAAATGAAGGTTTTCAGAAACCCGTGTGTTATATAAGGCAACACACACACACACACACACACACACAGTTGTTGTTTTTACATTTGCTTAAAGAAGAAAACTTTTGTTTCTGCCTGGTGAGCATTCAACACCTCCCTATCTCTGTTTTTATAGCATTTACATACCCTATTTTATTTTTTCAGCACTTTGAATCTTGAAGCTAAGACGTGTATGAATCATACTGTCCTTTTGTAGAATCTTAGCTGTGGCTTCTGCTGCCCCATCCACTGGAGTAATAACTTTCTGTAAAAATCTCTTCACACCATTAAAATATATGTATTTACATGTATTAAATATATATCTATATATAAATATAATGTAGCTATATATAAATATAATGTATTTATATATAAATACATAAAATATTGTACATATATACATAATATGTATTTATATGTACACATAAGATAAATGTGTATATAAATACATATATTTAAATAGTGGGAAGAGATTTTTACAGTTATATCATTAGCCCAGGAGATGGGGCTAATATATATTTATATTTTTTATATATAAATCCTTATGTATTGATATATATTTACACGTAAATCTATGTATTGATATATATTTATATGTAAATCTTTACATACTGATATGTATTTATTTATATATTTGTTTATATATAAATATATATTTTCATATATAAATCTTATATTGCTCATTTATTGTTACTAATATTTTACTTTGAGGTATAATTGACGAATAATTCTATATTAAAGGTATACCATATATTTTCATGCACATATATCACCATATAAAGGTAAACATACAAGGTGATGGGTATGCTAATTAGCTTGATTACACATTTTATTTTTGATAAAGATAAGTACAATTGGATTCTGTGGCTTGCAAACAAGAACAGTTTCTGAGGCATATGGCATGTGACCAATATACACCAAATACATCTGAATTTTTCAAAGACAAACGCATTTTTTTTTGTATTTCCATATGATAAATGGCATAAAGCAGACATATAGCTTTAAAACAATGAGTTGTTCCTGCCTGACATTGCCAAAGGCAGGAAAAACAATTAGATGACCTTACAGCCCCAGGGTTCAAAGCTAAGTATGATGTTTCCTGAGGAGAGAGAGAGACGGAAACACCTTAAAATCTCCTAGAGTGGGTATGGTTTCAAACAATAGAGTTTTGATATTGAAATACAAGAATAGAAATTACTCTGATGTGTTTCTGCTGTAGAATTTTCTATTACCAATGTCATTATTGTAATTTCTACAGCAAAGGAGAGAATGTTTTTTAATTAATGAACATTGTCTTCACATGGCAATAAGGGGACATATCTTCTAATTAGCATCAGATCTAACTCATATATACTTGCTCTCTAATCCCAAATGCCATAAAGGAGAGAGTGGAGCCCAAGACAGGGGAGGGAATACAGATGTATGTTTCTTTTTATACTCCCAGGACATTTCATGCACTGGGGCCCAGACTCACCCCACCTTTTGCCATTGGACACTTGATGGCATGTACCTTAAACTCTACTGTCTCAACCCCTGAGAAACCCTGAACAAACCTCCCGAATATGATTTTGTGTGACTGCACATAGTTTTACTTCTTAACAGAACCAAGATGCCCCTACCTCTTCTAACACCTCTAAGCTCATCTGAAGAGTCTGTCTGAATCTGAAAATGACCAAAGCCAGCTGAGGAAAGCTTCCATTGGACAGATGCAGAGAAGCCTGTGGAGTCAGACTGCTGGGAGTTGAATACTGTCTCTGCCACACAATAACTGTAAGGTCGCTGAGTCCCTTAATTTCTCTGTGTCTCAAGTTTCCCCAGCTCTAAATGTAAAACAGAGCTATTAACAGCACCCACACAATAGGTCTGATGTGAGTGGTAAATCAAATGCCGAACGTTTAGACCTTAGAAGAGAGCTTGGCACATTAAAAACTATTCAATAAATATTCACTAATATGTTGCTTTAACACGTGACCTTTGTGATCCCAAAATCCATACTCTTTCACCCCACTAGGTCAGTACCTCTGCCCTCCCAGGGAACTGTAAGGTGTCTGGGCAGGAAATCAAAGCCGGATCTTAGGCAAAGAGGATAATTTAGTAGATTGGTTCCCAAGCCTGATCATTAATAAGGCAAAGGTCCTTTCTTAGACATGGACACAGGGGAGTAACAGGAATTTCTTGGCAAAAATAAAATTCAGAATCACCTCATCACTCAGCTATGGAAGGCTAATTCCTCTTGACTGAGAACTACCCCCTCGTGGCTTTCATTGCGTAAGTGACAATCCAGATCCCTGTGGTGTCATTTTGTCAAACACTTTGGGGACACTTATCTTTGCAGTAGCCTTCATCTAATAAAGGTACTTTTGGGGATTTTAAGATGAACAGTGTGTGTGTGTGTGTGTGTATATATGTATATATATATATATATTCAGGTTAAGGTCATTTGGGGCCAAATGTAGGTCTCAACCTGGAGATTATTTTTGGTTTAGAATGATGAATAGCAATGAAATGACATTATTGATTTTCTAATGCCTGTAAACTGCCATTAAAAGTATAAATGCCAAATATTAACCTCATTTTCCTCACTATTAAAAACTATAAAAGATTGAAATAATGGAATAAAATATTAACTTGTCTCTAGGTAGTGCACAAGCCCTGAAGAAACAAAAAGCAAAACATGCAATGAATACTTTTAATTGTAGTATTTAAAATCTCACTGGCTGTGTCCATATCATTTATGGGCAGTGTAATTAAATATCCTAATTCAGCATAAGGAGACTCTAGGGACCATATTTTATCCCTTCAAATTGCAAGTGTGAAAGGAAGGCTTATTTCTCAAGCCTTTGTCCTTGTGATGTTTTGGCAACTTGGAAGCCCTCATTGGTGTCTCAAACTTCTCTGGTCACCTAGGAGATCAAAGAGGACAGCACTTACCTGCTTTAACACAGGAGACCATTCACCATACACTATCTAGCAACCCTGTTTTTCATGGACCCCAAATTCTGATTTTGTATTGTATCAACCTGACAACCTTTATTTCTGTAGCACAATGGTTTCAAGGAGTCAGGTTTCAGCTACACTCACCAATCACAAGTATCTTGTGGAGTACTGATGAAATTTTCTATAATAAGCAGAATTTTTATATTGTAATGGCTTTTAATTCAGGATGCATCTGATAATTGATGGAATATAGCAGTCACTATTAGCTATATGTTAGTTGTAGTGCTATTGTATGAAAACTTTCTGTAGAAAGCTTCTGGGAAAAGCAGAACGGTGCCATTGTCAAAGCTTCTTAGTTTCACTGAAATATGAGGGTACACAGCTAACATTTATTGATCACTTTCTATGGGATGGTGTAGCAGTTATCTATTGGCATGTTAATGCTGTGTAACCAACTACCACAAAACCTGTGTCACACAATAGTCAATATTTATCATTTCTCATGAATCTATGGGATAATTGAGCAATTCTGCTAAACTAGGCCAGACTTAGCTGGGCTCACTATGGGTCTTCAGTCAGCTACAGGTTGCGTAAGTGTTTTTGCTGATCTTGGTTGGGTTCCAGTATGTTCGGAAGTTGGCTGGCTCTAGGCTGGTTGTATGGGACACCTTTGCTATCTTCTTGTGATCTTTAATCTCAGGCAGTTTAGCCTGGGCTTGTACTTATGGTAGCAGAATTCCAAGAGAAGTTTGGCTAAAACAAGTAGGCTTTTAAGCTTCTGTATGAATAATACCTATTAACATCCTACTGTCCAAAGCAAGTCACTTGCTTGGGACCAGAGTGAGCTTTAGAAACAAAACTCAAAAGCTTTTCAGCTCTTTATCTGAGCTTTCTTTGCCAGAGTGTAACACTTGGTTGGAGATGAACATCCACTGTCCTCTTTAGGTAGAGCGATCATTTTGACCCTGCCTGCCTAACTTATGAACCTTACCTGCCTGACATTTGTGGCTTCATAGACTATGAATATTATTTAACTCTTAATATCTACACCTTTAACTATCTTTGTAATTAATAACTATAGTAGAGCTTTGAAAATAGCCAGACATACCTTTCCTGTCAAACTCACTCATCCTCCAAAGATTCAAAAATACTAGAGCTGTTGTTAAAGGTCTGTCCAATTGCTCATGTAGAATCTACATGGGAATTCCATTTCATTTCCCCCCAACACTGGAAACTTACCAACTGTTGAACAAGACTGAAATCTTGCTTACGATTGGTGATTACAATCTCAGTTCCACTTAAATAACATCACAATTTTCTGCTCTGAATCAATCTAAAATTGTTGGAAGTAAGAATTCTTAGTGCTACACACTCATTCTTGGTCTTGTACATAACACTTTAAGAGAAAGTTAAAGTGGTGAGACAAAGTAATAGAATCTACTAATCTGGATTTATTAATATTTTATGATACTAGCCTAATGGCCATTTCTATATAAATAATTTTTAAAGTATTTGGAGAAGTAAGGAAGGGGGCTGGGTACGGTGGCTCACACCTGTAATCCCAGCACTCTGGGAGGCTGAGGCCAGTGGATCACCTGAGGTCAGGAGTTCAAGAACAGCCTGACCAACATGGTGAAACGACGTCTCTTCTAAAAATACAAAAATTAGCTGGGCGTGGTGGCATGCACCTGTAATCCCAGCTCCTTAAGAGGCTGAGGCAGAAGAATCACTTGAACCCCGGAGGTGGAGGCTGCAATGAGCCGAGATCGTGCCACTGCACTCCAGCATGGGTGACAGAGCAAGACTCTGTCTCAAAAAAAAAAAAAAAAAAAAAAGGGCTGGGCACAGTGGCTCATGCCTGTAATCCCAGCACTTTGGGAGGCCAAGTCGGGCAGATCACAAGGTCAGGAGATCAAGACCATCCTGGCTAACACGGCGAAACCCCGTCTCTACTAAAAAATACCAAAAATTATCTGGGCGTGGTGGTGGGCAGGCGCCTGTAAGTCCCAGCCACTCCATAGGCTGAGGCAGGAGAATGGCGTGAACCCAGGAGGCAGAGCTTGCAGTAAGCCCAGATCGCGCCACTGCACTCCAGCCTGGGGGACAGAGCAAGACTGTCTCAAAAAGAAAAAAAAAAATTCCTGAATCATCCCTTTGAGATCTTGAGTATTACAATTTTATTGTGATTTTCAGTCATCATTGGTTTGTCTCACCCAGATTGGTGGGGACCAGTTTGCTCCAGGTTTGCTGCAGCTATAGAATCCTGTGACTCCTGACAAAATGGTGGTCACAGATAAGATTTCCTCCCACATCAGGTTCCCAGATCTCTGCCTACAAAGTGTGGTCAAAGCAAGAGTAGTAGGAGTTTGTCTTTTTCCCTTTCTAAATTTGAATTAGCAGGAAAAAAAACGTGTATGAACTAGTTCTTGTTCACACACATACATCAACGTGTGTTTTTTTTTTTTTTTGGCGGGGGTATGAGCACTCTTGTTTTCTGACCCCTTCCCTCCCAGAGATGGTCATTTTTCCTTTTTCTCTTTATTTCATGTGTCATAAAGAGGAGAATCAGAGGGTAAGAACACAGGCATAAGGCTTATATAAGCTTACTATTTGAGCTGGCCTCTCAGCCAGGTAAGTTCACAGTTCTCACTAGAGTGACGTCTGTTTAGACAAACTTTGCTGTAGGTCTCTGAGACCACAAAAAAGTATGAGGTTCTCCTTTTATCTTGTTTTATGTCCCGAGAATCTGGCTATTTGACCAGTGAGAACACTGTCTTTGGTCTCTGCCAGCTGGCAGGCAAGTGTGCCGGCTTGCGTCGGACAGCCCGTTGAATAGGCTGGAAGTTGCAGACACAAAGTCACAACCAGCAGTATCTGTTTAATCGTGATAGTGCTCAAGTGAGTTTGTCTTAATGAGGGGTCCCAATCCATAAGGGCCTTTGTTGTCTCAACCTTCAATTGCTTGGTAAGTACTGAGAAAGTACAATCCCAGTAGCGCCTTATTGGTGTCACCAATGACACATAATGGTTCAGTGACTGGAGGCACCCCAATTTTCTGTGGGAGACCAGAGACACCGTTTTCACAAATACTATTCTTACCACCTCTGGCAATGAAGGTCTTTACTTTCTCAGTTTATCTCTGACAGTTACTTTTTAGATCATGGGGACTGCATTTTCGGTACCCACTTTAGGAACACCATTTCCATCATGGTATTCTAAACCTGAAAAGTCTTTTCATGAAAAGTCTTATGGCTTTGAATTGCTTCTAGAATAAATAAATTGGTTAAATTTGAAAAAAGTTAGAGAGCTCTCATCCTAAACAACTGTCTTATTGGTACATATGGAAAAATCAAATTGAAAAGACAACACAAAGAACCATAACAGATTGCTTTAGAGACTTCCTTAGCAATATTAAAAAGGAGAAATCAGATTTAGAACAAAGTTAAAATTCTTTAAACTGACCATAAATTCCCCTTCTCTGTCCTCATTAATTCCCTATGTCCATGTCCCTGACCCTCTAAAAGCTCATTTAGATCTTTGGGTCTCTAATTTAAAACCCATCTTCTCCAAATTCAGCTCAATTTCCTCAGTAAATTCGTTCAGCTCAAGAGAAACATTTGTAAGAATTTATTTGAATTATGAATCTTGGCTTTGGAGTACCCATTTGTTACTCATTCTCCTTCTCCAAGGGAGAGCTGAGATCTTGGCTTTGCCTTCTGCCTGCCAGGGGTATGTAGGTTGGGAGCTCCCAAGAATATGGTCAAAGAAATGTTGGTTGCACCCCATTTGCACGTAGTATACCAACTGTTGCCAACTCACAGACATTGTCTAAGTCTTTCTTCTGTATGTGTTTGAGTGACTAACTCTTGGAAGAACTGTATCATTTTACTTTTGCTTTGAAGATGGTTGCGTCTGTGGTTCAGCACCCATAAAAGGCTTATTAGTTTTAGAATTGAGTCACCTGTTAGGTATACCTTTGTTTTAGAACTTTGGTTTATATTCAGAGTGTAACAGAATTTAGGCTTTCTCTCCTAAACTAAAATGGAACTATATGCATAGAAAGGAAAAAAACAGTTTACTAAAACATTTCAAAGATGAACAGTTCTAAATATAGAATAAAGGAATCTTTTGATTTCCATCTTAGTGGGAAATCTCCCTGATGTAAAGGAGCAAGTTGAAGATAATGCAGGATGGATGAGTCAAACCCTTGATATTATTTAGGTTGCAACCCAATTCTTTGAAGAATTAAAAACAACTGTCCTTGTTTTACAAATTGGGTCTTTACAAAGATAGAAATGTGCCTCTAGAAGAAATTCAAACTCACCTATCCTTCTTACTAATTCCCAAACCTCATCTATGTATCTCAAGATGCTTGTAGATACTTTAGAAAATCAAGACATTGAAAATGGAACTGTCCTGCAATTAAGAAAAGAAGGCAAAGTTTAAATAGTAATTACCCTGGACATCTAATATGCAAATATGCTTCCAAAAACTTCTTGGTAAATGTGCATTCTTCCTCTGTGCCCTTGAGATGTCTTACCCAAGAACCATTACTTTTGAAATGCAAATTTAAGAAAGATAGTTCTCAGATAAAATAAAATAAAAAAAGCAAAGGAAGGAAGAAGGAAGGAGGAAGAAGGAAGGAAGAAGAAGGGAGGGAAGACGACTATTTGCAAACCAGCAAATGGAAACTCAAAAGCTTTAACCATCTGAGCAGGTAACCTTACTTTGTTCAATATGCCATATTCAGTAAGTTTTGAATTACTATAGCTGACATGGGGCTAAAGTTTAGAGTGAAAGTGGAGATATCTGTTCTGTGTTTATGGATGGCTATATATATACATAATATGATGTTTTTCTACATCCAAATAACCTCTACTTAATTGACTTAAGGAAAAATAAGGGTTTAAAAAATTATTCTGTCAGAAAAATAGAACTCAAATGTTTCTCAAATTCATGTTAGCTTAGTAAACTTTGGTCAATAAGGATGTCATTGGCTTAATGAAAACAACATGTCTTTAGAGTTGTTAGCATTAAATATAATGTAGGTACACAACTTTTATTTTCCTTAGATGTTTAAAATCCTAAGATAATTGGTTCAACCTAAGAACAAATGCACAAGAGAAAGTGCAGTGTCCATTACTTTATGTATATAAAGCACAGCCAAAAAACAAAAGCCCAATTATATAACTTTTTACATTCTTGATTTTGTGATACTTGCCTAAATGCAGGTGCTATAAAAATAGTCGACAGGGAAATACTTGAGATGATGACTAGCTTTGTCTAATATATCTTTTAAATTTCATAAGTAATCTAAGCAGAATTGCAAGGAACAAGTGAATGAAATAGATGTAAGTAGAATAAATGTTTATAAGCTTTTAGACAATAATCATGTTATGTCTACTTAAAATGGTTTCCCAATCTCTTTGGTAACTATACCCTTAAGGTGATGCATATTAACTGAATGTGTATGTCATTTCCAAATAAAATAAAATACTGAAATATTTATTGCTGAACACAAGTTTCAGTTTATTTTGGCTTAGAGTTTATAAAAAAATAGTGGAGTCTTTTAGTAAACATGCTCTGTTTCATATTAAAAAATTGTTCTGAGGAAGCATGTGTTCCTAGAAATTATAAAATGTGTATTCAGACCATTTAAAATTTCTTGTTCCTAGGTTTTCACAGGAAAATGGGTTACTAAGACTTAATATTCTAATAAGTAAATCAAACTCCTAGTAATAAGGAAAACAAGTGTATACAAAATGTACAAGGAAATTAAGATTGTTGTAAGGCATGAGGATGAGATTTTTTGCTGAGAAAAAAATTTGTCTAGGTAAGAGATTTTGAAACATTGTTTAAGAATGAATAAGGAAGAATGAATAAAAACTGAATGGATATAGAAAGTTTGAAGGGGTGATAAAGGGAAAGAAATTTGAGTGGTCAAACTGACTAAAATGGAATGAATTTAAGTTTTTAAAAAATAGCAATTAAGGCTACTTTTATTACTTTGATATTAAATCAAAGTATAGAGATGTAAAACTAGAATTTGTCATCCCTTTTAAAAGCAAGATATTCTTGGAATATTGATAAAATATAGCAAGTAAAATTTCTTTACCTTTTGATTGTTCTTAAGGAGGGTGGGGAAGATTGTGTTTTGTCAAAGTAACTGTTTCATGTTTTAATTATTATATCTTTCATTACTTGACAATCAAATATTCTCAATATTAAAAGAGCTAAGGTTTTTTCCTACAACTATGTTAATTTTCTGTATTTGCCTTTGAAATCTTGTGTCATTTTGATTTAATTTCATTTTATCTACAACTACGTTAATTTTCTGTATTTGCCTTTGAAATCTTGTGTCTCTTTGATTTTATTTCAAAGTGTTCTGTGATCCTATTTCATCAAATATTTTAAACCTTTTGATATTTTTGAGAAACTCCCAATAATTCACTTTTAAATTAAATCTTTTTTGACCTTGAATTAGTTTGAGATTTTCTAAACAGGCTTCTGAGATTTGTCAAGATAATTTTTTTTCTTGTAAAAGAGACATGTTAGGCTAATTAGGTTTATTTGATATGTTAAATTATATGAGAGGCATTGTCAAGTAAGAAATGATGTTTAACTGATATATCTAGAAAACACCATCCTCTCAGCCCTAAGGCTTCTTAAGCTGGTAAGCAACTTCAGTGAAGTCTCAGGATATAAAATCAATGTGCAAAAATCACAAGCATTCATTTATACCAACAATAGACAAGCAGAGAACCCAACCATGCATGACCTCCCATTCACAGTTGCTACAAAGAGAATAAAATACCCAGGAATATGGCTAACGAGGGAAGTAAAGGACTTCTTCAGAGAGAACTACAAACCACTGCTCAAGGAAATCAGAGAGGACAAATAGAAAAACATTCCATCCTCATGGATAGAAAGAATCAATACTGCAAAAATGGCCATATTGGCCAAAGTAATTTACAGATTCAATGCTACTCCCATTAAACTACCATTGACATTCTTCACAGAATTAAAAAAAACTATTTTAAAATTCATATGGAACCAAAAAGGAGCCTGTATAGCCAAGACAATCCTAAGCAAAGAGAACAAAGCTGGAGGCATGAGCTACCTGACTTCAAACTATACTACAAGGCTACAGTAACCAAAACAGCATAGTACTGGTACAGAAACAGAAACGTAGACCAATGGAACAGGATAGAGAACTCAGAAATAGGAACACACATCTACAACCATCTGATCTTCAACAAACCAGACAAAAACAAGCAATGGAGAGAGGATTCCCTATTTAATACATGGAACTGGGAGAAGTGACTAGCCATGTGAAAATTGAAACTGGACCCCTTCCTTATACTACATAGAAAAATTAACTCAAGATGGATTAAAGACTTAGATGTAAAACCCAAAACTATAAAAACTCGAAGAAAATCTAGGAAATACCATTCAACACATAGGCACAAAGATTTCATGACAAAAACATCAAAAGCAATTGCAACAAAAGAAAAAATTGACAAATGGGATCAAATTAAAGTAAAAAGCTTCTGCACAGCAAAAGAAACTGTCATCATAGAGAACAGAAAACCTACAGAATGGGAGAATATTTTTCCAATCTATCCATCTGACAAAAGGTCTAATATCCAGAGTCTACAAGAAACTTAAATTTACAAAAAAAAAACCCCATTAAAAAGTGGGCAAAGGACATGAACAGACATTTCTCAAAAGACGACATTTATGTCACCAACAAACATGAAAAAAAGCTTGACATGATGGATCATTAGAGAAATGCAAATCAAAACCACAATGAGATACTATCCAACACCAGTTAGAATGGTGATTTTTTTTTTTTTTTTTTTTTTTTTTGAGACAGAGTCTTGCTCTGTCCCCAGGTTGGAGTGCAGTGGTGCAGTCTCAGCTCACTGCGACCCTCCACCTCCCAGGTTCAAGCTATTCTCCTGCCTCAGCCTCCCAAGCAGCTTGGACTATAGGCACGCACCACCATGCTCAGCTAATTTTTGTATTTTTAGTAGAGATGGGGTTTCACCATGTTGGCCAGGATGGTCTGTATCTCTTGACCTTGTGATCCACCTGCCTCAGCCTCCCAAAGTGCTGGGATTACAGGTGTGAGCCACCGTGCCTGGCCAGTGATTATTAAAAAGTCAAGAAACAACAGATACTGGAGAGTCTGTGGAAAATGGGAAAGCTTTTACACTGTTGCTGGGAATGTAAATTAGTTCAACCATTGCGGAAGACAGTGTGGCGATTTCTCAAAGACCTAGAACCAGAAATACTATTTGACCCACCAATCTCATTACTGGGTGTATATATACCCAAAGAAATACAAATCATTCTATTATAAAGATACATGCACATGTGTGTTCATTGTATAATTATTCACAATAGCAAAGACATGGAATCAATGCCCATCAATGATAGACTGGATAAAGAAAATGTGGTACATATACACCATGGAATACTGTACAGCCATGAAAAAGAATGAGGTTATGTCCTTTGCAGGGACATGGATATAGCTGGAAGCCATTATTCTTAGCAAACTAATGCAGGAACAGAAAACCAAACACATGTTCTCATTTATAACGGAGCTGAACAGTGAGAACCCTTGGTCACAGGGAGGAGAACAACACACACTGGGGCCTGTCGGTTGGAGGGGGTAGGCAAATGGAGAGCATCAGGAAACATAGGTAATGCGTGCCGGGCTTAATACCTAGGTGATTGGTTGATAGGTACAGAAAACCACCCATGGCACACATTTACCTATGTAACAAACTTACACATCCTGCACATGTACCCCAGAATTTAAAATTAAAAAATTAAAACTGGAAAAAAAATTATATTTAACCTTCTTTGAGGTATATGTATATACATTAATGTGTTCCAGAAATTTTGTAAAATTCCTAGAAAACTGATAAGTCCTGGTAAATCAGTCATAATCCCAGTTATTTTTAAATATTATGTTACAGAGATAACCAAATTTTATTGCCAATTACATTTTAATAAACTCTCATCAGATCTTTAACCATGTCTATTTTTAAGTCTTTTGTCATCATCTACAGACATTAAGTATCTGAAATCCAAAAGTGCTTTATGTTCAAGAAAATTCATGGAAATGACTGACAAGTACAGAATCCTGATAACTTTAAGATCATACCATTGGACTGGGTATGACTATCCAGTGCTCTAGTGAAAACATCGACAGGTTCATGAAGCTGTTAACCCCACATCAAGTAGAACAAGAATTACATGGGTCTCAACGGACGGACGGTGATAATTGTTTAATGACTTTTGTTTGAAACATTGCTCATTCTTTAAATGTTTATTTTTCCAAATTTAAGAAAACCCTCTTTTTCTTTTAAGCTATCTATACCATATTAGCAATTTGGTAAAGTACAATTTTGTGTATAAAAATGGACACATTTACTTTTCCCCCAAGTTGATCTCTCCAGAATTTGGACACGCTTCATGAATATTCCTTTTTTCTTCCTCCAATGGCAATACAGATATTTGCACAATAAAAAAAAACCAAAAAAAACAAAACAAACTTGTTATTCTTGTAACAAAACACAATTGGAAACAGTGGTTATACTACCAAGGCTTTGACTATGATGTCTTACTTTCTGATATGAACAAACAACTTTAAGGAACTAGGGTTGACTTCATGGGGCCAATAAAGCCTATGGGAAATAAATGGTGTGGTACCTTTAGTACATGGTTCACATGGTTGCTTGAGAGATGGGAAAGGAATGTCACTTTCTGGTAGGCCCAGGAACCTCAAGATACTTGAACTACAAAGAGAGGAATTCACCCCTATCTATAGGTATTACAGGCACAGTTTGATGGTGAGTCCTTGGTTTGGCTTTTTAGTTCTGAGAAGCTTTTAAAAGCCCAATCTGAAATTTCTTACTAAAAGTTCTAGCAAAGCAGACTTAAAAGAGCCTAGGAAGAGGCAGAACAAGGTGACTGAATAGAACCCTGCAGGGATCATACCCTTGCAGAAACACCAAATTTAACAACTATCCACACAAGCAAGCATCTTCATAGGAACTAAAAAATCAGGCGAACAATCACAGAACTTGGATTTAACATCATAGCAAGGAAAGAGGTGCTGAAAGAGGATTAGGAAAGACAGTCTAATTGTCAACACCACTCTTTCCCCATCCCCCAGCAGTGCAGCATGGCATGGAGAGACAATCTGTGCACTTGGGGGAGAGAGAGCAAAATGGCTATGGGATTTTGCGTTGGAACTCAATGCTACCCTGTCACAGTGGAAAACATCACAGGGCAGAATTTGGCTGTACCCGTGGAGGGAGTATGTAGGCCAGCACTAACCAGAGAGGAATCATCCATCCCAGTGATCAAAACCTGAGTTTTAGCATGCCCCACTAGCATGGACTAAAGTGCTCTAAGGTCTTAAATAGGCCTGAAAAACAGTCCAGACCACAAGGCCAGAAATTCCTGGGCAAGTTTTGGTGCTGTGCTGTACTCAGAGCCAGTTGACCTGGGGTACATATGACCCAGTGAAACAACAACTGAGGTGACTAAGGAAGTGTTGTAATACCCCTCCCCCAACACCAGGTAACAGAGCTCACAGTTCCAGGAGGGAGTCCTTCTGCTTGAGGAGAGGAGAGGAAGGAGTAAAGAGGGCTTATTCTTGCAACTTGGATACCAGCTCAGCCACAGTCAAAGCACCAAGCAGGGTCCTAAAGTTGCCATTCCAGGACATAGCTCCTGGACAACATTTCTGGACCCATCTTGGCCAAAAGAGAACCCACTGCCCTGAAGATAAGGACACAGTCCTGCCAGAATTTACTACCCGCTGACTAAAAAGCCCTTAGGCATTAAATAAATGGCAGTAATAGACAAGCAGCAGTTGCCACAGGCCTAGGGCAAGTCCCAGCATTGTGCTGGCTTCAGGTGTGACCTAGCACATTCCCAGCTGTGGTGGCCCTGGGGAGAGACTCCTGCTTGATGAAAGGAGAGTATGAAAGACATTGTCTTGCAACTTGGGTACCAGCTGAGCCACCGTAAAATAAAGCAACAAGCAGACTCCTCAAGTCCCAAGTTTCAGGCCTTAGCTCATTGGAGGGCATTTCTTGACCTACCCTGAGCCAGAATGGAACTCATGCCCTGAATGGGGTGAATCAGGCCTGGAAGGACTTATCACTTGCTGATTAAGGGGTGCTTGGGCCTTCAAAAAAAAAATACCCATCAGTACCCTGATTGCAGTTGCTATGGGCCTTGAGCAGTGATAGTCATGAGCAGCGACTTCTGCTTGAGGAAGGGAGAGGGAAAAATAAAGAGGACTTTGTCTTGCAACCTACCAGCTCTGCCTCAGTAAAATAAAGCACACAACAGATTCCTAACGCCCCTGATCGTGGCCCTAAAGCTCCTGGATGCCATTTCTAGACCTACTCTGGGCCAGAAGGGAACTGGCTGCACTAAAAAGACAGACCCAGTGCTGGCAAGATACATTATGTGCTGACTACAGAGTCCTTGGGTCTTGGAATAACATAAGTGGCAGCCAAGAAATAGGCATGCCAGGCCTGGGGCAAGGACCAGTACGGTGCTGGCTTCAGGTGTCACCCAGCACAGTCCCAGTAGTAGTGGCCACGGGAATGCTTGCATCATCCTTCCCTCAACTCCAGGCAACTCAGCACAGAAAGGAGAGACTCTGTTTGGGTGGAAAGTAAGGGAAAAGAACAAGAGAGAGACTCTTCCTGGAAATCCAGGGAATTCTCCACAATCTTATCCGAGACCACTAAGGCAAATAACTCTAAGTCTGTAAAAGTTACAGCATGATGGGGCCTGCAGTGCCCTCGAATGCACAAATGGGTGCAGTGACCACAGATTTAGATCACAACACTCAATTCCCTTTAATACGTGGAAAGCCTACTCAAGAAGGATGGGTATAAATAAGCCCAGACTGCAAAGGCCACAATAAATACATGATTTTCAATCCCAGATATCAATGAACATACACAAACATCAAGACCATATGGGAAAACAAAACCTCACCAAATGAACTAAATGAGACACTGATGATCAATTTCACAGTAACAGTACATGAATTTTCAGACGGATAATTGAAGGTAGCTTTATTGAGGAATTTCAGTAAAATCCAAGATAACACAGAAGGAATTCAGAATCATGAGATAAATTTTACAAAGACAGTGAAATAATTAAAAATAATTAAGCAGAAAATCTGGAGCTGAGAAATTCAATTGACAAACTGAAGAATACATCAGTCTCTCAACAGCAGAACTGAACGAGTGGAATAATTAGTGAGCTTGAAGACAAGCTATTTGAAAGTAGAAAGTCAGAATAGATAAAAGAAAAAAAAATAAACCATGCATATAAAAATCTAGAGAATAGCCTCAAAAAGGCACATCTAAGAGTTATTGGCCTTAAAGAGCAGGTAGAGAGAGACTGAGGTAGAAAGTTTATTCAAAAAGATAGTAAGAGAATTTTTCAAACCTAGAGAAAGATATCAATATTCAAGTACAAAATAATTATAAATCATGTAGATTTAAGTCAAATAGACTACCTCAAGACATTTAATAATCAGACTATCAAGGTTAAAGAATCCTAAAAACAGCAAGAGAAAAGGAAAAAAACACACATAAAGGAGCTCCAATATATCTGGCAGATTTTTCACTGGATATTTTACAGATCAGGACAAAGTAGCATGATATATTTAAAATGCTGAAGGAAAATATATTTATCCTTGAATATTATACACAGTGAAAATATCCTTCAAACATGAAAGATTTTCCCAAACAAAAGCTGAGGAGTTCTGTCAATACCAGACCTATCCTACAAGAAATATTAGGAGTAGTTATTTAATCAGAAAGAAAAGGACATTAAAAACCAATAAGATATCATCTGAAGGTACAAAACTCACAGGTAAAAGTACACACAAATACAGAATATTGTAACACTGTAATTGTGGTTTGTAAACTATACATATCTTGAGTAGGAAAAGAGCCTATCAACAAAAATAAAAGCTAAAACAACTTTTTAGACATAGTATAATATAAACAGTAAAAATTTTAAAAAGTAGGGGTGGAGATAAAGTGTTGAGTTGTTTTAGTTTTCTTGTTGTTTGTGTGTTTGTTTTGCAATTACATTTAAGTTCTCATCAGTTTAAAATAGGTTATAATGTGTTAATTGCAATCCTCATGATAACCTTAAATGAAAAAACCAACAACAGGTACACAAAAAAAAATGAGGTAAGAAATTAAAACATATCACTAGAGAAAATCACTTTCACAATAAAGAAAACAGAATAGAAGGAAGAATGATAAGACCACAAAATAGCCAGAAAACAAATAGCCAGAAAAGAAATAACAAAGTGACAGTAGTTTACTTATCAATAGTAATATTGAATGTAAATAGCATAAACTCTCCAATCAAAAGAGAGTGATTGAATGGATTAAAAAACAAGACCCAATTATCTCTTGCCAATAAGAAACACAATTCACCTATAAAGATACACATAGACTAAATATAAAGGGATGAAAAAAGATAATCCATGCACATGCAAACCAAAAAAGAGCAGAAGTAGTTATATCAGACAAAATAGATCAAGACAAAAACTGTAAAAAGAGACAAAGGTGGTAATTATTTAATGGTAAAATAAATAAATTCAGCAAGAGGATATCACTATCAAATATTTATGCACCCAACACTGGAGCACCCAGATATAAACAAATTTTATTGATACTAAAGAGAGAAATAAATATGAACACATAGATAGCGGGAAATCTAACCACACTTTCATCACTAGGCAGATCATCCAGACAGAAAATCAACAAAGATCCATCAGACCTCATCTGCACTATAGACGAAATTAACCTAATCAATATTTACAGACTATTTCATCCAATGTCTGCAGAACACACATTCTTCTCCTCGGCACATGAATCATTTTCAAAGATAGACCATATGTCAAGGCCACAGAACAAGTCTTAAAATATTCAAAAAATGGAAATATCGAATATATTTTCTGATCACAATGGAGTAAGAGTAGAAATCAATAAGAGGAAATTTGGAAAGCATATGAACATATAGAAATTAAATCATAATAATCCCAAATAACCAGTGGGTCAATGAAAAACTTAAGAAATTTTAAAAATTTATTGAAACAAATGAAAATGGAAACACAAATAGCTAAACCTATGGAATACAGCAAAACAATACTAAGAGGGAAGTTTGTAGCAATAAGTGCCTACAACAAAAAGGAGAAAAACTTCAAATAAACAATGATGGATCTTAAAGAACTATAAAAGCAAAAGCACAACCCCAAACTAGTACAAAGAATGTAATAGCATAAATAAAATTCAAATGGAAATATACAAAAGATTAAGTGAAAAATATAAAACTTACAAACCTTTAGGAAGACTAACAAAAAAAAGAAAATCCAAATAAAATAAAAAATGAAAAGAGACATTGCAAGTGATATCACAGAAACTCAAAGAATTGTTAGAGACTATTATGAGCAACTATATGTCAGTAAACTAGAAAACTTAGAATAGATAAACTTCTGGACAGATACAGCCTACCAAGATTGAAACCCAAAATGTGAACAGACCAGTAACAAGTAAAGAGATTGAAACCATAAGTCTTCTAACAAAGGAAATAACTTCACCTGATGACTTCACTGCTGAATTCTACAAAATATTTAGAGAACTAATGCTAATCCTACTCAAATTATTCCAAAAATTCCTTTGAGAATATTCCATCCCAGGAGAAGGGAATACTTCCAAACTCATTCTATGAGGCCAGTATTCCCCTTATACCAAACTCAGACAGACATATTAAAAAACAAGCAAACAAAACTATAGGTCAATATTGCTAATAAATATTGATGCAAAAATCCTCAATAAGATATTAGCACACCACATTTACCAACATATTGAAAGATTATTTATCAGGCCCAAATAGGACTCATCCCAGGGATGCAAGGATGTTTTGACATATGCAAACTAATCAATATGATACATCATTTCAAAAGAATAAAGGATAAAAGCCATATCATGCTGAAAAGGCATTTGATAAAATTCAGCATCACTTTAATAACCAAAAAATCCCAGAAAACCGGGTGATATGGTTAGGTTTTCTGTCCCCACCCAAATCTAATTTTGAATTGTAATCCCCATAATTCCCACATGTTAAGCGAGAGAACACATGGAGATAATTTAATCATGGTGGTGGTTTCCCCCATGCTGTTCTTGTGATAGTGTTTCTCATGAGATTTGATGGCCGTATAAGGGGCTCTTCCCCCTTTGTTCATCACTTTTCCTTCCTGCTGCCTTGTGAAGGTTCCACTTCACCTTCTGCCATGATTGTAAGTTTCCTGAGGACTCCCCAGCCATGCTGAATGTGAGTCAATTGAACCTCTTTCCTTTATAAATTACCCAGTCTTGGGCAGTTCTTTATAGTAGTGTGAAAATGGACTAATACAGTGGTTATAGAAGAAACATATTTGAATATAGTAAAAGCCATCTATGACCAACCCACAGCTAGTATCATATTGAATGGGGAAAAACTGAAAGCCTTTCCTCTAAGATCTGGAGGAAGAGAAGGATGCCCATTTTCACCAATGTTATTCCACATAGTATTGGGACTTACAGCTAGATCAATCAGATAAGAGAAATAAATGACTTTCAAATTAGGAAGGAAGAAGTAAAATTATCTTTGTTTGCAGATTATATGATCTTATATTTGAAAAAAAACTAAAGATTCAATCAAAAATTAGAACTGACAGATTCAGTAAAGTTGCAGGATATAAAACCAACATACAAAAGTCAGTAGCATTTCTATATGCCAACAGTGAAAACATCTAAAAAAGAAATTAAGACAGTAAGCCCCCCTTTACAATAGCTACAAATAAAATACCTATAAATAAACTCAACCAAAGGAGTGAAAGTTCTCTACAATAAAAGCTATAAAACATTGATGCACGAAATTGAGGAGAGCACAAAAAAATGAAGATATTCCATGTTCATGTATTGGAAGAAATCAATATTGTTAAAATATCCATACTGAGCAAAGCAAACTACAGATTCAATGAAATCACTATCAAACTACCAATGGACATTCTTCAGAAATATAAAAAAAATCCTAAAATTTATATGGAACCACAGAAGACCCAGAATAACCAAAACAATTTTTAGCAAAATAAAACTGGAGGAATCACTGTGTCACTTCAAATTATACTACAGAACTATAGTCACCAAAACAGCATAGTACTGGCATAGAAAACACATACAGACACGTAAGATAATGGAACAGAATATCCAGAAATAGATCCATATATCTACAGTGAACTCCTTTTCAACAAAGATGCCAACAATATACATTGAGGAAGGGACAGTCTCTTTAATAAATGTTGCTGCAAAAACTAAATGTTCATATGCAGAAGAATAAAACTATACCCCATCTTTCACCACATAAAATCTAATCAAAACATTAAAGATTTAAATCTAAGACTGGAAAGTATGAAATTACTAGACAAAATCCTTGGGGAAATTCTCCAGGACATTGATCTGAGCAAATATTTCTTGAGTAATATCCCAAAAGCACACGCAAATAAAGCAAACAAGGACAAATGGGATTAAATCACATTAAAAAGCTTCTGCACAGTGAAGGAAACAGTCAATAGAATGAAGAAACAACCCACATAATGGAAGAACATTTTTGCAAACTATCCATCTGACAACGGATTAATAATCAGAATATACAAGGAGCCCAAACAACTCAATAGGAAAAAACTCTAATAATCCAGTTAAAACAACGGGCAAAAGATCTAACAGACATTTTGCAAAAGACACACAAATGGCAAATGGGTATACGAAAAGGTGCTAAACATCACTGATCAGAGAAATGCAAATCCAAACTAAAATAAGTTATCATCTCACCCCAGCTAAATTGGCTTTTATCCAAAAGACAGGCAATGAATGCTAGCAAGGATGTGGAGAAAAGAGAACCCTTGTACACTGTTGGTGGGAATGTAAATTAATATAGACACTACGGAGCACAGTATGGAGGCTCCTCAAAAAACTAAAAATAGAACAAAACCCACTTTTAGGTATATACCCAAAAGAAAGGAAATCAGTATATGGAAGAGTTATGTGTACTCCCATGTTTACTGCAGCACAATTCACAATAGCCAAGATTTGGAAGCAACCTAAGTGTCCATCAATAGAAGAATGGATAAAGAAAATGTAGCACATATACAAAATGGAGTGCTATTTAGTCATAAAAAGAATGAGATCCCGTCATTTCCAACAGCATAGATGGAACTGGATGACATTATAAGTGAAATAAGCCAGGCATCGAAAGACAAACTTTGCATGTTTTAACTCATTTGTGGGAACTAAAAATTAAAACAATTTAATAGATGGAGATAGAGAGTAGAATGATGGTTACCAGAGGCTGAGCATGGTAGATAAGGATGGTGGGGGAGTGGGGGAGTGGGGGAGTGGGGGAGTGGGGGAGTGGGGATGGTTAATAGGCACAAAAATAGCACAACAGGGTGACTACAGTCCAGAATAATTTGTTGCACATTTTAGAATTGAGGGAGTACAAATGGAATATTTGTGACACAAAGAAATAATGAAAGCTTGAGGTGATGGATATCCTATTTACCCTGATGGATATATTATATATTGTATGCCTGTAGTAAAATCCCATGTACCTAAAATACATACACTTACTACGTACCCATAAAAATTAAAAATTTAAGGAGTAAAAAACTTTATATTGTTACCTTAAAAAGCCTATATTAAACAATCACTATTCTTGCTTCTTTTATGTAAATAAATCAGGCCAAGTTTCATGAGATTAAACTTATCTTGCAAACAAACTAGGATCTTACTGTGATTAGCTTTGGTAAAATGGGGGGTGACTATAGAGGGAAATTATGCTTCAGTGTAAGCCTACCTGTATTGCAGCTATTAATAGATTTTAATCTTGTTCTTTGAGGTTTTGTTATTCAACCTTTTAAAGTGGACTGGATCCTGAATTTCTCCAGTATTTGCCTAGAATTCTTCAAACATTTACATTTTTCTCCCGCCTTTCTCACTTAGTGTGACTAAGAACAAAAATCGCCCTTTTCCTGAAGCCCTGCGTGCTGAAGCTGGATGACTTGATATAAACATTACAGAGATCACAACTGTTATATGGAAAACCTTTGTGCCTATTGCCCTGTGGGCCACTCAGACATCACCAGAGACATTTAGACACCAAAAGATATTTTTAACCTACAGTTTAGAAGTCTTGACTGGCTGCCCTACAAACTCAGAAACATGATTTATAGTCTGCTTCAATTATTAACTTTCCCTTTTTTTTGTTGCCATAGAAATGCCTCTTCAATGGGTTATTAAATACTTTACCAACTCAGTCTCTGGATTTTAAAACTTCTTGGGGAAATTTCAGATGGAGTAATGCTGAGGCTCAGGAGACACCAAAGTATGAACATAGCCCAAAAATGTGACCATAGGGGACCAGAATGCCACCCCAAAATATACTTATTTGGCAGTTTTGAGCTGTTTATTCTGGTAAATGGCAGGTAGAGGAGTATCCCTGAAAAGCTGTCCTATTGTAAAATAAATTTATATCCATAAAGGAAGAGTATATTCGTAGAAGTACCTGTATTAAAAAGAAGACTACTGAAGGTAACTTTTATTATCTGAGGGATTTTTAATTACATAACAAGATAACCTTTATTCACCAAACATTTCCTTCCCTCACTCTCCTATGACTTATGTCACCACCAACCATCCCTCAGAAGCCCAAAGCTCCTGTTCCCTTCTGTTGCTCAGGATGCTGTAGAAGCTTCAATCATGTGACTTTTAAGGCTCATGCTCTGTGGGACCCCTGTGCATACATACATAATTAAATACAGTTTTACTCCTGTTACTCTTTCTTACATCAATTTAATTTGTAGCCCAAAGAACCTGGAAGGATAGAGGGAAGCCATTTTTCATCCCACTATACTGTTACAATTTCCCACTCTGAATCATGTGATGAAGGATAACTGATAATAATAGTCAAGGCCAGGCATGGTGGCTCATTCCTGTAATCCATGCACTTTGGTAGGCCAAGGAAGGTGGATAGCTTGAGTTCAGGAGTTTGAGAGCAGCCTGGGCAACATGGTGAAACCCCGTCTCTGCAAAAAGTGCAAAAATTAGCTAGGTTTGTGGTGTGCATCTGTAGTCCCAGGTACTAGGGAGGCTGAGGTGGGAGAATCTCTTGAGTCTGGGAGGTGGAGGTTGCAGTGAGCCATGTTAGCCCACTGCACTCCAGCGGTGGCAACTGAGTGAGAGTGTCAAAATAATAATTGAGAAGCCAGAACCCTCAGTGCTAAACAAGTACTAATTGTTGAACTTGTATATAAAACTTAGAAAAGAATAAAGTAATGAGTCATAGAAATAGGATTTGCTCATCTGGATTTATTTTATGACTTTAATGACCATTTTCTCCATTTTTTTTGAAAAATTATATACAAATGAGGAAGAATATTTCTTTCATGTTACATTTTTATCCCTGAGTTATCCCTTTGAGATCTTGCTTATTAATTTTGTTGTGATCTTCCATCTTTATGGGGTCATGCCATCTAGTTTATTTCTCTGACTTAAATACTAACTGATGGCAAGGTCCAGGCTAAAAGCTTCAGACAAGTACGGTAACTGGACATTTTTTGTTTCTTGTGCTTAACCAGCCTATCCTGCAGGCTGCCTTTGGAAATGGCAGGCTTAACAGCCTGGTGAGCAAACAGCAGAGTTGCTTTCTCACTTGAGTTATCATCTGTTTAAACTTCAAATCCACTACCATTCAGGGCTCACATTTCCTGAATATGTGGGATAGGAGGAGTTTCAGAATAATATAAGAGACAATTACCCAAGCCCAAAGGGGAGGTTTCCAGGTTTTTAAGGGGGTACAAACAAATTATGGATTGGTCTTTAAAAATGTTCGAGAAGAAGCCTCCCTTAGTGTAACCTAATGAAATAAATTAGAGGTTCAGGCAAGTAAAAAGTATTTTAAAAATGATCACGTATCAAAATTTAGGCTGCTATTCTGAGACATAACTAAGCTTCCCCAGGTTGGCTACAAATATAACCCCCAAACCGGTAAAGTTTTAGGGTTCTACTCTGCTATTTCATTATTTAGTACCTCCATAGAGGCTATAAGACCTAAACTGGTACTTCTGCCTTACAATGCTTCTGGAATGAAGCAAGTGACTAACTCAGATTAAAATAATTCCTTATTCCTGGACTCACCTGTTGACTTGGCCCTGCCCTTTTGACTTCTGGGAGTTATTTCCTTTATATATGGAACTTATGACCACCTAATTTGCTCTGCCTTCAGAATTTTTGCCACTGACCCCATCTTCCTATTTGAGTCCCTTTTTCTGGTCTGTGCTGACTGTACCAGCCCTGATGGCTCTGTTCTTACTTGAAACACTTACCTGTTCATGCAGCTATGCCCCAGGTCATTGAGCCTTCCATCTCTTTGGCACCAACACCCTTTACAGAATGGGTTTCTGAGACCTGTTACCCTCTGCACCTGACTGACATCCAGACTCTGGAGTGACCAGCTATTTTTGTGAAGGGTTCCATGGATTTCTGGTGATGTGACAAGAGGTTAACTTACTTGCCTCTCTTCTCTTCCATGGGAAAACTGGGCAAATGATAAAGGAATCTGTTTCTCTTTTCTTTCATGCTTCAGAAAACGAAGGTAGCAATTGGATATTTGCAATAGGCTAATGGCCCTGAAGTCCATCTACAGGTTTTGTAAGAAACAAAACTTCAATGGTGGGATGTTCAAACTTAATCCCTTCAATGGAGGAATGCTCAAACTTAGCTGTGGCTCCTGCTCTGATGAAAGCCTGGTTTCTTCATCTCCTACTCATAAAATCCAACAACCTCACAATATTTAGGGAAGGAAGGATAGGAATGCCTCTTGCAGGTATCCGAGCAAAGAAAAGAAAACAATGTTTTCCCTCCTTCCCCAGCTTTATTGAGGTATAACTGACAAATAAGATTGTACATATTTAAAGTGTACAATGAGTAACATATGCATATACATTGTGAAATAATTGCAACAATCAAGTTAATTAACATCTCTTTCCTCATATAGTTCTCTTTGTTTTTTTGGCGAGAATACTTAATATTATACTTGAAATTTGCTAAGATCTTATCTGTTAGTCACCACGCTATACGCTAGATCCTCAGAACTATTTATCTTATAATTGAAAGTTTGTACCCTTTCTCCTACATTCCTCTCCATTTCCGTCACCCTTTGTGCTTGGCAATCATCTTTCTATTCCACGCTGTTTTAAAGAGTTGGAGTTTTTTTGTTGTTGGTTTTTGGATTTGTTTTGTTCTGTTTTTGATTCCACATACAAGTGATACTATATTGTCTTTCTCTGGCTTCTAAGAATAATGTCCTTCAGGTTTATTTATGTTGTCAAAAAATTACATATTTGCTTTTTATAAAAGTCATATTGCATTGGGGCGTATGTGTATAAAATAATTTTTTTATCCATTCATCCCTTGATGGAGACTAAGATTCTTTCAATATCTTGGCTGCTGTGAATAATGCTGCAATGAACATGGGAGTGCAGATGTCCATTAGGGAAATTAACTTCATTTTCTTTGGCTTTATATGAAGAATACAGAGAAGTGAGATTGTTGGATTTAATGGTAGTTGTTTCTTTTCCCCCTATTTTAAGGCATCTTCATGTTGTTTTCCAGAATGGCTATACCAACTTATATACCGAACAGTAACACAAAGGTTCCCTTTTCTCTACATTCTTGCTAACATTTATCTCTTTGATAAAAACCATCCACACAGATGTAAGACATTATCTCATTATGGTTTTGTGTTTCTTTGAGTAGTAACGCTGAGCACCTTTTCATGTACTCATTGACCATTTCTATGTCTTCTTTTGGGCAATGTCTATTAGGTCCTTTGCTCAGTTTCTAATCAGATTGTATTTGCTGTGGAATTTTATGAGTATCTTACATATTTTGGAAATTAACCCATTATTGGATATATAGTTTGCAAATATTCTCTCCCATTCCATAGGTTGCCTTTTCATTTTGTTGTTTCCTTTGCTATGCAGAAGCTTAAAGTTCCACTTGTTTTTACATTTGTTGCCCTTGTCTTTGGTGTCATAAGTTATAAAAGAAAATAATTGACAAGACTAATGCCAAGGAATTTTTCCCTTATGTTTTTTCCTTGGAATTTCACATTTTTTCAGTCTTAAAGTCTTTAATGTTTCGAGTAAATCTTTGTAAGTGCTATAATATAAGGGTCTGGTTATATTTTTGGTATGTGGAAATCCAGTTTTCTCAATGCCATTTATTGAACAGACTATCCTTACTACATTTTGCGTTAGCTTCCTTTCAAAGATTAGCTGACTGAATGATTGTGGGTTTATTTCTGGGCTCTCTTGTCCCGTCTCAATGATTTTTGTGTCTGGTTTTATACCAGTACATACTTTTAAAGTTACTACAGCTTGGTAATATGGTTTGAAATCAATCAGTAAAAGATAACCAGCTTCCTTCTACTTTCTCATTACTGCCTAGGCTACTCAGGGTCATTTGTGGTTCTACACAAATTTTCAGATTTTTTTTTTCTGTGAAAAATGCCATTGGGATTTTCATAGGGATTGCATTGAAGCTGTAGGTCCCTTGAGAAGCATGGACATTTTAGCAATATTAATTCTTCCAATTCCTGTGCATGGGCTGTTCCATTTGTTTCTGTATTCAATTCCTTTCAACATCACTTTACACCAAAAACTATAAAGATATTTCATCCCCTTGATTGTGTTTATTTTCTACATGTTTTGTGGTTTTTCATGCTGCTGTAAATGGGATTGCTTTCTCAATTTTTCTTTAAGTTTGTTATTGGTGCATAGAAATACAACCGATTTTTATGTTGATTTTATGTCCTATAACTTTACTGAATTTATTAGTATTAACAGTTTTTGGTTAAGTCTTTAGGGTTTTCTACCTTTAAGATCATGTCATCTGTAAACAGAGACAATATTACTTCTTCCTTTTGAATTTGGATGGCTTTTATTTCTTTTTCTTGCTTAATTTTCTAGGACTTACAAAACTATTTTGAATAGAAGTGGCAAGAGTGAGCATTCTGGTTTTGTTCCTCGTTTGGGAGGAAAAGCTTTTAGTCTTTCACTATTGATGATGGTATTAGCTGTGGGTATGTCATACATGGCCTTCACTGTCTTGAGGTCCATTTATTTTAAGTCTAGTTTATTTAGTGTTTTTCATCACAAAAGGATGTTCAATTTGTCAAGATTTTTCTTCATTAAGGTGACTATGATTTTTATAAATTGTTTGGTAAATATGGTGTATGATTTTATTGATTAGCATATGTTGAACAATTCTTGCATTCCAAAAATAAATTTCACTTGATCATAGTATAAGAAAGTTTTAATGTGCTGTTGAGTTCTGTTCTCTAGTATTTTATTGAGGACTTTGGTATACATGTTCATCAGAGATATTGGCTTATACTTTTCAGGTAGTATCCTTGTTTGGCTTTGGCATCAGAGTAATGCTGGCCTTGTAAAATAAGTTTGGAAGTGTCCCTTTTGAATTTTCATAAGGGCTGGAGAGAAATTGATGTTAATTCTTCCTTAAAAGTTTGATAGAATTCAGCACTGAAGCCATTAGGTCTTGGGCTTTTCTTTGTTGAGAGGTTTGTTTATTGATTCAGTCCTACTTATTATTGGTCTGTTAAGATTTTCCATTCATTCATGATTCAGTCTTGGTAGGATGAATATTTCTAGGAATTTATCCGTGTCTTCTAGGTTATCCAAATTTGCTGGTGTAAAATTGTTCATAGTAGTCTTTTATGATCCTTTGTATTGTGATGATATCAGTTGTAATATCTCCTTTCTCACATATCTGATTTTATTTGAGTCTTTTTCTTGCTAAAGTTTAGTCAAATTGTATTTTTTTTAAATGCCATTTCTTAGTTCCATTTATCTTTTTCTAGTCTCTATCTTATTTGTGCTCTGAATTTTGTTATCACCTTCCTTCTCCTGGCTTTGTGCTTATTTTTGTTCCTTGTGGTATAAAGTTAGGTTGTTCATTGATTTTTTTTTTTTCTTAGTGTAGCTATTTATTGCTATGAATGTTTCTCCTACAACTACTTCTGATGCATTCTGTAGATTAGAATGTTGTGTCTCCAATTTTGTCTAAAGGTATTTTTGATATCACTTTTGACTTATTCTTTGATTCATTGATTTTTTTTTCCAGGAGTGTTTTGCTTGATTTTCACTTATTTGTGACAATTTCTATTTTCTTTCAGTTACTGATTTCTAGTTTTATGCCACTGTGCCTGGAAAAGACACCAGATAATATGATTTCAGTCTTAAATTTGCTAAGGTTTATTATGTGATGTAACAATATAATCTATCTTGGAGAATACTCTGCAGAAAATTCTATTGCATTGTTGTCTATTTCTGCCTTCCAACCTGCTAATAGTTGCTTAATATATTTAGTTGCTCCAATGCTGAATGTATATATTTATAATTATAATATCCTTTTAATTAATTGACCCCTTTAGTATTATATAATGATCTTTGTCTCTTGTTATATAGTTGGTGACTTAACGTTTATTCTGTCTGAAGTATATCTATCCCTGCTCCCTTTTGCTTTCTATTTGCATGAGGTTTCTTTTTCCATTCCTTCACATTCAGTATATGCTTTTCCCTTATAGCTGAAGTAAGTTTCTTAAAAGGCGATATATAGTTCAGAGTTTGGGCTTTTCTTTGGTTTAGTTTATCCATTTGTCCACTGTTTTTTGATTGGAGAATTTAATCCATTTACATTCAAGGTACTTACTGATAGATACTATTACCATTTTGTTCATTGTTTACTTTCTATTTTGTAGTTCCTTTCTTGCTCTCTTACTATTTTCCCTTGTTACTTGATGATTTCCTTTAATGGTATGTGTCTTAGTCTGTTTGTGTTGCTATCAAGGAATTCCTGAGGCTGGGTAATTTATGAAGAAAATAAGTTTAACTTTGTTCCTGGTTCTGTAGGCTATACAAGAAGTATGGTGTCAACATCTGCTTCTGGTGAAGGATTCAGGCTGCTTCCCCTCATGGTGGAAGGTGAAGGGGAGCTGGCATGTGAGATCACATAATTAAAGAGGAAGCAAGAGTTGGGGAGGTGGAAGATTCTTTTTAACAATCAGCTCTCACAAACTAATGGAGAGAGAATTTACTCATTGCCTTTAGGACGGCCCCATGCCGTTCTAAAGGGATCTGCCCCCGTGATTTGCACATCTCCTCTTAGGCCCAGCCTCTAACATGGGGGATCAGATTTCAACTTGAGATTTGGAGGGGACAGATGTCCAAACTATCAGTATATTTGGATTCCTTTTTCTTTAGTGTATCCATTAGAGTTTGTGTTTATGATGAGACGTACATAAAATATCTTATATAACAGCTTATGTTAAGCTGTTAAAAACTTAAATTCCAACACATACAAAAATTGTATCTTTTACCTTCCACCCACATTTTTGATGTCAAAATTCACGTTTTATATATTGTGTATCCATTAACAAATGATTGTACCTATAATTACTTTCAATACTTTTGTCTTTTAATCTTTATGTGAGTTAGGTGATTTACACACAACCATTATATAATATTCTGAAATTGACACTACACTTTTACCAGTGAGTTTTGGAATTTTATGTTTTCTTGTTAAATAACATTCTTTCATTTTAGTTTAATTTCCCTTTATTTTCAGCTTTCATTTGCCTTTAGTATTTCTATTAAGTTAGGTCTAGTGGTGATCAACTTCCTCAGCTTTTGTCTGGAAATGTTCTCTTATTTCTGAAAGACAACTCTTCCAGATATAGAGTTCTTTAGTTGATAGTTTTTCTTCCTGCTTTTTTCTTTTAGCACTTTATTCTCCCACTTTTTTCTAGCCTGCAAGGTTTCTGCTGGGAAATCTACTGATAGCATTATGGGAGTTTCCTTAGATGAGTTTCTCTCGCTGAGAAGCTTCTCTTGTTTTCAAATGGTCTACAACTTTGAGTTTCAGGATGCCCATAATCCTTAATTTTGTAAAACATGAAGTGTAAAGATGACTAATCATAAGTCTCCCCTACCTGTGCTCCACATACTTTCTCCTTTTCTGATTTTTAACAAGATAATTCCTACTATCCCTTTTGTCTGTGTTTGGACCAAAGTTAGTAGTTTAATGGTCTGGCATTCCTGTTCATTAAAGTTATACTATGGGGTAAGGAATGATAAAGTACCTTCACTTTTTTATTATAACCTACCATCATGAGGATCTGCCTACCAGATATAGGCACTCTCACTACTAAGACCAGGGGGTCATCTTGGTAGGTTACTTTTCATCTTTCTTAATAGGTACATGAGGAACATGCTTAGGTTCTCCTCTGCAAAAACAAACCTATGACATCAGAAAAGCCAGGAGACAGTCTGCTGGAAACATCCCAGTGCATCAGGACCAATGAAGTTAACATTTTTCTTTTCTGGACTAGAGATGAAGCACAGATGGAATGAGAATGTGTCTGGACTTCCCTTTTGTGTTGGCTTTTTGAGAACTCAACTGAGTCTAAGCAATCAGAACATTCTGTTTGGTTTTGATTTAAAAGTCAACTATACGCCATTATCTCAAATTAGCCACTCCCCAGAGGATATGGCAAAGTTTTCATCCAATCCACAAAGTTAGTATTGGCCATGATGAAAGAATGCAGCTGCTTCTCTTAGTGGTAATGCTTTTGAGGAGATATAAGAGGCCTCTTTCCAAAATGATCACTTCTGTGTTGAAAGGTCCCTTCTTCCTGCCTTGTTAAATAGCTCCATAAACCTATATATTTCCAATTGTTATTTTTGATAATTGTAAAAGATCAAGTAAAGCCCTACATCTAAACCTACAGGACTCCAGTATCAGTGTGAGAACACGATAAAGCAACTGGCAATTGTCTTTCACACTAAGTTAGCTGTCTAGACATCACTTATTTACGTGAGTCACAATCTATTTACTAAATTTTCCTGATACATTTCACTTAGAATGAGTGAAATAAAATGAATTTTATTCATTTTATTCAGTTTGTAAAATAAAATGAATTCTGACTCCTTCTATTTTGGCGATTGGTTCTGTAAGTCTGCTGAGGAGTAGGGGTACTGCCACTCTTAACACGCACCACAGATAGCTGATCTAGTTGTATGAGCATGGGGCCTTTGTGCTGTCCGAGTTACGCACTAACAAACACTGGGCCCCAAATTACGTGACTGGAAGGCACACCTGGGACTCTGATTCTTGGCCCTGAGTTCAAGTGCATTAAAAATGTTCTTCCTGATATAGAAACTCAATTTCCAGGAAAATTCCTGACATCAGAGGAAAGGAGCAGCTGAAGCCCTTGGTGGGCCCATTGTTCTACCAATAAGTGAAACAACCCAAAAACTTCTTGTTGGTCATAAAGATCACCAGTAAAACATGTTAAGTTTAAATTTGCAAGGTAGTATTTACAAAAACACGCCAACTTTTAAATTTTTTTCCAGCTGTCCAGCTCTAACAGGATCGGATCCACTTGTCCTCATAACTATGCTCACTTATGCAAAGAAGAAATGGGTAAAGTTACTACCCCAACACTTGGAAAATAAAACACTGCTGAGGGAATTTAGAGGTGTTGTATTCTCCATTTCCATTTCTCAAAGAATAAACTTGGTGTTACTGAAAACTTACCAAAGATAGGGATTAAAATAGGGAGTTCATTCGGTAAATTATGGTGTATTCATTCAATAAGATATTGTGATGCAAGCATCATGATAATACTTATAATTGGTAGTGGCATGGGAAAATAAAATATAATAGTAAGAGCAAAATGCAGATCCACATGTTGTATAATTCCAACAGTCACACGTGTGCACATAATCATGTATGGAAACACGATCAAGATATAAGGTATTAAAATTTTTTTGCAATAGCTGGGTTACGAACAGCATTATTTAGATGTTTTCAAGGTCTCTTACTAAAATTTAATGCATCTCCATTTTGTTCATAAAAAATAACATGCTTTTCTAATCATGGTTCTAGGACTCAAACTATTGGTAATATTCAATGCCTCCAGAGATAATCAGGGAAGCTTTTAGAGAACCAATCCCACAAGGACCCTTGAGAACATTCAGAAACACCTAATGTCATGCCCTGTTTCATTCATGAATCCAAACAAAAATCCCAAAAGGCAGAGCAGGTAAAGGAGCTGAGACAATAACTTGACAACAACTTTAAGAAAGTGATGATTTTTTACAGTATTTGTCAATATGCAGAACAGTTTAGGAATGAAATTTATTGAGTCCAGAGGCAAAACAGATAAAAGTCACTAGGGGGCACAGGAAGAAGTTTCTAACAATTAGACCTCCCGAGGGCAGCTCCCCAGGCATGTCAGCATTACAACTGAATCAAGAGGATGATATCTGTCTAGGATGCTGGTGAGGGGAATGAATGCCTGCAGCAGATAATGGCATTAGAAAACATGTAAACTCCCTTCCCCAGCTCTTGAACCCTAAAGGTTTCAGAATTTAAAACTTGAGTTTTTATTTGGCCAAGCAAGTCAAGACAGGCATGACTATCTACAACTTATAGATGAGAAATTTAAGGCTCAGAGAAATGAAGTGAATGCCCGAAGTGATACAACTGAAAAGTGGCAGAATCACTAATTCCCGAACCAATGCTCTGAGCACTGGTACTCAATTAACAAAACACATACATGAGGCTAGGATATCAGTAATTCAGGGAGATAGACCCCCCTGAATGGGAGACAGAAAGAAGGGCCACTTTCCTTCCATCTTTGGCTTTTGTGCTAGTCTACCCTCCGCAAGAGGCATCTTCATGTTTCATCCAGTGCCATAGTTTGCCAGGAAAAAGGGTCACAGCTGAGGCCACAGTCCTATCCCTAAGCTTTCTTCTGTGAGAGGCCCTTTGAGTTCCCTCAGGCAGCTCAAAGCGACTTACTCTATGTAGCACTGGCACTTGTGTTGGCTGGGTCTGAGGTTGACAGTGGGAACTGCTAGAACAGGAAGGGAAAGGCCATGTACCTCCACGTGAGTGAAGCAACACCTGATTCCCTGAGTGAGGAAATGAGTCTGCTGTATGAAAGCAGGAACCTTCTACCTCTGGTTTCAGGAAACCTCCTGTGGTCAGAGGTACGTGGCTCCTGAGAAAATATGTGAAGCATTCCCGCCAAAGAAAAGCCAGGAACACAGAGGACTAAGGAGGAAGGGCAGTCCTTTTTGATTTTGGTTTCTGCCAGTTTGGCCTTGCTGCAGTTGCTGCTGCTCTGCTACACAGAGAAATCTGGGGAAAGAACAAATGAGGAAAACAAGTCAGGTAAGATAAAACTGGAAGTATTAGATAGATTTTCCTTTACTTTGGAGACAGTCATAGTGTTAACATTTGTATTAGCAGTGTACTCAGCATTGCAATTGTGATTGCTGATATTACTCGAGTCAGGGTTTAAAAGAAATAAAAGTCATGCTGATTAACATTTATTGAACAAATACCAGGTGACAGGCACTCTGCTAGAACACTTTTAGATGTGTTGATTTATGTCAGTCTCTTGAAAATCATTTGAAATGGCTATTGTTTTTGTGCTTATTTAAAGATAAGAAAATATACACAATGAATTTTCAGTAACTTGCCCAGGTAAGCATTTAGTAACTGGTAGGACTAAGAATCAAACTCAGGCAGTCTCACTCAGAGCCCATGCTACACTGGACAGCAGTATTAGGCTTGCATCCCAGATGCGAAAACTAATGGTTGAGTGACTTGCCTAAAAGGGCATTAGTTTGCCCATTAGTTCATTTGCAAACGAATGAATCACAAATCAGAACTAAAACTAATTACCTAGATCGGGTCTGAGATCTTTCTCCAGTCACCAACAGTGTCTCCTAGCACCTTACAAAACTCCTTGACTCAAATTTCCTGAACAAATTCTCTAGACAAGATTGACAGATTGAACCAAACATTCACTGGACATCTGGAGTGAGCTAAGCCCTCCCTGTGCCAGCCGCTCTCATAACTTATGAATTCTTCACAACCAGCCAAATAAATGGGTATTTTCATTTCCACATTTATGAGTAGTACCATATTTGAGGTTGTAGAATTGATTAACAGCAGAAAATGAATACGAAGTCAGTATCCTTAGTCCAGAGGCCTCTACCTCACATCTCAGTTTGCCTCCACAAATCAAGAGAGTTCTTGAAACACAGTGGTTAGAGCCATTTAAACTTCAATCTTTCTCACTTTGACCTTAATAGAATGTTGTTAAAAAATTTCTCTAGATGTCTTAGCCTTTAGTAATTAAATGGAGCTCATAAACTAGGTAAGCCCTGCTCTATTGTAATGAGCCCCTTTACTCTCCCTTATAATTTTACTGATGTCTGCAATCACTTTTTGCAAAAGCAATGTCCTTAAGGAAGCAAGTTGGCTTCTCTAGCCCTCATGTGATCTTCTCATAGAACAAGGGATCCAAACACACAACTCAGGTCAAATGTAGAGGCAAGCATTTCCAAAAGGAACAGAATGGATTATTTTTAATCAGGATGAGCCTTTGGCGGGGGTGGGGGGCAGAGAGAGAGAGAGAGCGCGCGCGCAAGCGAGCAAGCAAGAGACTTTAATCACACAAGCAGTCTGTGTGTAGGAATGAACTCAGCCAGCTACTGGCACTTAATGAATCTCAGGTTTTACACCGATGCTCTCAGTGAAGTACTGAAATCAGCAGCATGAGAATACTAGCATCAAGAAAGTGTAAAACAGTGGTCTGTTTTCAGAAGAAATGAAATTGAACTGGAACCCAACTACTCACATTAGAATGGCAAGGGATTCACTGGACAGAGATCTTGAGTATACAGAGGTGCTAACTCTTGGAATAACTTCATTACATCCTCAAACAGAATAAAATAGTCCTGAGACTGTGTTGCTATCCATCAGTGAAGGAAAGTCTTTGCCAAAAAAGCCTTAAGACTTTTATTAGTTTACTATTACTATTAATAGCAACACTTCAATTCAATCAAAAGTTTTGCTTTCTACAGAGTCTGTTAAGCTGGTTTCTTAATTAGGTATTTCCATTAGCCACATTCACAATTTCCAGTAGCAATGCAGCATTAAACGTCATTGCTGTGAATCACTGGTCAACTGTCAGTCACACATTCTAATTGCTTTCTATACCACTTCTCGCATCCTCTCAGTCTCTTACATCAAGCCCCAACTCAAATCATGTTATTTACTGAGATACTTGCATGAAGGATAAATCTGAAGAAAGCAGGATCCAAGAGAAGAAAATTAATGGAGGAGCACCCTCATTTCTAATTCATTTATTCATTCCTAATTGAATAAACAAAACTTTCTTTATAAAAGTCCTCAGGGATTTGTTGGTATACAGGACAGACTGATAATTTTATGGACTGGACAGAAAACTTTGATTCCCTCTATCTTTTTAACGTGAAAAAGAAAACCTTGTTATGGAACAAACACGTAGTCTTTTATGACAACCGAGCCATATTAAGATATTTCAAGAAAGGGTGGGTATGCATCAGAAATGATTTTGGTAGTAAGAGACTTAGTGGATAGAACTGGCTTAGCAATTTTATCCAGTAATTCAGTTACTCACCAATTCTCTTGACTTAACTCATAAAGTTTATAGCAGCCATTGATTCACATACTTTTCTTGACCGTCCGCATTAATAACGTACACCTCATTCAGGAAGCTTCAGAGAGATGGCCAGATGATACAAGGGTTCAGGAGTAGCAGCTTTTCTCTGTGCTACCATGTGAGGATCATGAGTTTGTTGTGGACCTCACCAACCTTGAGAAAGGCTTTGCTCAAGAATATGCTGGCCCGTGTATCTGATCAACACGTTCTCCCCTCAGGGAAAGATAGCATGAGTCCTTACTCCTGTACTTCTGCTCAGAATGACTTGTAGGGTTAAGCATGGGATTTGTATTTGACATCCAGGGCAGACATTGTAAGGAACCACCCCAAGGAATTGTTATTCAGCACACAGGACTCAGTCAGGCAACAAGAGATTATTCGTATCAGGGGCTGCTGTAGGGTTATCATTGATTTAAAATCCTGCAGTAAGGCCAGAAGCCAGATGCCATAGACAATGCTTTTGTTCCCCTCAATTTCACATATTGAAATTCTAACTCCTAACGTGATTGTATTGGGGGGGGAATGGCAGTTGATTAGATCATGAAGGTAGAGCCCTTATGAATGGCATTAAGTGCCTTTATAAAGGAGACCCTGGAGGACTCCTTCACCCTTTCTGCCATATAAGGATACAGAAAGATGATGTCTGTGAATCAGGAAGGGAACCCCTCACCAAACACCAAATCTGCCAGCACTGTGGTCTCAGACTTCCCGGCCTCCAGAACCCTAAAAAAATGGATGTCTGTCATTTATAAGCCACTCTGTCTATGGTACTTTGCTACAGCAGCCCAAATTGACTAAAACACAAACACACACACATACTATTCTCATGCGCAAGTGTAGCCAAGCTGAAAGTAGGTGCATATGTAGACACACAAACACATGCACACACAAAATTACCCTCAGCAGTACTGGAGCTCCATCTACCTTGCAAAGTACCAACAAAAGCAGAGTCGAACAGCATTTCTTCCTTACTGGCACAACCCCACATCCCGCATCCGTGACTTTCCCCTATCATAATGCATAATGCCATTATCCACTCAACTGCCATTGCTGGAAACATGAGCATTTTCCTCCTTGACTGTTCTTTTCCCCACCTTCCTTTCTAGCTTCCCCACAAGATCACTAAAATATATCCTACAGTCTATATCAAATCTTCTTTAATCTATGTCAATGCATATTAATATTTCACTTGCTAATGCTGCCAACCACAATTTCTTACCTAGATTGTCCTTCTAAATGCTCTCTTCACCTCCATTCTAGGACATCTGTATGTTCAGGTTGTTTCACAACAAGACATTTGCTGATTTCTGAGGATGCATAGGAGCACAATCTCAGTAGATAGCAAAACAATCATGTAAAATGTTTTAATAGTTTTATTGCACACACAGCAAAAATATTTCAAAATAGCAGACAAATATGAAAGGAATGGTTAAAAAATTTCCTCATGATCTAGGCGAGAGGTAAGCAAACCTCTCCTGTAAAGGGCCAAATTGCAAATATTTTAGGCTTTGTAGAACATACGGTCACTATTACAGCTACTCAACACTGCTGTTACAGCCCAGAAACATCTATAGACAATATGTAAATAAACAAATGAGTGTGGCTGTGTTCCAAAAAACCTTTATTAAAAAAAACCAAGTGGCAAACCAAATTTGCCCCGCAGGACATAGTTTGCCCACTCCTGTACTAGACCATCAGTCTTATGGCCCAAGTTAACAATTGTTAACAGTTTCTTGTAAAACACATTGCTGTTTATGTCTTTTAAGCAGCCCCAGCTAAACAATATGTAGCTTTTGCAGACAGCAAAAATACAGTGGTTCACCTGTGCTATTTTTTTTCAAAGAGGGAAAAATGACTAAATCACTATTTTTTCTATAAAGAAGAGAAGTACAATGTGGCTTGGGTACATACCAATTACCTTTTGTTCAGTGGCTCTGGAGAGTCAAAAAAGGACAAAAACATTCAAGGTTTTTGGCCACCACAACTATTCAGTGAGTTCTAAACTAGTTTACCAGAAAAAAAATTGCCAATACTAGTTTGATGCTTGGATGAAGCATGTAAAGTATCTAACTCACCTGACGGCAAAATCACAGCATAAGCCCTAACGAGAACCCTGGCGTTCTGTGGTTTGACCTAGAAATTTAACCACTACAGTGAATACTGTTTCAAAAGGTAACATGCATTCTGAGCCAAACAAGGAAAAAAAGAAAAAAAAATGTTTGAAAATTCAGGAGCCACATGAATACACCTTTGCAAAAAAAAAAAACAAACAAACTATGGGTGGCCTGTGCCCTGCAATCTGGTGCACATTTCATGGGTAATTGAGTAGTTCAGTGTAGCATGTGTGAATCAAAAATTCAGAACTTCCACCAAATGTAGAAAAGTATGTTAGTGTATTAGGAAAAATTATTGTGACTACAAGGCTCATGTTTCACTTTGGTACTTTTTAAAAGTATTAATCATTACAAGTTCTCCATGGTCATTACCTTTCTTTTCTGTGATTCTCTTTGTATCTCTGAATCTCCATGTTTCTGACTTTGTCTTTCTCTTTCTCCATCTCTCGGTATCTCAGTATCTGTCTCACCTTCTCCTCCAATTTCCTTTGCCTTAAGATTTTTCCATTTAAGCAGACGACCATTTAATACCTCCCCCCCTCCATGAGTGAGGAGTTATAGGAAGAGTACCTTTTTCTAGTACCTTTTGAAAAAGTCATGGAGGTTATGGGGCTGGCTTGAAATCAGCTTTAGGAGGTTCGATTCCTTCCTTTTTTGTTCGGGTTTCATATAGACGGGTTCTTCAAACGTATGGTAGGGTGGGGGGCATCCGTATAACCACTCTAGGCTTGTGGAGGGTTGTTCAATTATTGGGATTTTTCGTTTTGAGGCGAAGGCTTCTCAGATTATGAAGATTATTAGTATTACTGCTGTCAGGGAAATAAATGACATTGCTTGACTTGCTATGTATACCTAAGTGCATGTGTGTGTACATACATTAATATCTATGCATAGACAGATTAATATCAAGATTAAGCTAATGTCAGATTTAAATTGAAATCTATTTATATCTATCCATCTATGTATGTATCTACCCATACATATTCTCTTTGTTGCAAGCACAGCTCACCAGAATGTCTAAAAACTGTATATGGTCTTGTTGGTGCAAATACCTTCAAATATGTCTCTTCTGTAAAGAAAAAGAAAACTCATGAAGGAGTGAAAATATCTATTACTCATTCAGAAGAGAAAAGAGTGATCTTCTTGCCACCTTTGTCATCAAAACTAGCCACCAACCCTAGCAATTAGACATTTGTCAAATCTAGTTGCCTGAAGTATAATGAGGCTAAGTTCACCATTCCTTTTTTCAGCCTGCAATTTAAAAAAAGTAGTTTATGTTCATAAAATAAACATCAGAAAATACAGGAAATTTTAAGGATAATCAAAACCCTCAGCCATAATGTGGTAACATTTAAGCCACATCTTTCCACATTTTTACAGCTTCATTTTACAAAAACAAAAATGTATTCAACAAAATTGAAATCCTTTTATGTACCAGTTGCCCAATTAGATATTTGGGAGGCATAAGAGAACTCAGTAGACAAAAGTTTTGTCTTGAAGTCTTAATGTTTTTCAAATTTATGATTTTACTTTGTTTTTGCTGCATATATTTTACAAGCCATTACATATAGATTCTATATTTAATGACTATATATTATTCTCATTCTTGTGCAAGGTCATAAGTCTTATTATACTTTTCTGCACCAAGTAAAAGAAAAACCAGCATAAATTTAGTATTTACTCTGGGCAAATAGTTACAAATGTTGTAAGGGAGATGTAAACAACAAAACAGAACAACAAATACAGTAAGAAATAGCTCCAGCCCTCAAAGAGGAAAAGGGAAAAAATAGAAAAGGGAGGGAGCACATTATAAAAAGATAGTAATATCAAAAGTGATTTTATATATATATAATATATATTTCTAAGTTGTATTAGCTATTATGATCATGATTGTTAATAAAATGACAATAACAAAGTAATATCAACATCTAACATTTGAGTGTT
Source organism: Pongo abelii (assembly GCF_028885655.2). NCBI lineage: Eukaryota > Metazoa > Chordata > Mammalia > Primates > Hominidae > Pongo > Pongo abelii. Next base: position 114,939,127 of record NC_071993.2, read on the forward strand.
TTTATGTGCCAGTCACTATTTTAACTGCTAGATATCAACCTATATAAGTCTCATAACAAACTTGTTAAGGGTATTTTTTACATATGATGGCACAGAGTCACAAAGTTATATTCATGAAGTCACTAGGCTAATAAAAGTTGGAGAAAGACTCCGTATCTAAAGGCATGTTTCCAGAGTCGTTGCTACTAACCATTACGCTACAGCCAAAAGACCGTACCCCTTTATCCTCACAATGCATATATTATTCATGCAGATATCTAGGTATGATGGTTCCCTGTAACTCATTCCAATTACAAGAATTACTAAGCAAAGTGCTTATTTTAACAATAAAAATATCCCTTTCCAGGAAAAGGCATTGTCTCCTCTTGCTAAAGAGCTGGCAGGACATCCTGCATGTGCAACAATAAAATCCTCTAGGAAATGGTTTTCAATCTTCGGTATTTGTAAGAATCATCTAGGGAGTTATTAAAACGTGAATGTACCTGCTTATTCTGCTGGTCCCTCCAACAGAATACTAATTCTGGAGTCTAAATTTAGGTAATGCAAATACAGGCAAGTGAAGTCCACACTGAATAGCTGGTTTAGTAGCCTATGAGAAAGCCCAGGACCTTCCTAGTTCAAAAATCCATCCACTCGGCCAAAGCCAGGTAGTCTTTGGCCGACTTTCCCAGGGGGACTGGAGACAGCATTTCTAAACCAGAGTGACAAATCCTCTAATGATTGTATTCAAAAGTGCCAAGAGAATTAAAGAGGTCAACAAGAACTTTTACTTTCCAAACAGGAGAGCCCTACATCAGATGGCCCACGAGTTTGGGTTCTGTGATTCTGGTTAGGAAATGTGACCAGAACCATCAAACCTTTGGCTCAAGGGCACAATCTGATTAGCCAGTTACCTGATACCATGCCTTAGTAGCCCTGTCTTAAAACAAGTATGCACAAGTCCATGCTGTCTCTCTAGCCTCAATGGCCAGCATGGAGAAGTCAAATGTCAAGACCCCATACTTTCTTCCTGGAAAACAGCTAAAAAAAAAAAAAAGGATACACATGAATAACGCTGTATGAGTTAGTCATAGGGATAGACAGAGGGCATGAAAGAAAATAGGTCAGTAACAGAATACGTGACACGGGAAAGAGGCACACTTAGATTTTTCCACTCACACCAAGAGTTCTCTCTACTATCCCTTCTCAATGGGCTTAGGAAGTCTCCTTGTAAGAAACTTTTAGATAAACCCATATGCAACTCAAATATCTGCTCTGCCACTTTTTAGATAGCTAGTTTGGGGCACATTTCTTAACTCCTCTGAGCCCCAGTTTCGACAGTTTGCAAGGAGATAATACCTACTTTACAGGGTTGCTTTGAGGATTAAATTGACTAATGTAATATTATGTAATGTGCTTGCAGAAAATTGCTCAAAAGATGTAATTTTTAGCTTCTTTTATAATGTGAATAGCCTATGTGGCTAGAGCAGGAGTTGCTCTAGTATTCAGCAAACTCCCCCCATCCCCATTGCCAACCCTCAGCCCCCATCAGGTACAAGAAAAGCTAAAGAAAAAAAATGGATAGCTTCAATACAATGGTGTCAGCATTTAAAATAACATTCACATCAATGGGCAATGAATAAGTGGTTTGTACAGTGTTACTATGCGTGTCATCCCAGCTTGTTATCTGGCATTTGATTTCTCTATGAGAAATGGCATTTGATTTCTCTAACTTCTAATAATTTTAGGCAAGTGAAATCTAGTAAAGCCAGGTGAAGTTGGAGCATAAACATTGGAAGCACTAATTATAAAGAGGGTTGTCAGAGAAAACAGTCAACTTGGATAACTTAAAGCAATGAAGTTGTCCATGCTGTCCCTCCGGGGTCAGTAGCCAGCAAGGAAAAATCAAATGTCACCTCTCACACATCCTCCCCAGATAACAAGCTGGGGATGACATACATTCATAACACTGTGCAAACCACTTATTGTCTTCCCTCTTCTCATCTTGCCTCTATTACCTTCCTTCTTTTCACCTTGCACTACACATAAGTTGGATAAATAGGTGAGCAGGCACCTCGCTCGCAGTCTTATTAGTACCCTGTAAGGTCAGTTTTTAAAGGTGAATAAGTAAACTCAGGAGTCACCCTAGACTAAGCAACTTGCTCTAACACAGCACAGCACATATAACTTCTATATGTTCTCCTTGAACTCTTCTTCCAAATGGTGGTCTCTTATGGGCAGGAGCACAGACTTCAGCCAAAATAGAACTATGAATAACACTGTCTCTGTCCCCAGATCATGTCAAAACAAACTCCAAGCAAGTCCAGGTATCAGTAGAATGCTGCATCCTAAGTTTCAGTCTCTTCTTCCAACAACTGATACATCAGCAGTTCTTCTGTTTCATCTCCCATATAATATAATGATATCTGTCCTATCACTTAAGACTATGATGATTAGCACGCTTAGGACTATGATGAGAATAAAACTGAAGTAATGTGACAATTCTTCAGAAATGAAGCATTTAAAAAAAAAAAAAAGCAAAAATGTACCTTACTGATCTAAGGGTGGTATAGAAACATTCCAGAGATCTATAGGAATCTTTTATGTACATGTAGGATTTCCTTCAGAGCATTCTGGTCCTTTTTTCCCCCATCTATATTTTAAATTAGGACCGTTCTTTCACTATAAAACTTGCACAGTAAGCTTTCACCTTTGTTTCTTGCCAATCTTTGACTATTGCATCCATTTGATCTGAGCAGAGCCAGCTCACGTCAGAAGTGACCATTTCATGCCATGCAGTCTGGTTCCCCTCACACTGTCCATGTGAGAAACCAGCATAAAGAAACAACATCCAAGATGAGATTTAAATGTGCAAACCAGGGCAATCATGTCTTTAAGGGCTAACTGATTTTTCTTCTTCCTGACATTGATTTTCAGTTTCTCATTGGGCATGAAATATACCTACATTCATTCTAAAGTGATCTTATAGATGAGTGAATCTTAATCTCTCTCCTCTCCACATTTGTTCTTGCAGTTCCTTTATCTATCCTGTACTTACAGCCATTTCAAACCCTCCTTTTAAACTTATCCTTCCTATTCATGATCTAGGTTAAGTACCACTCTTGCCACAGCCTTCATAACCATCTGAGCCAGAAGGTTCCCATCTCATCTTTACTCTAGCACTTTTGTCCTTCAGGTAACATACATCTTCTACTGTCTCATATGATCATAACATTTTGTACCACTTCACACACATCGAGATCAGTGACTGGAACCATACCAGGTGCTCAGAAAATATCTACACAATTTAAAGTTAATAAGAAAAAGTATATAACGTTGTTAGCATTTTCTCTGGCACAGTTAATACTCCATAAATATTTGCAATTCTTAACACCATTAATGAAATACTCCATGCATTTTTGTGCCCAATTCTATGTTTTGTTGTTTCGTTTTTGTTTTGAGACAGTCTCACTTTGTCACCCAGGCTGGAGTGCAGTGGCATGATCTCAGCTCACTCCAACCTCCACCTTCCAGGCTCAAGCGATTCTTGTCTCACTCTGAGTAGCTAGGATTACATGCTTGTACCACCATGCCCAGCTAATTTTTTTTGTATTTTTAGTAGAGACAGGATTTCCCCATGTTGGCCAGGCTGGTCTAGAACTCTTGATCGCAGGTGATCCACCTGCCTCGGCCTCCCAAAGTGCTGGGATTACAAGCATGAGCCACTGTGCTTGGCCAGTTCTACGGTTTTGAGAGTACTTTCTATGAAAGATGTAAATCGTTCTCAGTCAATATTAATTATCTTTTCTGGAGGATAACAGTAAATTTCAAAAAGATTTAAATTCTGTTCCTAGATTATGCATTTTGTAGCCAAATATTGCATGTTTGCCAAAGATATAAATCAGACTAACATGCTTTTACATCTTACTGCAAATATCAATACCTGATTTAAGTAATGTCTTTCAAATTTCGAGGCTTCTATAAACCGTATGCATATGAATAGGAAAAGACCCAACTAAGGTTTTCATACTCTCAAGTCAGAAGCATAGATTAAATGTGGTATCTTTGTTTCCCCAGAGCTTACACATGCAAGATGCTCAAATGCTTTCAGGTTGAAGACACTAATGTATTGAGGGAAGCCTAGGCGGGGCTTCAGAAAAGCTACTGATTATTTCTCAGAAAGCAGAATGCAGGTAGTCTCTCTACTTTTTAGATATTAAGGCGGTCTTATATTTGAACGTAGGTCTGTCTACCTTCATATCTTATACTATTTTCTTGTGTAACACCTTGCCTTTCATACCACATTGCATTTGCATTTTTTGATTAGGATCAGAGCCCTGATCATAAAAAAAAAAAATAATGTAGGCCGGGCGCGGTGGCTCATGCCTGTAATCCCAGCACTTTGGGAGGCCGAGGCAGGCAGATCATGAGGTCAAGAGAGACCAGCCTGGCCAACATGGCGAAACCCCGTCTCTACTAAAAATATAAAAATTAGCCGGGCGTGGTGGTGCAATCCTGTAATCCCAGCTATTCGGGAAGCTGAGGCAAGAGAATCGCTTGAACCCGGGAGGCAGAGGTTGCAGTGAGCCGAGATCGTGCCACTGCACTCCAGCCTGGGGACAGAGAGACTCCGTCTAAAAAAAAAAAAAAAAAAAAGTTTGCTAAAGAATGCCAATTATACTAAAATCTAAAAAGCCAGGTAAAAAAAAAAGCAAACTTATAAACACCAAACAGTTTTCAGTCAATTCTGAAATAAAATCAGATTTAGTTGCTCATTCAGAAATCTTAACAAAAAGACCAGATCAAGATTTTCCGATGACCTAATGATCAAATAATCACTCAAGCATTGATTTCAAGACTCTAAAGATGAAGAGGACAGTGTGAAAACAATGCAATTACTATTAAAGGTAAAGAATAAAATGTGAACAGATTTTTCATAAGATGAAGCTTCCATTACCAACATTTGCCTGCTAGCAGCTGCCGCTAAAATCCATGCAAGATGAATAATTTTACAGACAGTTCTTAAAAGGATCTGATTTCTAAGTTCTACATTAAAAGTCTAAGGCAGATTTGGAGTCAGATCAATGTGAATTCCAAATTGTGTTCTATCGCTGACCATTCACATCATCTTGGCCAAGTCAACGATCTTTTTTAACCTTAGTTTTGTGTAATGAGTGATAATCCCAACTTCACAAGATTGTGAAAATTTAAGAGATGCTAAATAAAATCATTTTATTAAAACAAAAAACTTGGCCCAGTGTAATTACCAAGGTTGTGTTGATACGTGTTGTGCTTAAAAATAGCTGATGGCACAAGCACATGTCAAGCAGCCAGTCACGTAATTGAGAATGCAGCATTAATACCATCATAATGATGTAAGTAATATACTGCAGATAATGGTCTTAACGTTAACATCTCTGAACAACATTGTTAATGCTAAAGAGACAGTGAAGTGAAACATTTAAATTATGTTTAGCAGAAAAATGTGAAGAGAATAAAACCATCTACCTAATAAGAATTTTGTATGGACTAATTAGCTAATGCTGGTTAGCATTTGAGAACGCAATGGAAAGCAGAATTATACACACATTCACAGACACAAAGTACTACATATTACATGTAAAATAAGATCACAGCACATGACACGTATAAACAGTGGTGCAAATGAAACAGGTTCTTGCTCGCGACAAACTGTCCCTACTACTCAGCATCTCTTTCATGCCACAAGATTCCCCCACTGGGTCTAGTTCTAGCATTCGAGCAAAAGTTTCTATCGAGAAAGGCAGTCCCATATGACAAGGCTGTATTAGTAAATGAATTTAAATAATGGCTCTCAAATTTTGGGAATTGCACTAAACATTCACAACAAAACATACCCAACACACACACACACACACAGGAAAGTACTAATCATGTACTAATTTTAATATATTTAGTGCTTTGTCTGTGAATGTGTGTATAATTCTGTCTTCCATTGTACTCTAAAATGGTAACCAGCATTAGCTAATTAATCCATACAAAATTCTGAGTACTAATCATGTACAAGGCAACAGTTACATCTTCAAAAGCCTTCCCCAAAAGCATCAGCAAAAGGAACAGGAGAGAGAGGAATGCTGCAAGGAAACCATCCAGAATTCTTGAAAAGTTAGAGGGGCAGCTCATAATTACCATCGGTTTGTACCTGTCATTCAGATATTATAATAATTAGTCTGTCTTAGCAGCAACTTTTAGATAAAGATCAGAGAACTCCAAAGATGTATATTACGGTGTATGGTGCTTCTTTCTAGGGTAGGATATCTAAGTGGGAAATCGTAAGTCTTGGATTTTATTATTAGATTTAGGGTTAATGAACTGTCTATTAATCTGAGGAAAAAAATAGTGGAAAGGCAGTGACATACCCATGTACAGGACTTTACAATACCGTTATTTGTATCAAATTATGTGATGCTCTGGATGAATTCTGAATGGCACTGACCCCATTTTACAGATGAGAAAATTCAAACGCAGATTACTACTACAACTTGTCAAGGATAAATAGGACTAGAAGTCAGGTCTCCACTCTGCTTTCATTTAATTCAGTTTCCTCCATCTAAGTTTCATCTGATCCTCCCTGCTCCAAATTTACAAAAATAGCTTTAAACGTTACCTCCTTCATGATGCTGAAACAGATAAATGTGTTTCGATGAAATTAGCCCTTTTTGAAAACATGAACATATGTACTGAAAATGTGTGTGTGGCTGAGGAGGTTGGCATTAGGAAATAGACTTCAGAGGTGAGAGATCTCACTACTTAGCAAACTTTGGGTGCTGAAACACTAAGTCACTTCCCCTATTACTTATTACATTCAATAGCCTTAAGTAGACTTACTGCAAGCCACCTATCCGAAGCCTGACCCACACTTGCCTCTACTGGGCTTGTGTGTGCACATGTATACACACACACACCCAATCTGCCAAAACATTGTCATTTAAGTGAACATTCGGTTTGCCAAAGATGCATAATCTCCTCCTTCAGGCCAAAATATTTCAGGATTAAGAAATAATTTGCAGCTTAGTGTAACAGTGTTTATTTCTAGTCCAAAAGTTCGTTTCACAGTGCTTATAATATTTGATGCACTTAAAGCCAGCAACTCTGAGTTAACTACCAAGAGAAGGGAAACATTTTGTAAGTTTAGATTTAGGTGAGATGCTTATTTTAGTGGTGATGTGTTAATAGTATTGAATATTTACTGATATTAAAAGATGATTGTTAAGGTAGGCAGTGAAGTCAGAGGTCTCCAGGAGCTGATGAAATCTCTGCTGCAGTTACCTCAATAAAATATTCTACAGAATGACAAAGCAGAACCCTTGTCCTAAGGCAAGATACTAGAACAGTGTGGGTGTTCTCAGGACAGGACTATCAATGCTGAATGCTGTTATGATTTGCCTCAATACACAATCTATAAGAATGTACAACAGAATTCCCAAGGAGTAAATCTGTGTTGTAAACTGTTCAACTTATTTTAAAAGCTAATAATGGGCATACAGTGTCATGTCTCTGGGAGCAATTGCATTACAAATTAAGGTATGGTGACTGATACTGAGCTGGATAATCTGTGCATATTTCAAAGAGTAAACTTGTAATTTCCAGATCTAAACTTCCATTTATTTATGTGTTCCATTTTTACCCACTCTTGATTAGTGCCCTCACTGCCTGTTCTGTGGTAGCCTCGACAACTTTTTAAATGGTCTTTAATGATCACCACCAAAGCTGTTGTTTTACTATCTGTCACTAAGTTTCCAGGTTCACTTTAAATTGACACTTCTGATAGGTTAGAGAGTTTCAGATTTATTCACCCAAACATAAGACTTCCTGACATGGCCAAAAAAAATCACTAACTTTCAGCCCTGCTAGTTTCTCTATCTTGCAGAAGCTCACCACACATCCACTCTCCCTCCCCAGGCTCAGCCTCCAGGAATCTTACAATCCCTTTCTTCATAGGGGAAGGTCTTTATGGTTTCACTAGAGGTGGTCAGGCAATGAAAGGTGAACAGGGAGTTGTAGTCCCTTGAATATTGTTGTTTCCAGGACTGAATCACATTGGAGAACAATCAATAATTCACAAGCTGGAAAGCCCCAGCTTTAAATCACACTCTTCAGAGAAATGGTGCCTGCTCTCCATGTAACTTGCATCTCCTCACTGCCAGAGACAGGGACCACACTAGAAGGCAGTGATTGTCCACTGAGATTTCGTCCCCTTTAAATTAACCTATACATTTGTCATCACAGACAGGAGCCCCCAAGTAAGCTTATAGCAAGTTAAGTGGAAATCCTTGAGGGCAATGTCAGCCTGCCCTACAACGTTAACCCTTTCACCACCGCATACGATATACTTGTAACACCCTACTCTGCCGGGTCTTCAGCTTCGCAAAAGCCATATTGACAGAAACCAGGGATTTACGTTCTTACTTGAAAGCTGTTTTTCAGGTTTGGAGCTTAGAGATGAAGATGGGAGTTCCAGGAGGACTGAGGCACAGCTTGGAAATGAAGTACTTACTGGAGAAGGCGGGCAAAGCCTTTATTTTGCACACTTCCCAAGTCAGAAGCCTCAGATCACCTTCTGCCCTTGATCCTCCGAGCCCACTTTCACACTCACCTCCCCCACTCGCTCCCCGACCCCGCCCCATCACCGCTCTGCTACTCGCAAGGCTGTTCTGGTCGCACCCAGGAGCCGTCTTTGTGGGCGGGGTTCCTCGTCTCCGCGGACAGGCTGCTAATGAGCCTCAGCTCCTCCATCCGGAAGCCAGGGATCTTCATCTTGCCGCGGGAGTTCCAGGCTGCTGTCGCCCCGCCCCCCCCGTCCTCAGGAGCTTTGCGCTCCCGCTGTCTCCTGCTCACCTCCCCCATCGTTGGGCGCTGGTGGCACGCCAGGAGGAAAGAGGCAGCAGGAGCCCAGCCTCGCAATGCCAGGAAGGACAGCACTCTGGGGTCTGGGCCGCGTCCCACGAGGAGCAGAGGAGCCGCTTCCGCAGACGCCCTGACGCGGAGGACCCAGAGCGCCGCGCCGCCGAGGAACGCGCTCACCGGCGCCAACTTTCTCATCCCGGGAGCGAGAGCGGCAGAGAGGAGTCCGGGACCCGAGGCGGCGGCGCGGGGTTCTGCGCGGGCGGCTGTGGGGACCGAAGCTCGGGACCCCCAACTTCAGCCAAATCGGGCCGCGGCGGGGCGGGCGGAGGCGGCATGGGCAGGGGCTGCCGCAGGTGCGGAGCGAGGCGCCGCCACGCGGGCGGGGGCGGGAGTCTCAGGGACTCGGCAGCCGCCAGCAGAGCCCCGTGCGGGCCGGGAGCTGCCGGGGCCTCAGGCCGGTTCTCCCCACTGCTTTTCTCCGCGGCTGCAGGTTGAGGTCGACCTGCAAGCGCCACGGACCCTCCCCCCCTCTGCTGTTTACTGCCTTGCACTGGAGACTCCAGACAATGTCCTGGAGAAGAGAGGGATTCCTGCTCTGTCCATCTTAGTCTCTACATTGGCACCTTGGTGTAACCCACAGCGCAGGGGCTGCGTGTCCTGACTGAGACACACGAAGGGCAGCGGGGATGGAGGTGGGGCCGTGTGCAGTTTAAAAAAAGTTTATTTAAAAAGTACATGATTGTGAGAGTGAGCCTATGTGTGTTTAGGGTTTTTCCCTATCAGTCTCCAGCTTTGCTCCCTTTTGACCTTCTGTAGCACTCACTCTGCCCAAAGCCAGTCTTGTGTAATCCCATTTGAAAGAGCACTTTGTTACTAGCCATATTCTAAATGGCTTGTAAACCTACACTATGGCTTTAAAAAATACACACTAGGAGAAAAGAAAAAGGAACTCAAAACTGTGGCTTAGGAACATTTTCGTTTGGAGTACACCAATGTAGTCCCAGGGTTTAGCTCTAAACCCAAGATTCCGTAGGAAATCGGAAATCTATTGGAGACATTTATCTACTACATTTGTTATATGACTGTTAAACCAATCCATTGACCTGTATCACTTTGTTCACCCCCAACCCTTGAAGCAGCTGGCATGCCTTCTGAAATCTTGGAATAAACTTTGCACATGGTGAGCAATCTTCTATTTGTGTATAAGGTGCTCACCACTAATATGCTGTGAGTTCCTGACAATCACCACACTTGGTTGCTTAAGTTTGAAAATGACCAAGTTGTAACTGAGGAACATTTCTGCAAATGAAGGAACAGTACGTTCCAGAAGTGTCAGCGTCACGAAGTTCTTTCATGACTGAGGAACTGTCCCAGATTGGAGATTTAGGAGTAAGAAAATACATCCTGTGATCTTGAATTAGATCCTAGTCCAAGAAAAGGACATTAGTAGGTCAGCTGGCAAAAGCTGAATAAGGTATGTAGAATGGTCATCATATAACTCTTAATTTCCTAGTTTTGAAGTTGAACTGTGGTTGTGTCAGGTGTTTGTGGAAGCAGAATAAGGTATGTAAGAAGTTTTAAAAATTTTTAGTCTTATTTTAAAATGAAAATAGAAAATTTGGTCTGATCAACATATAAAAGGATTGGATTAAATGACCTTGAAAATCTTCTGAGCCTAAAATTCAATTGTATTACAAAAATGTGCCAAGCCAGCTCCCCTGCTGCTGGCTAGTATAAAGTTCAAGTGGAGATTTTAGGAAGGAAAATGAAATTTGAAAATTTCAAATTGTTTAAGCTTAAACCTTTTCCAGTAGACAGTTTGATTTTAGAAGGATGAAATATCTTTTGTAAAGACCACAAAGGAATCTATAATAACACTGTTGTATGTACACTATCAACTGTCAATATATATCCAAAAGGTAACAGCTGTAACAAAATAGTAAAATTCTTTGTGTGCGTGCATACTCATTTCCTTCGTGGTAACTTCATTAAAAAATCTCAATCTGTGATCGGACCACTTTGAAGATAAGAGTGGTTAAGTCAGCTTTTACTAACTTGTAATGGGAAAGTTCTTATACACAAGCTCTTATATGCTTTTGAAAGATAGAATAAGTCTATGGCATGAACTTTAAGACAAGAGCAAATGCCAGCAGATCAACTATCTCAGCCTTTAAATTTCAGTGTTTCCATGAACAGTGTCCTAAATGGTAAGCTGGCTAGTTCAGTCATGAAAAGAACATGGAATATGCCTCCAAAAATACCTTTTACTACCCAAGAGTAAGGGCTTATCCTTGGAAAATAAACCTGCACCCTACTAACAGGGCAGTGTGTTGGCCAGTTGTGTTGTATAGATGGGAGAAAGTGATCTGGGATTCTTTTGGCATCCCAAATCACAAATGCTACTCATTAACCCAGAAGAGCTGTTTCTCATTTCCCAAAGGCTTCACAGGTTTGCAGAATTACTTGTTAATGTCTTTTTGTAAGCCTTACTACTTTTGTCAGGATACGTGTGTGAGAAGTACACTATGTGGAGTAATTACTCCATGGGTAGGAATCCAGATTAATGTATCAGAGTACAAATAAGGTTCCTATGCAAAAATAGAACTGAAAAAATGTAATGAAATTTAAGGGTAAATGGCTAATGTTGATTTTGAAATAATGTTCTTAACATTTTAGGTCTGCATTATTTACAATCATTGTAGCATACTAGCAAAATGGATAACTAGACAAATAATTCCCAGATAAAATATGCAAAAATGCAGGTGTTTTGCTTTGCTTTGTTTCCCTCCACATGAATACTACTACTTCATCCTGCCGAATATACATCCCCACACCTACACTAAAGAGGTAGTCCAAGAGACTAATGGGAATTAACTGAAGTTGAGCATCTTTTACCATGTTTTAAAAAATTTTTACAATAGGTGTAGAGTTATAGAAAAATTGTGATATACAATAGAGTGCTCAGACTCTTGAGGTAGCTGCTCAGTGAGAAGGCAATCTTAAGAGATCTGAGGCTGCTTCCCACCTTGTATCAATTGGCGTTCGGCAACTCAAGGTTACTCAAATTACGGCCTGTTGCTTTCCCTGCCTGGAGCACCAGAGCAGCAACTCAAATATTTTGCCCAGAATGAGAAACAGGATATGTAACAGAGAGCTCCTTTTCTACCCATATACCCTAAAAGATGATATTGAAAAGGAAGTTCAGCCCTTAGAGCACTCGGTAAAACAGTGAAAGCGATGGTGAAAAGCAGCTGGGAAATTGATTCATTGCTAAATGAATCAGTTCAGTGGAGAGAAGAGGACAGTGTCAGCAGAAAGAGCACTACTGGTTCAAACACAAACACTGACCTCAGCAACTATCCCTTTAAAGCAGCAGTTCCCAGTATTTCTCACCAAGAACCGGTTTACGTGGAAGACAATTTTTCCACGGACAGTGGGGGATGGTTTCGGCATGAAACTGTTCCACCTCAGATCATCAAAGCATTAGTTAGATTCTCATAAGGAGTGCATGACCTAGGCCTTTTGCATGCATGGTTCACAACGGGGTTCACACTCTTATTTGAAACTAATGCTGCTGATCTCTGATAGGAGGCGGAACTCAGGCAATAAGCTCCCTCACCTGTCACTTTTTGCTATGTAGCCCAGATCTTAACTGGCCACAGACTGGTAATGGTCTGTGGCCCTAGGGTTGGTGCCCCTGCTTTAAAGGGCTCTAGATTTGATTAACCTGTGATGGGTATAACCCCATCGCATCAGTGCAAACAATGGCACAATTGGTCAGAATTGATCATCAGAACATAGCAGCTGTGTATGATTAGGGAAAGAGACCCTTAATGAGGTCCTTATAATCACTGTTGTCCCACTAACTGCTGGGATACCTAAATATGACAGTAACGTTGCTCTAAAAAGGTATTAAAGAAATAGGAATTACACAAAAGATAGAAATTCTGGAGTTGAAAGGTATATGTAATTAAAATAATTCACTGGGGGGTTTCAATGACAGCTTTAAACTGATATAAGGCTTTAGAGAAATTATATAGGTCTACAGATACTTCCAAAGGGCAGAAAAAAAAAAAAAAAAAATGAACTTCAGGGGCTTCACACTACAGCGGGGTAAGGAGGAGAGTTAAACTGCTCTAAAATAATCCAGACTATCACTAAATAAGCAAGCAAACATCAGTAATAAGCTGTGGAGGATTGAAGAAGTGCCTAGGGTTGCTACAATACATTATCTTAAATTTCCAATTACTATAAAAAAATTGATGAATGCAAAGCAGAAACAAAAAGATTAAGTATGACCAATACACCAGAAGAAACAGTCCAGAGGAACTGTGAAAATGATAGAGATTTAAGGGTAGCCCTTATAAATAGCTTTAAGAATTAAAAACATGATTAAAATATGACAGTAATGTTGCTCTAAAAAGAATGTTGAAAAAGAAACAGGAATTATACAAAAGACACAAATAGAAATTCTGGAGTTGAAAGGTGTATATAATTAAAAATTCACTAGGGGTGGTTTCAATGACAGCTTTAAACTGATATAAGGCTTTAGAAAAGTTATATAGATCTATAGAGATTATACTTCCAATAGGCAGAAAAATAAAAAATGAACAGAGCATCAGAGAAATGTGGAGCACCATTAAATACCCCTACTTATCTGTACTGGGAGTAAGAGAAAGAGAACAAAGAAAGGAACAGATAAAATATTCAAGAATATGATGGCTGAAAACTTCCCAAACTTATTGAAAAGCTGTAATCTACAAACCTAGGAAACACAACAAACCCCAAGTAGGATAAGAGCAAAGAGATTCACAAGTATCCATATCATAGTGAAAATGCTGTAAGAAAAAGGCAAAAAGAAAGTCTTGAAAGAAACAGTCCCCCAGCACTGCATAGCTGCTCTGTGAAAATGTGATCAAATTCTCTATAAGTGGATCTCTGTTGGTGTGATCAGACCCAACACCAGGTCGTGGGGGGTGACAACGTCCAGCGGAGTCAAAGGATTGAGAAAAAAGACAGTTTGAGAGAGAGAAAAGCTAGGACTAGGGAGCCATCGCTAGCGTATGGAGGCCGCAAAGGCCCCCAGCTCTGGGAGCACACGCTATTTATTGGTAATACAACAGAGAAACAGGTGGTGAGAATGTGGAGGTCAAAAGGGCATGTTGCATTAAGCACATGATTTACAGCTGTGATGGTTTAGCATTTGCTCTACTTGAGATAATGGAGAACAGGTTCTTTTAACTCAAGATACAATCAATCCTGGGAGAACAAGGAGCAAGGAGCCAGCAAGTCTAGACACATTCCAGAGCCACGAGTCCTGGATTCTATCCAGGCCACGAGGGATGTTATGCCCTGGGTTTAGATTATGGTGCGTCACGGTAGCCTCCCACCCTTTAGCACAGAGCTTGGTGTTCCAAAGGCCACAAGGGGTTTTAGACCCTGGACCCCGGACGTGTTCCAATACTCTTTTACATTATGTCAGGCATGCAAGCCCTGCCTCAGCTTCTCCCAACACTCAGCTTTTCCTGATAGATCTCTGATCCCATTCCTTCTTACTGGGCAGGACCTCCCAATCAGGGTTCTCAGCCACCCTGCCAGTGCTCTTCTACTGATGGAGATTTGAAACCTCCCTGGATGGAGATCCTAGAGGTAGTGACAGGCTGCTATCTTTGGTGTTTGGATGACATAGCTATTCTGGCCTTCAGACTCCGGGTAGTCCAAGGTGACTGGGGACTGAAGTGCACCCCCAGCACAGAACAACTACCCTACAAAAATGTGGCCAGACTGCTTTTTTAAAGTAGTTCCCCAATCCCATTCCTCCTTACCAGGCAGGACCTTTCAACTGGGGTCTCCAGCCACCTCCTACAGCCATCAACAGGTCTGTACTTTCTTGGGACAGAACTCTCAGAGGGAGAGGCAGGCTGCTATGTTTGCTATTTTGCAGCTTTCGTTGATGATACCCCTAAATACTGGAAAATCTGAGGTGACTAGGGACTGGAGTGGGCCCCTAGTCTATCACAGCAGCCCTACAGAAAAGTGGCCAGACTGTCAAGTTGGTTCCCATTCCTGTATCCCCTCACTGGGCAGGTCCTCCAGGCCTGGGCCTCCAGTCTCCTACCACCAAAGCTGTTGAGCCAGTAGCAACTTGGCAACTCCCTGAACAGAACCTCCAGGGGAAGCTGAAAGCTTCTCTGTCACTGACTCTGCAGTGGAACTCTCCTTGCTACCCTCAGACTCACCAACAAACAAAGACCCTAAGTGCCTTATCCACATCTCCAACAAGCTGTAGTCAAAATAAAGAGAGGAGGCCAGTCCATCTCCCACAGGTCCCACATACCACACACTGCTTGTCACCAGACAGGGATCCTGTGGCTTGGGCTCATAGCACAGACCCTTTAACCTGGGCTGATTACACTCAGCAATTGCTGACCTGCATCTCTGTGAGGTGGAGCCTCCAGAAGAAAAGCAAAAGACCCCTTGGCCACACCACTACTGAGGTCCCTTTGCTGCCTCCAAGCTGGGGAAAGAACATAATTACTGAGATCACCCCAGAGCTGCAGTGGCTACCCCAGGAGTGCCGAGGCATGATCTACCGCCAGCACTCAAGGAGGAGAGGAACCCACATTTTCAGAGCATTGAGAGGGAACACAGCTGCAACTGTGAGAAAATATAGGGGAGCCACACAACCAAGTAAGAGTCTACCAACTGACCAATAAGCCTAAGAGCCCCTGCTGGATCACACTCCAAATCTTCAATACTAAAAATACCTTGCTAACATACCCCCTTCTGAAATCATAGACAAGAAGTCAGCTTCAAATAAAGACCCTGCAGAAAGCTTTGACCCTATGTATACACCCAGAAAAGAAGTCTATTGGCTATACTCAATCTACACTGCAGGCAAGGAACACCCACATGCAGCGATGAAAAAGAATCAACACAAGAACTCCAGTAACTCATGTGGCCAGAGTGTCACATGTCCTCCAAATAAGCGCACCAGTTCTCCAACAAGAGTTCTTAACCAGGCTGAGCTGGCTGAAATGGTAGAAATTAAATTTAAGATATAGATTGGAATAAAGATCATCAAGATTCAGGAGGATGGCAAAACCCAATGCAAGGAAACTAAGAATCATAATAAAGCAATACGGGAGATGAAGGATGAAATAGCCAGTATAAAAGAGACCCTAACTTACTTGACAAAGGTGAATAACAATATAAGCATTTCACAATGCAATTACAAGTATTAACAGCAGGATAAACTAAGTTGAGGAAAGAATCTCTGAACTTGAAGACTTGCTCTCTGAAATAAGACAGTCAGAAAAAAAAAAGAATAAAAAATAGAAAAGAATGAACAAAACCTCTGAGAAGTATGGGATTATGTAAAGACGTCAAATCTACAAATCACTGGCATCCCTGAAAGGGAGGGGGAGAAATCAAGTCACTTGGAAAATATATTTTAGTATATTGTTCATGAAAATTCCCCGTCCCTGCTAGAGATACCAAAAGTCAAATTCAGGAAATGCAGAGAACTCATGCAAGATTCTACACAAGAAGACCATCCCCAAGAAACATAATAATCAGATTTTCCAAGATTAAAATAAAAAAAAAGAATGTTAAAGGCAGCTAGAGAGAAAGGGCAGGTCACCTACAAAGAGAATTCCATCAGGCTAACAGAAGATTGCTCAGCTGAAATCCTAGTCAGAAGAGATTGGGGGCCTATATTGAACATCTTAAAGAAAAAAATATTCAACCAAGAATTTCATATCCAGCCAACTAAGCTTCCTAAGCAAAGGAGAAATAAGATTCTTTTCAGATAAGCAAATGTTGAGAAAGTTCATTACCACCAGACCTGCTTTACAAGAGATCTTGAAAGAAGCACTAAATACAGAAAGACTGGTACTAGCTAATACAAAACACACTTAAACACACAGACCAGTGTCACTATAAAGCAACCACACAAACAAGCCAACATAAGAACCAGATAACAACACAATGACTGGATCGAATCCACGCATATCAATACTAATCTTGAATGTAAACAGGCTAAATGCCCCATTTAAAAGACACAGAGTGGCAAGCTGGATAAAAAAGCAAGACCTAATGGCATTCTGTCTTCAAGAGACCCATCTCACATGTAATGACACCCACAGTGTCACAATAAAGGGATGGTGGAAAATCTACCAAGCAAATAGAAAAAGAAAAAAAAGCAGGGGTTGCAATGCTAATTTTGGACAAAACGGACTTCAAAAATAAAAAAGATAAAAATGTACAAAGTATGGCATTGCATATGGTAAAGGGTGCAATTCAACAAGGAGACCTAACTATCCTAAATATATATGCTGCTATCACAGAAGCAGCCAGATTCGTAAAGCAAGTTCTTAGAGACCTACAAAGAGACATAGACTACCACACAATAATAGTAGGAGACTTCAACACTCCACTAACAGTATTAGACAGATCAACCAGGCACAAAATTAACAGAGATACTCGGGACCTGAATTCAACATTAGACAAAATGAGTCTGGTAGACCTATACAGAACTCTCCACCCAAAACAACAGAATATATATTTTCTCATTGCCACATGGCACATATTCTAAAATCTAAGAACTGCCTATGGTTACTGCATGTTCATGCTTGTAAGTGGCAGCTAAATGATGAGAATTTACGAACACAAAGAAGGAAACAACAGACACTGGGTGTCTTAAGGTGGGAGGGTGGGAGTGGGGAGAGGGGTAGAGAAGCTAATTTTAAGTACCAGGCTTAATACCTGGGTGATGAAGTAAGTAGTACAACGAACCCCCATGACACCAATTTACCTATATAACAAACCTTCACATGTACCCTTGAACCTAAAATAAAAGTTAAACAATAAAAAATAAAATAAATTATGTTTGTAACATTTATAGCTACAATATATACAGCAATAATAGCACAAAAAAGGGAAGGTGAGCTCCATGGAGTAGTTTTCTATATCTTACTGGAATTAAGTCTGTATAAATCTGAAGCTGTTCTGACAAATTATAATAAAAATGATAAGCATTAGGGCAAGCACTGAAAAAATAACACAAAATTATATGAAAATATCATTAGAGAAATGTAATTACTACATTAAAAAATATCAACTTAATGCTAAATTATACACCAAAGAAGGAATAGAGGGGGAAAATGTGATACATATAGAAAACAAAACAAAACAAAACAAAAGGCAAATATAAACCCAACTATTTCAATAATAACATTAAATGAGAATGAATCAAACAGTCCAACTAAAAAACTGAGATTTTAAAAAACGATCCAACCTATATGATGGCTACAAGAAATATACTTTATATTTAAAAAAAGAAAGAAATTGAAAGTAAAAGGATAAAAAAATAATAGTCATGAAAACAAAGCTGGAGTTAGTATGTTAAATATTAGATTAAATACAGTATAAAACAAAAAAATTATTAAAGAATTCTTTATAATGATAAAAGGGCCAATCCATGAGGAAGGTAAACAGTTATAAAAGTATATACATCTGATAACATATCACCAAAATACATGTAGCAAAAACTGACAGAAGTAAAGAGAGAAATAGACAATAGACAATGTGACAATAATAGTCAGAAACTTCAATAACCCAGTTTTAGTAGTGAATAGAACAGTTACACAGAATATCCAACAGGAAATGGAAGACTTAAACAATACCATAAACCAACCAGCTCTGTCAGACAACTATCGGACACTCCACTCAACAGTGGCAGAATATGCATTTTCTTGAGTGCACATGGAACATTCTCAGCTTAGACCTGTTGCTAGTCTATAAAACAAACCTCAAAAAATTGTCAAGTATAGAAATAATACAGAGTATGTTCTTCAACAAATTGGAAATGAATAACAAACATTTGTGAAGCTTTCAAATATGTGAATGTTAGACAGCATGCTCCTAAATAACCAATGAGTCATGAAAGAAACCACAGGTTTAGGTGAATGAAAATGAAAATACGACATTGTAAAATGTGTGGCATTCAGTTAAAGTAGTGCTTAGAGAAAAATGTATAACTTTAAATATCCATATTGAGAAAGAAGAAATTTCTCAAATCAATAACTTAACTTTTCACCTTAAAATTCCAGAAAACGAAGAGCAAACTAAATCTGAAGCAAGCAAAAGAAGGAAGTAATTGATTAGAGTAGAAATTAATGAAATATGGACTATACAAGCAATAGGAAAAATAAATAGAACGAATTAGGGTGTGCTTTATGGCTCAGTCGATCTTGTGGTTTATCTTGGTGGATATTCCATATGAGCTTGAGAAGAATATGTATTCTGCTATTGTTAGATGGAATATTCTATAATTATCCATTAGATTAAATTGATTAATTTTGTTGTACAGATTAACTATATTCTTACTTTTTTTGCCTCTTTGATGTATCAATTACTAATAAACCATAGTCAGTTCTTAGAGAATATTTATAGACATAAATGCCTATATTAGAAAAGACAAAATCTCTCAAATCATTAGCCTTAGATTCTACCAAAAAAAACTAGAAATTGGAGAGTAACTAAACAAAAATTAGAGAGAAGTAAGAAAATAATAAAGATTAGACACCAACAAATAGAAATAAGAAAAATAGAGAAAACAAATGGAACACCAAAACCAACAATTTACAAACTCTTTGATTAACTGACCAAAGAAATAGAATACATAAAATGTCAACACTAGAAACAAAAGAGAGGACATTATTACCAATCCCAAAGAAACTAAAATAATCACATTATGAACACATTTGTGCTAACAAATTACACAGATAATTTAGATGAAATGGGAAAAGTGCCTGGAAAGACATAATATAAATGACTCCAGAAGAAATAAAATAATCTTAAATACATGTAACAAGTGAAATAACTGATTCAGCATTCTTAACAAATACCACAAAAAATTGGCCCAGATGGTTCCACTGGTGAATTTTATCAAATACTTAAATAATATCAGTCTGTTACACTTTCAAAAAACAGAAAAGAAGAAAAAATTTTCCAACTCATTCTGCAAATAATATACTAGCATAAAAGCCAGACAAAACTACAAATAAACAAAAAACTAACATAGATAGACAATCTTTAACAAAATTTTAGCAAACAGAATTTGACAACATATAAAAATGACTTTACACCATGACAAAAATAGGATTTTTTTTTCTTTTTTAAGACGGGGTCTTGCTCTGTGGCCCAGGCTGGAGTGCAGTGGCATGATCTCAGCTCACTGCAACCTCCACCTCCCGGGTTCAAGCAATTCTCCTGCCTCAGTCTCTGGAGTAGCTGGGATTACAGGCGCCTGCCACCGCACCCGGCTAATTTTGGTCTTTTTAGCAGAGACGGGGTTTCACCATCTTGGCCAGGCTGGTCTCGAACTCCTGACCTCATGATCCACCTGCCTCAGCCTCTCAAAGTGCTGGTATTACAGGCATGAGCTACCGTGCCCGGCCAAAAATAGGATTTTTACCAATACTATAAGGTTTGTACACCATTCAAAAATAAATTAATGTAACACACAATAGTAATAAAGGCTGAAATAAAGGAACATCGTATCAATAGACGTACAAGTTCTAAATCATGTCATCATACAAATGTTGGAAGTATTTTTTTCCTGAAATCCACATACCGCATGCTCTAATTTATAAGTGGGAGCTAAATAATGAGAACACATAGACATAGAGCGGGGAAAAATGCACACTGGGGACTTTCAGAGGGTGGAAGGTGGGAGGAGGGAGAGGATCAGGAAAAACAACTAATGGGTAGTAGGCTTAATACCTGGGCGATGAAATAATCTGTACAATAAACCCTCATGACACAAGTTTACCTATGTAACAAACCTGCACCTTTACCTCTGAACTTAAAAAAAAGAAGGAAGTAAAAGAAAGTTTTTCCACCTAATAAAGGACATGCATGAAATACTAACAGTCAACATTGTACTTAATGGTGATACGCTGAAAACTTTCTCTCCAACATTAGAAACAAAGCAAGAGTGTCCACTCTCATCACCTCTATTAAATATTATGCTGGAGGTTCTAGCCAGTGCAATCAGGAAGTAAAATCAATGCCTCAAACTAAATTACATTTTTATTAGGGCAAGAAAAATCCTATAACAATATTTTACATTACAAAATATACTAAAAACACACTCCATAAAAGAAAAATAAAGGTATATTGGACTTTATCATTTTTTAAAATTGCAATTCAGAAGACATTATTAAAAACATGAAAAGGCAAGGCAAAGATAAGGAGAAAATGTTGATAATCACATGCCTGATAATAAGAAATGTACCTAGAATATATAAAGAAACTACATTACTCAATAATAATAAGACAACCAAATTAAAAATAGATATGCAATTTGAATATATATATATATATATTTCACTAAAGCAGCTATGCTATGCACATAAATAATAAGCACATAGAAGCATGGTCAACACCATTCAACACTAATTATTAAAGAAATGAATATTAAAGCCACGAAAACTATTACAAATGTATCAAACTTGTTATAATTCAAAAAAGAAAGGCAGGCAATACTAAGTGTTGTTGAGAATGTGGAGAAATTAGAACTACCCATATATACTGCTGCTGGGAAAGTAAAATTCCACAGCCATTTTTAAACCAATTGGCAACTTTTAAAAAGTTAAAAATGAACTTTCTATACAACACAGCAATTATCCTCCTAGAGATTTATTCATGAGTAGTAAAATGTATGTCCACATAAAATGTGTGTGCACATATCCATAGCCACATTATTCATAATAGCTTAAATACTGGAAATCATCCAGATGTTGTTTAACTGGTGACTGGATAAACAAAATATGGTATATCCTTGCAACAGAAAAACATTTAGCTATAAAACATAAAATATTATAAAACTCTCAGTAACATTGGAATCGAAGTTTTTTCCAGCTAATAAAGGACATTTATGAAAAATCAACAGTTAACACTATATTTAATGGTGAAAGATTCAATGCAACATGGGTAAACATAAAAATAATATGCTCACTAGAAGAAGTCAGGTGAAAAGGACTACATATTGTGTGGTTCCATTTAGTGGAATGTTTAAAAAAATAAATTATGGCAGAAAGGAGGTCAGTGTATGGACACTGACAGTGACAGAGCTCGGTGTCAGAGTGGAGGGATAAACCACAACGAGGTAGGTGTAAACTTTTTGGAGCAATACCAATGTTCAAAAACTTGAATGGGGCCGTGCACGGTGGCTCATGCCTGTAATCCCAGCACTTTGGGAGGCTGAGGTGGGCGGATCAGGAGGTTAGGAGATCGAGACCATCCTAGCTAACATGGGGAAACCCCCTCTCTACTAAAAATACAAAAAAAATTAGCCGGGCGTGGTGGCGGGCGCCTGCAGTCCCAGCTACTGGGGAGGCTGAGGCAGGAGAATGGCGTGAACTCGGGAGGCGGAGCTTGCAGTGAGCCGAGATGGCGCCACTGTATTCCAACCCGGGCGACAGAGCGAGACTCCATCTCACCAACAAACGAACAAACAAAAATTTGAATGTGTTAATGGTTGCATAATTATATAAATTTAGTAAAATAAATGTTTACTTTTAATGGGTGGATTTTATCGTATGCAAATTTTATCTCAATAAAGTTCTTAAAAAATTCCTGCTCTTTCAAAAACGCTATCAACAAAATGAAAAGGTATGACAGCCTAACACAGTCTGAGAAAAATATCCACAATCAATAGAAACGACAAAGGACCTGTAGAGGGCATATATGAGAAATATCTACAAATCAGTAATAAAAGTACAAACAATACAATCTGAAAAATTTATGAAAGACTTAAACAGCACATATACCAAGGTACAAGAAATTAAAGAAGTTCAACATCATTAGCCATTAGAAAATGCAAATTAAAACTACTAGGAGATAATACTTCACTTCCACTTGAATATAAAGCTTAGAAAAAAATGGCAAAAAATAAAAAAATGAGAGATGGATAATATTAAACATCAGTGAGGATGCACAGTAAAAAGATTGATTTCATATTGTGGGTAGAAGAATAAATTGTTACTATCATTTTACAAATCAATCAGAGTACTAGCAAGACCAAATGTATGTAAAACCTACATTCCGTCAATTATACTCCTGATTATATACTCAACATAAATGGCACTATGTACATTATCTTATATTTATTGGACATGTATCCCATCAAATCTATACACAGTTTCTCCATTTATTTTCTCTAATTTTCTTAGTCTTACGAAAGTTCAAATGATAAATAGGTGGCAAGGAATAAATACCTATTTATCATTTGAGCACATGAACTTTCTATGCAACACAGCAATCTAAAAATATATTTAGATTTAGAGATAAAATGCAGAAATATTGTATACCTTTTTCCCTTAGATTAATCTTATTATCTCCTCACTCTTTTTACATACACTGAATCTACAGAATGCTTCCTAGCTTTACGTACTTTCTCAATTATTTCAGGTTTCTAAAAAATCACTTGTGTGATAATGTTGCAAAAGAGAATAGTAAAATAATGTAATTGTCAATGTATGAATATATATACATGCACATGTACATATTATATATATATTTATATATGTGTATATATACTTTAGAGGAAGTCATATTGAGTAGAATAACAATTAAATGAAATGTGTATCACATCTCAGTAGAGGCATTTACAAATCTAATTAGATTTCTTATTTTATAGCAAAGTCTTAAAATACATTAGCATTACATCAAAATAGTCTTGAAATGATCTAACATACCTTAGTCTTATTTCATACATTTAGTCTTGAAAAGAACCATCCTGAACCCCGTTAGCTCTCTAACATACTAGACCAGGTTAAAAATAACACGCTGTATTATTTTCATTTAATTCACAAACCCAACTCTGAAAGGCACAAATGAAAGAATAAGTCAGAGAGCCACAACTGTCCTTTATAATTACCTTGGGATCACCAGCTAGAGGAAGAGCAGCAAGGGAGGTGAATATCTTTCTACATATTTCTCTAAGGAATAGCGACAGGCTATGTCGAGGGAAGAAGCCATTAGTTCTTTCCATGTATTTTCAAAGAACTTACTCAAAGATGAATGATATTAACTGAAACTAAATTCAGTAGAATTAAGGGGTAAAATATTCAGATAGCATATATCTGCATAAACAAATAGTGGACATTGCAGAGGAAAGCAGTAGAAAATCACAAGTCTCTTTCTTACAGTAGGTTTTGTGTGTGAAGTAGGCTCCAACTGGGGCATAGGGAGATTTCAATGCTAAATTAAGTTTCAACTTTTGATTAATATCTTAGATTTGGAGATTCTAATTTCTGATTTGAGATGACTTTGTGACTTAAAGTAGAATTTTCTGTTACCAAAAAGTTAACATGAAAATCATGAACGTTGGGAATTTTTATTTAGGGTCAGAGAAAGACCTCCTTTTAAGCAAAATTTTAAAGAAATAGTGAGAGATAAAAATAAAGTGTGTTTTGATTACATCATGAGTCATATTAATCAATGTACTAGTCTCACATGTGTTGTATCTTAAGCATTTGCTTTAAATTCAGGAAGTCTAATGAGCCAGAGCTGAACTAACAGCAAGTATATGCATTGACAAACACCAGATTTTCCAGGCAACATAAGCTGCAAGTTTAACTTTTAAAACCATTTGTAATGATATGGAGTAATCTTGCAATGGCAATTCAGCATCATGAATGAAGATTTTCAGCCTTTCATTCGAGTTCTTTCTTGGGAATTCTAGCTCTGCCACACAGTAGTTGTGTTATGTGGAACATCCTATACATTCCATAGGCCTGCAAAATGAATGGCTGGTCTGGGTGATTCTTAATATCGACAGGATGCCATTACGTAGAATTATCAAAGGATATTGGTAGCTAAATGGATTATACATTCCTGTTTCTGTCCGCTTACTTATAGTGTAACTTTTAGCAATTTGTTTACTTTCTCTAAACCTCTTTGTCGTATGCTAAAATGACTGTCCTGCATTCCCATAGAGTATGTGTGGGTTCAAAAAAAAATCATACTGGACACTTTTGAAAACTTTAAAATTATTTGGAAATGTGGGGTTTGATAGTAATTTTAAAAGATATTCTAATACAATGTAATATGAACATCAACCCAAAACATTCCTGAGTATTTTCAACGGTGAGGAGGGAATTCTAAGGGTTATCAGACATACCTGCTCCCGCCTTCTTAGTCTATTCTTATCTTGAACCATATGCTATTTTTTTCCCTTAACTATGACAGACACAGGTATTCGCCAAAATGTAGAGGTAACCATTCCAGGTTGTCAAAAATTTATTTCATTTTAAACAAGAGGGGTTTAAGAAGCAAACAACATTTGTTATTATCAGCTTTGCTGCCAAAAAGGAAAAAGATTGCTCTAGATATGACTGTGGTGAGAAATCCTCACTTAAACAAGCTGTCAGTTTATGTCAAAGGGCCTTGAATTCTTAATTTTAGGTAACACTCATTATTTGATTGTCCAAATTTATTCAAATAATTCAGGTGAATGTCTACAAACTAAAACAAAGTTATTAAATATAGTGCAAACAAATAAATGACTTGGCAAATGACAAAAATATGTCATTGCAGATTTAGATATTGACAGTAAAACTCCATTTTTTCATATATAATTTCCTTTGGGAAATTGATTATTTCATAAGTTCAGAATACCTATAATGGACTTATTACCACACATATGTTTACATACCTTTGAGTGTTTCTATACAGTAGAAATTTCAGTCAATTTGGAAATCTACACATTAGGTCTGCAAAATTTTGACACAACTGAAACTCTTTTAAATCTTGTGTCTGTGACTTGGAATTCTTTTAGTCATTAGTTATAATATCTCCCATTGTATTTATCCCTCTATAGCTTCTATATAAAAAGAGAGAAGCAAATTTTTATGTCATAGATCATCTTTCTCAGAATGTTTTGGTTATTATCATGCCCAGCTTATTAAAGAATTTCAGTGGGTGATGATAATAATATGTAGTTACTGATTTTTTCAATTATTCTGGAGTGTGTGTTGGCATTATACTATTACTAGACTAATAGTTGGTTCAGCACTCCCAACATTTTATTATACAATACTAAATTATTTTTGGTTTTCTAGTTTTTAGCTCCTCTGTCCTGGCTTTTCTCATGGCTTACTTGCTTGGTTCTCAGTGAAGGACTTGAATCACACACTAGAGAGGAGAGAGTCAGCAGAGTTACAGCTTCTCTCCTGCCCTTTCACTCAAGCTGGCCCTCTATGCTGAGAGCACCACTGTGATTGCTTCTTCTCTGTTTCCCTCTACTGGTTAAATTTCTGGGTATAGTTTGAATTGACACCAGATGAAGCAAAGTACATAATGACTCCCTGCTTCACAGAACTTTCCTCTTAAAGAACAAGATATATAGTTGACATTCCCAATTTTCTAAAAAGTTACTGTATTAGGGTAGTAGGAAAGCCATAAAAATACCACAGACAACATGGTTTAAACAATAGAAATTTATTCTGTCACTAGTCTGGAGGGTAAACATCAGAGACTAAGTTGTTGGCAGGGTTAATTTCTTCAGAGCCTTCTTTCCTTGGCTTGTGGATGGCTGCCTTCTCCCTGTGTCTTCTCAGGATCTGCCTTTCATAGGTGTCTGTGTCCCAGTTTCTTCTTCGTATAAGGGCAGCTGTTATAGTGGATTAGGGCCCACCCTATTGATTTTAATTTAACTTAATTACTACTTTGAACACCCTTTCCAAGTATGGTCACATTCTGAGGTACTGGGGGTTAAGATTTCAACATATAAATGGGGTGAGGATACAATTCAGCAGCTAATACTCAAAAACGCTCTCCAAACGTCTTTCACTGGAATTTTTATAAAAACCTTAGTTATTTTCAATCGTATTTTAAATGTTAGACATTGGCAAGAGAGAAATAGCTAGAATGTTTAGGAAAATCGTTTTCTGTATTTTTCACACAAAATCTATTTATTCATTCAGATTCTCAGGAATTACTTTGAACTTTTTATATCTTCAAGCAAATAATGGCTGCAAAGGAAGAATTAAATTTCAAGTTGAGTGTTTTTTTTTCTAGTGAGGATTTGAACTTCTTCCAATGTTAGAGAGCACATACAAAGTAGCAGTGCACAGAAATGCTCTCCACACCATGTTATTTAGGAAGGGAGAGTTTAGAAGTTAAGAGGTTGCACTCCAAACTCAGAAAGACTACCCCAGAATTTCACCTTCACTGCTTTCCAATTTTGTGACATTAAGAAAGTCAATTGATCTCTGTGAACAAGTTTGATCTGTTTTATTATAAGGAAAAAAAGAAATGATATATTTGTGTGTGTACACACACACACGTAAATAAAACAAAGTCTCTAAAATGACTAATATACATGTCTTAAAATTTTTAGCAATTTTCACAATTGAGATTGAAATCATCTCAGCTAAGCAAATTAAAAAAAACTTTTCTCAGTTGTTAAGCTTGGATTCACATTTATCGGAATTTTGGCAGCAAAGAGATCCAGCTCAAGTGATGGAAAATGGTGGCTGCAACATAAGAAACATATTTTCACACATTGTCAATGAGGCTTTAGTAGAGCTGGGATTCAAGTTTAAATTTCCCTAGAATTTTTCTGTTGTTCGGTTAAGGCTAACCTCAATAAATGGTGAATCTATTATAAGCTGGGATAAGTAATTTAAAGGTTGCAGAAGTGAATGTACAAACATGAGTCTTGTCCTTAAAATCTTTCAATCGAGTGAGGGTGGGTGATAATTATGGAAGGCAAAATGCAATTGTTGGACAAATGAGATATGGAAGCTTTAGGAATTTCAAAGGAGAAGAAAATTAAAACAAAACAAAACAAGACATTTTAGCCACTTGAGTGGCTGAATGCTCAATGATAGAGGTATTATGAGGTCATAAACCTTAAAATTGTGTTCAATGGTGTAAGAGGGCAAAGGAAAGGTAAAGAGTTTTGCTTGAATTAATTAGGATGATAGATATGTAAATTAGATCACTTTTTAAAAATATAGTCTATTCATTATATTCTTCAATGAGGAAGAAAAAGATTGAGAGAAATAGTCTGAGTCACAGTTAAAAGGCCTTTGGTATTTAGAGAATAGTCATAACAAACTGGTAATTCACACATTATTACTGCAATCCATACAAGGATATTTCTTTATACATGAAGGTATGATTCTTATGTTTAATGCTATGAATCATATCAGATAGTTCCGTAACTTAAAATGGTATTTAGTGTTCTGGTGAAATGTGATGTCATTAAAACATCCTAGATGATAAGCAAATGGAACATTCTTTCTTGGCAAACCAATGGTATTAGTCAAGGTCAATAAATCACATCTGCTGGATTTCTGCAAACATAAGAGTGGCACAGTATCAGCTGATATCCTGGTGACCATGATATGTCTTAGAATAATGATTATCATAGATTGTAGTTTAGCTGGAGCTGGAGTATATTTGCAGCTGAGCAGCCTATATGACATAGAACTGTCATATGGCTTTGGGGTCTCTAA
Source organism: Pongo abelii (assembly GCF_028885655.2). Classification (NCBI taxonomy): domain Eukaryota; kingdom Metazoa; phylum Chordata; class Mammalia; order Primates; family Hominidae; genus Pongo; species Pongo abelii. Next base: position 114,967,527 of record NC_071993.2, read on the forward strand.
ACTCTTACTGAATGAGTTAAATAGCCACTGGAATTTTCATCTCATTTCTTATAACTCATTTACTTGTAATTTTTCTTTATTATTTGTTTTTCATTAACTGCTTTGCAAATTAACACTGCTGAAAGCCCATTGTCCAGAACAGGATGTTGAGTTCCAGAGATTCTTCTTGGAGTTGACTTAAAGTGGACAATTACTTTAGGAACAGGTGTATCACTGTAGCAGAGGCTGGTACACAACAACAGCTCAATAGGTAAGAACGTAGTATTGTTCTCTGATTAATATTTTCTCTTCTGTCCATGCAGTCCTGCTACTTTTCTTCCTTTATCTATTTTAACAACGTTCCACTGGATTCATTTGATGATTTGGATAAAGACACCCCATGAACTACAAAATCTGCAGTGGCAGAAACATTTTTATTTTTATTTTTATTTTTTAATTTTATGTACTTTTTTCAGAGATGAGCTCTCACTATGTTGCCCACCTGGCCTCAAATCCATGGACTCAAGTGATTATCCTGCCTCAGACTCCCAAGTAGCTGGGACTACAGGCGTGTACCACCAAGTCCAGCTTATTTTCTAATATTCTATCTTTAGTTCCTAGTATTGTACCTAGCACCTAATAAAAATATTTGCTAGAATAATTTTCTTTCTATTAAAAATATTAATTGATCATCTACAACTGAATGCAGGAAATAATGATCAAAATGAAAGAAGAAAAATGGTAAGGATAATGGTTTCAGAAAAACAGTTAAAAAAAGAAGGGACAGAAAGAAAGAAATTGAAAAAGACAAATGATTAGAAGATAAAAGTAGAAAACAATTTCAGGAATAAAGGAAAAGCTGTGGCTTGTCCCTCTCTAAGTGATTGACACAGCCAGCACTTCCTCTTAAAAACCAAAACAATAGAGAAGAGTTATTTCAAATTCTGAAATTTAATGAAAAAATATTTTATTCATTTAGTAAATATGTACTGAGAAGTATTCTTTTAAGAGTTAGCCGTATTCTGTAAGGAATAGCCATATCAGTATTATCTGTACAGAGATGATATAGCAAAAATACTGAATGTGATTTAAGCTGTTAGGGTATGTCACAGACGAGATTTAATTTTGTCTCTAAAGAGGTACAGAAAACAACACTTTTGAAGATTCAAATGAAAACGTCCAGATGAGGAACTTTATTTTTTTTTAACAGCATGATCATTTAAAAGCACCAGTCTGAGTCTTCATAGTCTAATAAACTATAGAGCAAATAAAATATACCCTATCTACAACAGGCATAACATTGTAAATATTCTGTGCCTTGAAACATTTATGATGATTAAGAATATGGGTTAGCATTCAGCTGAATAATGTTTTAAAGCATCAAAATAAAAATTCTTCCATTCCAAACAACATATTTTGGACATTTAAAAATATATTACAACATTAATTCCATCATTTACACATTAGAAACAAGCCCAAATTCTCCTGGTAATACAAGGAATAAAAAATTACACAGGCACCTTAGACTTTGTTTTCTAGGAGGAAATTTTGCACAAATATAGATAGAAATTTCTCAGCTGTTCTATAAATTTGATTTGGTTTTAGAAGAGATTAATTCATTACATAGTGTCCTCAAAGAAAAGCAAATAAATAAACTTGTAGTCAGTATTCAGCAAATATTTTGATCATTTATGTCTAAAGCTTTTCAGTGTCCAAGAAAATTTGTGTAAAGCAGGATGTCAATCAGGATCTCCTGGAACCATGGTGATTTAGAGAATGCTGGTTTAAACCTCTAATTTCATATCCTGTGGAAGGAGATATTTATCTGGTCCTAGATAAATGTAACATTTAATATGAAAGAAAAGACAATATGGAAATAACCACAATACTGGAAAGAATTGAACTAATGACAGGAGAAAGGCTAAGTAATCAAATACTTTGTAAAAGTATTTGATGGAGAAGGAATACTTAACACCTATGAGAATCAGGACATAGGTCATCGAAAGGCATAAGGAGATAATGCCATTAAACGTGGAAGAGGGAGTGTGAGTAAGGCAGTGTGGCAAGAAAGCACGGGGCAGTTCTGCTTCCGACACTAACAGACATATTGGTACTGGCTCTACCATAAAAAAATGAAAGTACCTGTGATTGGTCCCTCCTGCAACCAATCAGCAATCAGACTGGTCTTACGCCAAGACTTCGTGTAACAGACTTTGCAACTTCACTTCAGCCTCTGATTGGTCACCTTCTGCAATCAATCAGACTGACTGCAGGCCACTACTTCAGTTACATAAGGTGTAAACCAGGTAACCAATGGGAAACCTCTGGAGGATATTTAAACCCTGGAAAATTCCGTAACCAGCACTCTGGAGCTGCTTGCTCAAGCCTGCTCCCAGTCTGTGGAGTGTACTTTCATTTCAGTAAATCTGCGTTTTCCTTGCTTCATTCTTATCTTGAAAAAAAAAAAAAGCATAGAAAATAGCTGAGGTAATGGGATTCCCAATTTATTCACTTCCTTCTTTCATAATAATAAAAATAATGTATTTAATAGCCACTTTCTTTCCTTAAAAGGGCCAAAGTGACAATGTGCAGATGTTCCAAATTTGCCATTATTTTTTTTCAAACTGATAACAAAGGACCTGTCCTCTTGCTCTAGCAAAAGAGAATCATTGCCAAACCCGATGTAGAGGGTTGGATAATAAGGACATCATCAACACTAAAGATAACTGTTGCAAAGTAAAACTGCTCAAATTGTCATCAAATACCTCCATCCTCTTCAGTAGGGAAAGGATCCCTACTAACTTTTAGTCGACCATGGTGAAAAGAATAAATGTTTCCCAAGTGCATTTTCTTTTCTGTAATATTTGATCATTCTATGATTTTACCCAAAAATACATTAGACATACATTATCACTAAAGGGAGATTTAGTATACTGCTCAGTCTGACAACAACTGGCAAGTTTCATCTATTTGAATCCTTCATATCGTTCTTCACATTGTAAAATACAGGAAGAACAGACATGTTCTGTTTCTCTAACTTACAAATGATAAAAGGTTGTCAGTTAGCAAGTAGCTCCTCATCTCAAGGAAAGTGAGAAAATAGTTAAAATAGCCGGCTCTCATTAACTGGGAGATGTTAGCATGAAGTCAAAGTTTGGACTAGATCACATCTAAGAATCTTTTTCAAAGATTTTCTGCACAGTGCTTCCTAAACATCTTCCAATACCATTTTTTTTTCATTCTTACAATTTATAAGAAAAGCAAGCTGGATCCCGGAAACAACTATCACCTGCTGATGATATCACTGCATGTGTCCTTCAGCTCAGTTAAACCTCCATTTACTCAGCAGCAAAATGAATATAATAACATACGGTGTGGGTCCATTTGTGGGACTCAAGACAAATGGTGGTTTACAAGGCATATTACAAATATTGGAAATTTTTTTGTGTAGGCATGTGCCATGTCCATAAAATTTTCAAGCTAGAGAGGATTTGGAAATCTAATGCTATTTCACGAATGAGAACACTACAGCTTAGTAAGGTTGAGTGACTTGTCCCAGGTCACATATGTAGTTAGGGGCAGAATAAGCAATAAAATTCAGACTAAATCTTAGCCTTTGTTATCATATCACAACTAACCCAAATACTTAGGGACAACCAAATCCTTGTGTCTTTTATCTTCTACTGGGATAGACAGTAGTAAAACATATACCAATCATTCATTGAAATGGGCGAGTTCAGATTTACATCCAAAATCTAATTTTTTTTTTTTTTTTTTGAGACGGAGTCTCACTCTGTCACCCAGGCTGGAGTGCAGTGGTACCATCTTGGCTCACTGCCAGCTCTGCCTCCCAGGTTCACGCCATTCTCCTGCCTCAGCCTCCCGAGTAGCTGGGACTACATGCACCCGCCACCATGCCCGGCTAATTTTTTGCATTTTTTAGTAGAGACGGGGTTTCACCATGTTAGCCAGGATGGTCTCGATCTCCTGACCTCGTGATCTGCCCACCTCGGCCTCCCAAAGTGTTGGGATTACAGGCGTGAACCACTGCACCTGGCCTGATTTCGTTATTTTTAATCTTTCCTAAATTGTATTTTCTTTTTTTACAATTTTATTTTTATTTCAATAGTTTTGGGGGAATAGGTGGTGTTTGGTTCCATGGGAGAGTTCTTTAGTGATGATTTATGAGATTTTGGTGCACCCATTACCTGAGCAGTGTACACTGCACCCAGTGTGTAGTCTTTTATCCCTTTCCCCCTTCCCTCCCTTCTCCCTGAGCTCCAAAAGTCCATTGTATCATTCTTATGCCTTTGCATCCCCATAGCTTAGCTCCTGCTTATAAGTGAGAACATACAATGTTTGGTTTTCTATTCCTGAGTTACTTCACTTAGAATAATGGTCTTAAACTCCACCCATGTTGCTGCAAATGCCATTATTTTGTTCTTTTTTATGGCTGAGTAGTATTCCATTCTCTACTCATTGGTTGATGGGCATTTAGGCTGGTTCCATATTTTTGTGACTGTGAATTGTGCTGCTATAAACATGCGTGTGCATGTGTCTTTCTCATGTAATGACTTCTTTTTCCTCAGGAAGATAACCAGTAGTAGGATTGCTGAATCAAACTGTAGTTCTACTTTTAGTTCTTTAAGGCATCTCATACTGTTTTTCATAGTGGTTGTACTAGTTTACATTCCCATGAGCAGTGTAAAAGTGTTCCCTTTTCACCACATCCATGCCAACATCTATTATTACTATTATTTAATTATGACCATTCTTGCAGGAGTAAGGTGGTATCTTATTGTGGTTTTGATTTGCATTTCCCTGATCATTAGTTACATTGAGCATTCTATTTTCTAGGGAAGGGAGGTAAGTCAGCATTTATCCACCCCTACTGGTCAATATAATTTAGCACTTTCTCATTTGTATTCCTGTTCGTGTTGTATTTAATGAGTCAAAGGCTGCATTTAGGGTACACACAGGGCTGAAGCTTATAAAATAAGAGATTTCTATCAGCCTCATCAAAACAAGCCAAAAAAAGTATATTTCTTATATCCTGTTATACCTTTAATTCCAGGAACCTTAGACTTGGTGGTTTTTGAATTAAAAAAAATGTTGCAATGACAAAAATAATATACTGACAAGAATAAAAACAATGATAGGAGATATTTTCTGAGACCTATATATTTTGTAATGTTTTTAGTTTCTATATTGATTTAACACCAAGGGAAGATTATACTTACCATTCTTCCCAGTTTACAAATACATTTTCTACTTCTGAAGGAGGATTCTCAGTGTGAAGTGTAAATGTCACCATTGTTTACATGCCACCTAGCTTGTTTATGCATTTGGCATTTGGCCACCTAAATGCATGGCAACCAATTACTGCATTTCTCATGGGAAAGGACACAATCAGGAGATGGAAGGAAGACTTGCCTTTTTGTAAAATATGACATTTTGTAAAGCTAATCAGTTTACACATGTTTTTCTAGGAGTCTGTCCCATTTTTCATGTTGGGCTATTGTTACTATTATTATTATTTTTCGCCAACAATTGGTACATGAACTTGTGACCAATGTTGAGATTTGGCATCTAAGACTGAACATAATTTGTCATGAGTGAAACTTTCCACCCCTGTCTTCCATTATTCTCTTTTCCAAACCAGATGGGTAGGCACAGTGGGCAAATTGTTCTTTCCTGTGCAGTTATTTTCACTTATTAAAATAGAATGAATACCAAGGACCAATGATATGTCATGCCTCATTCTAGGATGAGGGATGCAAGAGTTAATAATAAGAGACAATATTCCTGCTGTCATATAGCTTATGTTCTGGCCAGGAGGTGTCAAATAATAAACAAGTAAACTGACAATTCAACAGAATAATATATGTAAAAAAGAGAGCATTTCGGTGGTAGAAAGAAGTGGTGATCAAGGTAGACTTCTGTGAGGAGATGTCATTTAGGCTGAGACAAGAACAATGGGGAAGGAGGCCGGGCACGGTGGCTTGCGCCTGTAATCCCAGCACTTTGTGAGGGCAAGGTGGGAGGATCACCTGAGGTCAGGGGTTCAGGACCAGCCTGGCCTACATGGTGAAACCCTGTCTCTACTAAAAATACAAAAATTCGCCGGGCTTGGTGGCATGCGCCTGTAATCCCAGCTACTTGGGAGGCTGAGCCAGGAGAATCGGTTGAACCCAGGAGGCAGAGGTTACAGTGAGCTGAGATCGCACCACTGCACACTCCAACCTGGGTGACAGGGAGAGTGAGACTCAGTGTAAAAAAAAAAAAAAAAAAAAAAAAAAAGGAACAATGTTAATGTTCTCCATGTGAGAGGGAGGAGTGTTTCAGGAAGTGGAAGCAGCAAGTATAAAGAAGCTGAGAAGGGAATGGTTTTCACATGTTACAGAAGAAGGGCAAACAGTGTGGATGGGACGCAGTAAAGAATGAGGGAGAAGGGTATGACACAATAGTAGAAAAATATTCAGGAGACAAATAGTGTGAGTTGTATATTAAGGCAAGGACATAAATCCTACCTTGAAAACACTTGAAATCTGGTAGTGGGTTTAATTTTAAGTATAGCAAAACACAAAAATTATATTATAGGAATTAGCTAGAGATTGAATCATTACAATTACCCTATTTAAGACATATTTAATTCTTGCAGTTCAACAATTTTTTTATGGCTTATTTTGAGCCAGGTCATGTAATAGGCACAGTACTCTATATAAAAGGTAGCAGCATGGTTCCTTCTTTGAAGCACGTACAACCTAGTTGGTATATTACATTGTAAATATCATGGTAGAGAGGAGCCCAGGGACATATGGGTAGACATACCAGACCAGGTGTAATGGGATAGTTTCCAAGAGGAAGCCTTCCATTGACTCTTGAATATGGAAAAGAAGTGAAGGGAATTAAGGTCTGGGTGAATATATAGCTAGATTAATGGTATATGGAATTATAAAGTGGCACAATGCAACTGCACAATTCAGCAATGCTGAATAGAGTGAAAAGCATTGATTTCACTTCTGCTTTGGATGTTCTTCCACCCATCTTCCCAACCCCGAGTTCCACATGTGCATATGTCTCCACCTGTTCTTCCAGGCTCAACTCAAACATTACCTCATCCCTCCGTGAAGTATTCCAGATGCCCACAGAAAGAAATTCTGTTCTTTATAGCTAAGACCCAAGTCTAATTTATCTCTATTTCTACTATGATGCCTAGAGGATTGCACATAGTAGGTGGTAAAAAAAATTATTGAATAAATAAAATAACCTATCAACACAATAATCTCAAAGTTCATTACCAGTTTCAGCTTCTATCTCAAAATTGTCTTTACTAGGTTGCTCTCAGTCTCAAAAATGGTTCCAAAGTAATTAGGCTACCATAGTTTCTATTTGAAACATATCATTTTCATTGACCCCTTTCAGTTCCTCCAATAGTGGCCCTATTCTTTTTTCTTTCTGGTAATTATGTCCTGGTATCTAGAATCTTAGACATATACTAGATCTTAGAAACCATCTATTTCAGTGATCTCAAACCTGGTTTCACATTTACATCATTTTTGTACTCCTTAAAATTATCTGTGACTGAACCGCATCCTCCAGAAATTCTCATTTAATTGGTCTGAAGTAGGTCTTAGACATTCCTCAGGTGATTCTAATGTGAAGCCCTGGCTTAAAACCACTGAAATTCATCATATTACATATTTTGAAAGCCACTTAATATAAGTGAAGAAAGTATAATCCAAAAAGATAAAGTGACTTGTCTAAGAGTCACAAAAATAATATAATTGTGGCAAAGCTATATCTGGAGCCTAATCCTTTCTTTCTTCACAAATTACCAAGTACAAGAATTCTTAGTCATGCTTTCTGAATGCCTTTCCTGGTACATACACACACACACACACACACACACACACACACACACACACACACACACATTCTGTCTCTGAGAATAAACACAGGTTGATCTCAAGCGATGCTTAGTTTTCATTAAGCCTTTCCTAATTGCCTAGGTTTGAGGAACAGCATTTGTTTTCATGACAGAGTGGAACTCTATTTCAGAGTTCAGAGACATACTCACTTATCCAGAATTGCTAGCAAAAGGAAGGAATTCCAGAGGTAAGCACGATGGAAAATCTTTACAAAGATAACCTTAAACTGGATTTGTTTTTCTTTCTTGAGACTAGTTGTGAGAATTTAATGAGATAAGGCACACAAAGTATTAATACTTAGTAAAGCTCTTAAGTCATATTCTGTCTCTATCAGTCATGACTTATTATTATTATTACAGTAGATTAGTGCTGAATTGGCAGCAATGCAGATACTTAATGAACAGAGTAGGGAAGGAAGTCACATACATACGTTGTGCATCTTTCTAAGATCATTATATATGGACAGTTTAATTTAATTCAAATATTAGTCTTGTGAATTAGGTATTATTGTCCCAAGTTTATACATGAGAAAATTGAAACTCAAACTCAGAGAGACTTAGTAATTTACTGACTATCATCCAGCTGGTAAGTGATGCAGCTAGGAGTTGAGCCCTCATCTAACTGCTCTCAAAGCATATGTGATTTTTTTGTCCACACCAGATTTTCTCAATTTTTGTTATGACATTTTGCAGAAGGAGTTACATTAAATGCATGGGTAACTGACCATCAGTGGGAAATTAGGACTATTATTCTTGCAATCCTGACATTTTGAGGTTAGTAATAAAATAAGTAAATGTTTTCATCTTTCAAATAGTGAACATTGATGATATTCCAGTTTAAATGTACCACAAACATATGACAGAAACCTACTGTGGAAACCAGGTTGGTCCCATACTCTCCGTATACAATGTCCCTTACTCTCTCTTTGCTCTTGGTCATACTGTTCATACCACTTGTGATTCCTTCTTTCTTCTTATGCCTCTCCAAATATCCCTCATTCTTTCAGGACCAATGAAGTACCACCTTGCTTGTTCTGATCTACTGAAACCTCTCCTTTCTCAGCATTCATATTGCAAGCATGGTTGGAACCATAAAGATTAGCGTTTTTCTTTGTGAGACAGCCTTTGTTCAAAAGTATTAGACATGAGTCAAACTAGCTTACCCAAGTAAGAGGAAAGAACTAGCAAAACAAAAAGGCATATTTGGTAACCCATGGGCACATAATATATCTGGACTTTATGAGGGATTCAAACCAAAATGAGAAAACTTTTCTTTTTCTCTCACCCTCTCTCTCTACATTTGTTCCTTGTCTTCTCTCTTTACACGTGTTTTTCTGTGCCACATTATGGCTGAATTCTCTAAACGTTACATGTCCTTTTAGGTCAAGTGCACAGTAAAGACTCCTATAACTCAAATTTTGTGGGAAAGAGACTCTTATTATTCTAGCTTTGCTCATTCAGACTGAGATATAATCACAGCTTCAGTGGAGTTGGGGGTGATCTAATTTACTTCACCATTTAATAAACTGCCCTGGATCATTCTCTCCTTCTAAATATATAATAAATAGTATTAAAGTTGCAGAAAAATATAAAGATCCCTATGGAAAAGATAGTGACTTTTATCTCTTTTGTGCTCTTCACAACGCAGGTACCCAACATGCCATGGATGATTAACTTATCAACTGATGGGGGTAAGATAAAGAACACTATTGAGACATCTTGTGTTTCAATAAGTGGGAGGGTAGGAGAATAGATGTTTAGCACCCCACAACCTTGCCAGAATGAGGACACTGCCAAGCCTACATTGAAGGAGAAAGAGAGATGCATTGGAATAATCAGGCTTAAACAGAACAAAATGGGACACAGTGGGCAGGAAATGGGTTAATATGATCTCACTGCATGAGGAAACAGTCACTTAAAGTTACCCTAAGACACTTTAGATAAACATAAAAACATGATCTTTATGTTTTGTCTCCAGCTCAGGATGAACAGACTGGAGAAAGAGCATGGATTAGCTTTAGCATCTCTAGGAAATCAAATCTTTGGAGGACTGGACTATGTAGGGTGATGCTATGGCCTAAGACACTCTTTTCGGCCCATTGTCTATTTTTCCAGCAGGCCTTTCTTTCTGCAATAGAGCAAAAAATTCCTTAGCTATGATCAATGTCTATTTTGGACAAAGGCTCTGAGAATGGCAATTACATCTTACTACAAATGAAAGCCTTTGTGTGGATCTCCCTAGGAAGTTAGGAATTTTATACTCGTCTCTATAGAAAGTCCTACTTTTATGTAAGTGTGTATTTCTCATAGTGACTAGTACATGCCTGATCATATAGGGACCTTTACACAAAGTACATTCACTGAAATACAAATGAACTCTGCAGGCTCATCTGGGTTCAGGTGACCAGTCACTGCCTAGTGAATAAGGGGGTAAAACTGGAAGACTATGGATGACAAAATCAAACATTTATATGATGTGAATACTTTCTTCCTCTATCAAAAGACTGCCAACATTCAGCAGGCAAGAATAAAAGAACTCTTAAAATGATGGGGCCTTCCTTTTGGCCAAGAACTAAGACTATCTAAGAAACCAAACCACCTGTGCAAATTTGGGTACATTAGCCTACATCTTCTGTGCCTTAGGGCGAAATGATAATTTTTACCTGTCCTACTGACAAGAAAGACAGATTTTTAAAAATATAGGAAATAGACTAACTATGATATCTGATTGAAATCTGACCATGTCTAAAGCAAGCCACATAAAATTCATATATAAATCAAATGTATATATCCTTAATCTTGATATGTGATAGATCCATCTCACTTGTAGTTGGCAGAATTCATAGATGGACCCACATTCCTACTCCATTGGGATAATCCTCTTCCCTTCTACAGGCAGAACCTGTAAATATGATGAGATAGTTACTCCTTTGATTAGGTTATGTTATATGTGACAAGTGGTGATGGGATAGCCACTTCTACTATTATTTTACATGATGTAAGACTTCTTTATAGCAGATTGGAGTGGAATTGAGAAGTCAGAGAGATGCACTCCTGCTGACTGGATGAAAGCAAATAGGTTTGTGTAAACTGCCATGGAGCCATAAGGGAAAGAATGGAGGTCACCTCTAGGAGCTGAGAGCTACCCTGGATGACAACTAGCAAGAAAATGAGACTGCAGTAAAATATCTGCAAAAAAAAAATGAATTTTGCAAAGAAAAAACTTCTGAGATTGGAAAAGGATCCTGAGCCTCAGATGATAACTGAATCCCTGGACAATGCTTTGATTTCAGCCTGGTGATATTCTGAGTGGAGTACTCAGCTAACATGAACCTGGACTCTTGATCCATGGAAATTGTAAGATAATAAGTGGGTGTTGTTTAAACCATTACACTTGTGGTAATTGTTACACAGCAATAGAAAACTATCAGACTGTTCAAGTAGTCAGTATACTCATTTACTAACTGAATAAACATTTAGTGGGAAACTACTTCATACTAAATAGCATAATATGAAATGGAGATTAAGAGTCAAACGTGGCCACCACTACCCCTATGAAAATGGCAAAATGTTTCTTAGAAACGCACGTACCTTCAAATAGAGAAATCATTTCCTGAACTTCTCAGAATATGGTCTTGTTTTTATTAGGCATAAATAAATAGACTCACATAACAAAAGAGACTAACTAGAATTTACACCCAGACTTCAAGGTTTTCACAGAATTGAAACTGATTCCTTCATGTTGCAACTCTTTGCTTTCCCACCCATTTTTCTCTTTTCCTGTCCAAGCCAGAAACAAAAACAAAATCCCAGTTTATGAGAAAAATATTTGTAGGGCAAAGGATTTTCCAAATTTCTGAGATGCCTGGACTTGCAAAAGTATCCTTTCTTCTCCTGAAGGTTTTTAGCCCAACCAGGCACAGGTTGAGATACATGGCTGCAAAAACCATCTGTGGAGTCCTTGCTTCAGCCAAACTAAGCTAGGAGAGACAGTGAATGACATATGGCTATAGAATACCAAGGGTTGATGAAATTCTTTATAACTTCTCTGACTATAACTCTTGCATAAAACAGCCCCTCCCAGCTACCATCTTTGCCACAACACCTACGCGCACAGAGCCTATTTTCGTTGCTTCACACCTCTTTCATTCCAGATGGCAAAACTGCAAGTATTTTTTCTTATATTAGAACTTTTAAAGTCCAATTTAATTTGTATAGCCTGAAATACAATTTGTCCCTTTGGAAGTTTGTTTTTCTTTAACTCTTTTAGCTTCTGTATTTGGGTAACAAAACTAGAGAGTTGGGGCAGCAAGAGTGATTAGAAGCATTTTATATTTCTGTGAAGTGACCAATGGCCCAAACTGAGAAATGAAAGAGAAAGAGAAATACAAATAAAAGAGGGAGAAGGAAAAAGAGAGATTAAGAGACGCAGAGAAAGGGAGACAGAAAGAGAGGTTCAAGGGATATGGCTACTTCTCTCATTGAACAGCTAATGAATATGCAGGAGATTCTATGCTAAACATTTTGACGGATCAGTGATAAATCTGACAAACTGTCTATCCTCTAAGCCTTCACCATCTAACAAAGGAAAGGTACATAAATCTAATTAATCACAATTTCCACCAGGCCATGAAAAGCATTCTAACACAGGTGAAGGGGTCCAAAAAATGAGAGAGGGATTCTGCCTGGCCCTTGTGGGAAGACTGCCTGGTAGCTTAGGAATAAGGAACTGGAATGGATTTTGAAATGGATGGAGACCAAAGAACTTCTTCAAGGCAAATCCTCCCTCTAAGCTCACCTCAGGGGCACATCTAGTAAAGACTTCAAGTTTTGTGGTTGTAGCCTTGTCATATACCAAATAAAATATTTTAAATGTTTATTTTCACTAATTATTACTTACTGATACTTAATTATAGTTGTAGTTCTGTCTTAGTCCATGTGTACAGCTATAACAAAATGCCTCCAAAAGGGTAATGTGTAAGTGAGAGAAATTTGTTTCTCACAGTTCTGGAGCCTGGGAAGTCCAATATCAAGGCACTGGCAGATTTGGTGTTGATGAGGGCCTGGTCTCTGTGTTCAGTTTTCCTTGTTGCTGTGTCCTTGCATGAAAGAAGGCAGAAGGGCAAAAAGGGCCTAGCAAGCTTGCTTCAATGCTAATCCCATTCATGAGGGCAGAGACCTCGTAGCCTAATCACCTTCTAAAGGCCTCACCTCTTAATACTGTTGAATTGAGATTAAGTTTCAACATGAATTTTGAATGAGACATAAACACTGAAACCATAGAAGATATAATAGGCTCTTCTTACATTACTATAAAAAACATACATAAGACTGTGTAATTTATAAAGAAAGAAGGTTTAATTGGCTCATGGTGCTGCAGATTTTATAGGAAGCATGGTGGTGGTAAGGTTTTAGAAGGTTACAATCAGGGCAGAAGGTGACGGGGGAGCAGATATGTCACATGGTCAGAGCAGGAGCAAGAGAGAGCCTGGTAGGAAGGTGTCACATACTTTTATATGACCAGATCTCATGAGAACTCACTATCGCAAAAACAGCACCATACCATGAGGACTCAAGTTCCAGCCTACATCTTTCTCACATGATCACAAGGTCCCACAATAGGCCATCTGCCTGCTGAGGAGCAATGAGATCCAGTCTGAGTTCCAAAACTGAAGAACTTGAGTCTGATATTTGAGGGCAGCAAGCATCCAGCATGGGAGAAAGATGTAGGCTGCGAGGCTAGGCCAGTCTCTGTTTCCACATTTTTCTGCCTGCTTATATTCTAGCTGCACTGGCAGCTGATTAGATGGTGCCCACCCAGATTAAGGGTGGGTCTGCCTTTCCCAGCCCACTGACTCAAATGTTAGTCTCCTTTGGCAACACTATCACAGACACACCCAAGATCAAAAGTTTGTATCCTTCAATCCAATCAAGTTGACACTCAGTATTAACCATCATGCTATCTATCTATGTTAGGATATTTAACAGATATCTATATTTCTATAGATGGATACATATGAAGAAAGTCACCATGAGGGATTGGCTCACTTGACTGTGGAGGTTGAAAAGTCCCATGATTTGCCATCTACAAGCTGGAAGTCCAGGAAAGCTAGTGGTGTAATTCTAGTTTGAGTCTAAAGGCCCAATACCTGGGAGTATCAATCTCTTAGGAAAGGAGAAAATGAGTGTTCCAGCTCAAGCAGAAAGAATAAATTCACTCTTCATCCACCTTTTCATTCCATTCAGACCCTCAGTTGGTTGGATGATGCCTGTACACACTGGTGAGACATCTCTTATTAGTCTTATTTGTTATCCTTACTGTTAGACCCTGACTTTCCTAACTTTATTGCCTTTCCCCCACCATGTGAATTCCAGTGTTCTGTCTTTGCACAGTCTACTGATTCAAATGCTAATATCTTCCAGAAACAACCATATGGATACATCCAGAAATAATGTTTTACCAGCTATGTGAGCATTCCTTAGCCCAGTAAAGTCGACACATAAAATTAACCCTCAGAGTTGGCATGATATTTTATCCTTATTCTTAAACCATTTTATGAGTAAGCAATACGATTGTAAAATGATGAGGCTATTTTTTTCCCTGTAGATACAAATGTTATAGTTAATAGTATAAAATAAGTGTTTTCCCTTGTAGAAGAAATTATTTAATCTCTCCTCATTGTTATGACATATACATTATAATAGATTCCCTGCCATACAAATATTAGGGTTAATATAGGTAAAGTACCTATATTAATACTGATATTAAAGAACTGTCAATATATTGTAGCTATAGTTATTAAATATCAACATAATGTGAAGCATACTTGAGTTGAAGGACAGTTGTATATATTTTAAGGTAGATGTCTCAAAATGAAACAACTAAGAGATATTTTTATTTTTCATAAATGATTCTTTTTCCACTCTCCAGCTGCTTAATTCACAACATGGAGTTATCCTTCCTGTTAGACTCAAACTTTCTTAAATTCAAGCTTAAAACATCTGACTTTCCTAACTTTATTGCCTTCCCCCACCATGTGAATTCCAGTGTTCTCTCTAAAGAACAGATCCTGCTCTCTCCATTGAGTAAATGTAGCTTATAAAATTAATTACAAGATTGCAAGCTGCTGGCTGGGCATGGTGGCTCATGCCTCTAATCTCAGCACTTTGAGAGTCCAATGTGGGAGGATCACTTGAGCTCAGGAGTTTGAGACCAGCCTGGGCAACATGGCAAATCCTCATCTCTACAAAAAATACAAAAATTAGCAAGGTATGGTGGTGTATACTTGTAGTCCCAGCTACTAGGAAGGCTGAGATGGGAGGATGGTTTCACCTGGGACAGGGAAATTACAGCAAGCAGAGATCTCCCCACTGCACTCCAGCCTCGGAGGCAGAATGAGACCATGTCTCAAAAACAAAACAAAACCAACCAACCAACCAACCAACCAACCAACCAACCAACCAAAACATTGCAGGCTGCTATGGTTTGGAGAATTGTTCCCCAGAGACTCTATTGAAATTTGATCCTAATGTTGGAAATGGGAGCCTAATGGGAGGTGTTTGGGTCATAGGGATGGGCCCCACATGGATAGATTAACTCCTGCCCTTAGGGAAGATGAGTGAGTCCTTGCTCTATTAGTTCCCCACAAAGCTGGTTTTTTAGAAAACGTGGAACCTCCCCTCTCCTTCTCTTGCTCCTCTCTTGTCATGCGATTCCTGCACGTGCTGGCTCCCCTTTACTTTCTGCCATGAGTGGAAGCAGCCTGAGGCTTTCACCAGATTCCCAATCTTTCAGCTAGTGGAATCATAAGCCAAATAAACCTTTTTTCTATATAAGTTACTCCTCCTCAGGTATTCCTTTATAGCAACTCACATAGACTAGGACACAGTTCTTGCCTCAAAAATAAAGCTCAGATGTGGCATATAGACTTTATCTTTCTCAATAATATTAGGTCTCCTGCACCCATCAAAGTATTCGATGGATTGTGAACTGCACTCTTCTAAGTGGAGGAGACATGAGCCCTTTACATGTACTGGTCACTTGTTGAGATATTGAGAGGTGACCCCGTGCTGGCAGCCCTCACGGCCCTCGCTCACTCTTGGCACCTCCTTGGCCTTGGCGCCCACTCTGGCCACGCTTGAGGAGCCCTTCAGCCCACCGCTGCACTGTGAGAGCCCCTTTCTGGGCTGGCCAAGGCCGGAGCCAGCTCCCTCAGCTTGCATGGAGGTGTGGAGGGAGAGGTGCATGCTGGAACTGGGGCTGCGCACAGTGCTTGCGGGCCAGCGTGAGTTCCGGGTGGGCATGAGCTTGGCAGGCCCGCACTTGGAGTGGCCAGCTGGACTTGCCGGCCCCGGGCAGTGAGGGGCTTAGCACCTGGGCCAGTAGCTGCTGCGCTTGATTTCTTGCCGGGCCTTAGCTGCCTCCCCGTGGGGCAGGGCTCAGGACCTGCAGCCCACCATGCCTGAGACTCCCCCTCTCCCCCGCTGTGGGCTCCTGTGCAGCCTAAGCCTCCCTGACAAGCACAGCCCCCTGCTCCATGACGCCCGGTCCCATCAACCACCCAAGGGCTGAGGAGTGTGGGTACACTGCACGGGACTGACAGGCAGCTCCATCTGCAGCCTGGTGCAAGATCCACTGGGTGAAGCCAGCTGGGCTCCTGAGTCTAGTGGGGACTTGGAGAACCTTTATGTCTAGCTGAGGGATTGTAAATACACCAATCGGCACTCTGTATCTAGCTCAAGGTTTGTAAACACACCAATCAGCACTCTGTGTCTAGCTCAGGGTTTGTGAATGCACCAATTGGTACTCTGTATCTAGTTAATCTGGTGGGGACTTGGAGAACCTTTATGTCTAGCTAAGGGATTGTGAATGCACCAATTGGCACTATGTATCTAGCTCAAGGTTTGTAAATGCACCAATGAGCACTCTGTGTCTAGCTCAGGGTTTGTAAATACACCAATCGACACTCTGTATCTAGCTAATCTAGTGGGGACGTGGAGAACTTTTGTATCTAGCTCAGGGATTGTAAATGCACCAATCAGCACCCTGTCAAAACGGACCAATCAGCTCTCTGTAAAACAGACCAATCAGCTCTCTGTAAAATGGACCAATCAGCAGGATGTGGGTGGGGCCAGATAAGAGAATAAAAGCAGGCTGCCCAAGTCAGCAGTGGCAACCCGCTAGGGTCCCTTTCCATGCTGTGGAAGCTTTGTTCTTTTGCTGTTTGCAATAAATCTTGCCTACTGCTCACTCTTTAGGTCCACACTGCCTTAATGAGCTGTAACACTCACAGCGAAGGTCTGCAGCTTCACTCCTGAAGCCATTGAGACCACGCACCCACCAGGAGGAATGAACAACTCCATACGTGCCGTCTTAAGAGCTGTACCACTCACCGCGAAGGTCCACAGCTTCACTCCTGAGCTGGAGAGACCACGAACCCACCAGAAGGAAGAAACTCCGAACACATCTGAACATCAGAAGGAAGAAACTCCAGACATGCCACTTTTAAGAACAGGAACACTCACTGCGAGGCTCCGCAGCTTCATTTTTGAAGTCAGTGAGACCAAGAACCCACCAATTCCGGACACAGTATCATTCTTAAGGACTGTATGAGTGGTGACATACAGAAGACACAGGGGCTACTTTGATAAATGGAAAGGGTAATTTTAGGGTTTTAAGCAGTAGCAAATAAATAAATTCACTTCAGCCTACTTTAAAGGCTGAGACCATGGTAGAAAGCAAAATATAGCTTGAAATCTTGTCCAGAAGGGTCTCTGCTGGTTTCTTAATGTAACATCTAATAAAAAATATGTTTTAATATCTACTATATTCAACCCAGGCAACCCCACCTGTCAATCAAGCTGACCTTCTTTTGCTTACAGTATTTAGATAAATTAAACTGCCAGTCTTCATTTTTCCTGATGGCTATACCAACATGTCCCCTTTTTATCTCAGATCTTATTTGAATTTAAAATCATACTAGTGCCTTCAGAGTCCTTACTTTCAGATTGCTATCTTCTGCGATGAAACCCAGGATACTAGGGCCCAATCCATCAATTCAAATGAAGTCTGACCACCACATCAGAGGGGAAAAATAGCACTTTTCTTCTTCTCTACGTTGAAATTCTCAAATTAGGAAGCTCAAGCTCAAAAATGATTTCAGGCTTAACAATGATCTCATTGTTGCTGACTCAGGAGGGAAGAGGCTTGAGAGCTGTGTCCTAAGATGACAGCAAATGGCTAAAAGGTGAGGAGAAATCTTCCCATCTATGAAGCTGTAAGTACAACAACTCAACCAGCCAGGTGATTACTCCCAAACCTGAACCACTGAGAATGTCCCTGAAGGTGGCATTGGGTTAGATTTCTTACCATTTTAGAAACCTGAGCTACATCATGTGGGGGCTTTGGAGGTTCAGGACCTCAGACAGTAGTCGCGTTAATGAGATTCACTAACTAAAGCAACAGCAATGAAGAAACACTGGTCACTGGCCTCCATTTTCATCCTCAATTTAAATCCAGTCTAACTCTAGGCTAAATCACCCAGTAGGCAAGTTTGACACTAAGGTCTGCCTATGCCTGTTTCCAGGTAACACTACTTTTACTGTTTATTTACACTATCTCTTAGCATTCTCACATTAGTTTGTTACTTTCCATCACTCCAAACCCCCAGGCTATATCTAATTTTCACCCTACTTAGCAATGTTATTTAAGCCATGACCACTCATTTGCACATTTATATCAGCAAAATTTACATTTCTTCACTGCTTTTAGGAAGTACGAAAACTACCAGTCACTCAACAATCCATGGGAATCAATTTAATCAGCTAACAGAGCAGCAAAGCAGCAGCTTTCCATATTTATTCTGAACCAGCAGCATTAGCAACCCTAGGAAACTTGTCAGAGTTGCAGATTTCCAGGCAACACGTCAGATTTATTGAATCAAAAGGTAAAGTAGGGGGCACATAGTCCTGTAACCTGTGTTTAACAAGTCTTCTGGGTGATTCAGTCGTACAGGAAAGTTTTTGAACCACTGAGCAAGAATAGCTCAATTTGAATAAAGTGGCCAGATCTGCAATTTACTGAACATCTATTTCTTTTTAAGTAGAACACTTTTTAACCCAAAATAAAGCTCCTTGGAACATGGCTATCTCTTATTTATGTTTCCATGTCCCAAATGTTACCAGTATGCGTTGAATACAATGGTAAGTTATAAAAAATGCTGAATGTAAATGAACCAACAGAATTTCAAATAACAGAGTTAAACTAAATAGAACCTACACTCTTAGGAGGCAGGTTGGCCTTGTGATTAAAAGTAAAGGCTTTCCAATCAAATGGATCTTGGATCAAGTGCCAGCTCAACCAATTCCTGGGCATACATTTCTTAGGCAGCTTATTATTTATCTCTAGATGTCAATTTTCTTATCTGTAAAATATAGATAGCAGATCCTATGCAAAATAGTTGTTGATTGGGTTAGGTGATGTCTTTTTAGAATGAAAAGATAAACCACAGACTGGGAGAAAAGCATTAGGCATAACTGATAAAGGACTATTATCTAAAATATACAAATAGCACTAAAGACTCAACAATGGAGAATGAACTACCCAATTAAAAAAACATAAGCCAAAGACCTTAATAGACACTTAATCGAAGAAGACATACAGCTGGCAATTAAGCATATAAAAAGATGTTCCACATTATGTCATCAGAAAAAATGCAAATTAAAGCAACGAGATACCACTACCTACCTACTAGAATGGCCAAAATCCAGAACACTGACAATATCAAGTGTTGGTGAGGATGTGGGGCAACAGGAACTCCCACTCATTGCTGGTGGGAAAACAAAGTACAGCCACTTTGGAAGACAGTTTAGTGGCCTCCTACCAAGCTAAACATACTCTTACTATATGATCCAGCAAACTTGCTCTTTGGTATCTTCTCAAACTTATGTCCATACAAAAACCTGCACACAGATGTTTACGACTTTATCCATAATTGCCAAACCATGGAAGCAACCAAGATATCCTTTGGTAGATGAATGGTAAATAAGCTGTGATACATCCAGACAAGGGAA
This sequence comes from Pongo abelii, assembly GCF_028885655.2. NCBI lineage: Eukaryota > Metazoa > Chordata > Mammalia > Primates > Hominidae > Pongo > Pongo abelii. Next base: position 114,987,508 of record NC_071993.2, read on the forward strand.
GATTATTCACCAATAAAAAGAAATGAGTAATCAAGCCATGAAAAGACATGGAGGAATCTTAAATAAATTTTGCTAAATGTAAGAAGTGTAAAAATCCAATTTGAAAACTCTCCATAGTTTTGACATTCTGGAAAAGTCAAAACTATAGAGACAGTAAAAATATCAGTGGTAGCCAAGTGTTGTGGGGAGGGAGTGATGAATAGGTGGAGTACAGAGAGAATATTTAAGGCAGTGAAATTCTACTCTGCACGTTATAAGGTTGGATGCATGTTATTAGACATTTGTCCAGAACCACAAAATGTATACTACCAAAAGTTAACCCTAGTGTAAACTATGGTCTTACAGTGAGAATATTGTGCCAATGTAGGCTCATCAGTTACAACAACAGTCCCTCTCTGATGGGGGATATTGATTGATACATGGGGAGTCTGTGGATGTGTGGGGGCAACAAATATATGGGAGATTTCTGTATTTTTTGTCTCAATTTTTTTGTAAACCTAAAATTGCTGTAAATAATAAAGTCTATTTTTAAAAAGAGGAACATTCAATTAGATGATATTAATGAGGTGCTTTGTACAATTGTGGGCATAGTATAAATATGCTAATAGTTATTATTATTGGTGTTTACCATTTAAAAATATGGTTCTGAAGTTTGTTTTAATGAGTTAAAATATCCCATAAGGAATATTTATTTGTATTCCAGAAAGCTGCTAGAAAAATAAAATTCTTAACATTTAATTCTCGATGCTCATTCTATTTCTGTTAATTAACAGTCACTTGTTCAAAGTTGATTAGAATAAGAGCATATAGGCCACATCTAACTAGAACTCCAGTGGGTTTACTTTATTATCTGTGTCAAAAACCCACCTAGAAGTAATCCTAGAAATGCATTTTCTTTCTTTCTCAGAGTTTGTTAGATTATATCACAGAACACATCATTGACCAGGAAGCTTATGAGTCTTAAGTTATTGTTGTCAAGGCCATCTCATTACATGTACATACATAGATCCATAAATTCAACAGACAACTTTAGTTTTCAGATTTGTTAATATATTGTTGTCTCTCAGTGTCAGTGGGAAGTTGGTTCCAGTACCCCTGAGGATAAGAAAACCCTTGGATGCTAACTAACTTTCCTTATATAAAATGGTGATATTTGCATATAATCTACATGCATTCTACTGTAGAATTTAAATCATCTCTAGACTACTTACAATATCTAATAAAATGTAAATACCATATAAATAGTATTTACATTTTTATATTTGTTTTTTTATTGTTATATTCTTATTTTGGGGGAGTTTCTTTTGTATATTCTTGATCTGCAGTTGGTTGAATCTGCAGATGCAAAATCCTCAGACATGGAGGGCCAACTGCAATAGTCCCAGATCCCTTCACTGGGGAAAATAGTTTACTAAAACGTATGTTACTACAGCAGGCTTGCAATTTTGCAAACAAACATCTGTCTGTTCTGCACAGACACACAGAGTGTGTGAAGCCAGGAGGGAAACACTGGATCCCGTTGGTGTAAATTGTCACAAAACCAAAGTGTTGTCTGTTGGTGAGTTCTGCGTCGATGTATACACAGCTGCTCCATTACAGTGAGCAATCAACCACTGAGAAGGTTCACTGCGTTTACTGTGTGAGAGAAGGTAGCCTGGCCTCAACTCAGTGTTGTCACTATGGGTGACTTGGGATATTTCCATTTGTATCACCCCAAGCTTTATTAGCTACATCCCCAGACATTTCAAGTAAATACACAACAACAACAATTCTGAATAGTCAAATGCAGCTTAAAAACAACTATTGTAGCCCCATTCACAAGTCTAGCAGATGCTGTCTCTAATAAAAAATATGTGAATTATCAAAATAGCTAGAATTAGACCATGAACAAAAGGCAAGCGATTTTTCTGTTTGTCCTGCTTCAAGAAAATGATAAAAAGACTAAATAATTGATTTTTATGTTAAATGAATGCTAGTTACAGGCTATTTTACAATAGTCCAATTTTGACCCACCAGTGATAATGTTTTAAATGTCTGTATTTCTAAATTGTTTATCTTCTGTTACTTTATACCTTATTTTGCATATGATCTGATTTCAGAAAGAAGGCTGTTTTCCCTTTATTTTGAAATTGGAAGTGGGGGTAAAGAGATTATTCAGTAAACCAGATTATATTCAGAGTGTAGTCCTTCTCATATTCCAGCTAATCATAAAAGGCATTAAACTTAAATGCACATTGTAAGAGCGAAAGCCAGACTAAAGTGGTATATTTTCAGTTCAATTCCACTTGTTATTTTTAGTATTACTATAATAGAAACTGTTTACTTTTGTCATTATAGAAAGAAGTTCACTCGAGTAAGTGTGGCTTGAAATCAAGAATATCAAACATTATTTTTTTTTCTAAGTACCCAGATGTAGGTGGCATTCCATTCAGGAAGCTCAGTGTATTAGGCAAAGCATAGACATGTAAAACCGGGGAGAAAGAAGCTCTGGAAAGAGCACTGAGCTTGACCCTAAGCTCTGTCACTGAAGAGGTACATGACCCTGAACAAGTCATATCACCCCCACAATAACGTTTCATGAGTGGCACCTTGCTGTAAACTATTCATTGTTTACACAACCTCTTCCCTTAGCAAGAATATCATTCCTTCCTCCTCCCTAATTTCCAGTTAGTATGTTCTTTCTCTTTCCTCAAGTTTTTGCCCAAGTAATGCCTCATTAGATTTTCTTTGGCTCTTTTTACGTAGAGCTGGCTGTAAATGTTTTAAATATAAATATTATATACATCAATATATTGAAGCACAAATTCTAATATTGTGCATGTAAAATATTACAGTGATAATAGGGTTTCTGAATCACTCTCTATTGTGATTCTTTTTTGTCTACATGTTTCCTGGCCCTGTCAGATATATATATCTTAAAAACAAAGTATGCCTTGCTAAACTATGTTTTTATACTATCCAGTATTCACTAGTATACATTTAGTAAATAATGGATGAATCGTTTCTCAATAAAGTAACATAATGTTGCTGTGCTCTCCACCTCAAGAATGTTGAATTTGTGAAATTATGACAATTAAAATGTCTTCAAATTTTACCAAAGTATGCATATGTCAAACATTTTTATAATCTCCCAAAGAGACAAAGAGAATCATAATTGCTCATCAACAGAATACAAATTTCGGTGTTGTGAAACCACTAATGACCAACCTCAAGCTGTTCATTGGGAAAGGAAAACCAACACTCGATATTGAGTCACCAAAGGAAAATGGATGGCCAGGCTATGTGTGTTTGTTTCTTTGTTTTGTTTTGTTTATAATAAGATACAGAGCATATAGAGATGTAAGAAATTGCAATGGAGACATGCTTTGAAACAGAATCAAAATGTTAAGAATGCTTAAAAACATTCTTCCACAAGCCTACATTGTATTTGGCAAGTCTGCTTCTGAAATCCAGGGCCTTTTCCTCCTTGAGAGCATCTTGGTTGATTTCTGCAGGGTGTATGATCCTTCAGTACTATCCAGGATTATATGAGGCATCAGAAATACCAGAGAACTGGACGTGGCTCATGGAAAGAGCTCAGGGAGAAAGGCCATTATGGCCAGAAGAGCACTGAGTCACCCACTGTTGCTGCTGGTGGATGGTTATTCAGGTTACTACATGTTTAATTCTGAATTTATTGCAGAATTTATTTATGGATATTCGGATAACATGGAAGAAAGCACTTACTCTCTTTGGTAGACTTGAGGAGGAATACAATGTATCCCAACTAGAGTGGCTGGAACATTTTCCCCTTGCTGTTAAAACTCCTGCTGGGGTGAGGATAGGGAAAGAGGAATACAGGATACCTACCAACTGAGTATATTCATATTCGTCTTTCTCTCCCGCTAGTCTAAATATAATAAACTCCATGAAACACCTCTCATCTAGCATGAAGCCTAACACCCAAACACATAACTGTTAATTAACAAATGTTTGTTTAATAAAAATGATTAAGTGGATATTTCTTTTTTTTTTTTTTTTCTTTTTCTTTTTGAGACAGGGCTCTGCTTTGTCGCCCAGGCTGGACTGTAGTGATGCAGTCTCAGATCTCTGCAACCTGTCCCCAGGGTCAAGGGATCCTTCCACCTCAGCCTCCTGGGTAGCTGGGACTACAGGCACGTGCCACAAAGCCTGGCTAATTTTTGTATTTTTCATAGAGATGGGGTTTCACCATGTTGCCCAGGCTGGTCTCGAACTCCTGGACTCAAGTGCTCTATTCACCTCGGCCTCCCCATGCACTGAGATTACAGACGTTAGCCACTGCGCCTGGTGTAAGTGGATATTCTTAGTAGTGACATACTCAGAGATATTGGTGCCTCAAGTCTACTCAATGAAGAGAATGCTACAAATGTGAAGAAACAGGGAGTTTAAAAGCTTAGTTATGCAACATTAGCTCAGGTATTCATCTCCCTACAGAAAGAGCATTCAGGGGATGTGTTTCTACCTTGAAGCATAAGAGTGGAGCAGATATGGATATGTCTGTACCTCGATTCCAGTTTTACTCAGCAGCCTCTAAGAGCCCCAGTAGGAGAAGAACCCTAGAGATAAAGAAATGAGAATCCAAGTCAGGCCCTGCCATTGTCAGCTATGTAACCGGGACATACCACTTCGGTTTTCTAGATCCCCCATTTTCTGAAAAAATGGTGAGGAATCTGGCAGGTCACTCTGTGCTTCTAATGAAATTTCTTCCAGATAAACCTGACAGCAAAGGTGAGTGAAGGTATGAACCCAGGCTCAGACTAACAAGTCAACAAAAACAATCAATGCATTTCTATGATATTTCAGTTTTCTTTATTTTTATTTTTTAATTATTATTATTATTTTTTTTGAGATGGAGTCTCGCTCTGTTGCCAGGCTGGAGTGCAGTGGTGCAATCTTGGCTCACTGCAACCTCTGCCTCCCGGGTTCAAACGATTCTCCTGCGTCAGCCTCCTGAGTAGCTGGGATTATAGGCACATGCCACCATGCCTGGCTAATTTTATATCCAAAGTCTAATTTTGAAAATAATTTTGAAGATTACTTTCCCTCTTTTCCTCAAGCTTACCACAATTTTTTCTTCTGCTATATGATGTTCTGTATGATTTATTCTGCTGTATGATAATCAAAATTTGCCTTTGATTAGTAGACTTAGGAAACAGTAAACTTTAAGGGTAACTGTTAGTAAGTCCTTGAATTAATTAACCATCCTTTATTGATTGACTGGATTCACTGCCTCTGAGCTATCCTACTTCTCAGTAAGTCAAACCAAGTTAAATATAAAATGTCACCTTCTTTAAAAATGTGGCATAAATGTCATAATATTTTGTTAATATTCATACTAGCTGGCCCACTTGCTTCTTGATCATAAATTACCGAAATTCCTATAGTTAGAATATTTATTTCCTTGCTCTTATTTTTGGTGTTACTGTTGTCATTGTTTTATTAATCAGTTAAATAGTAAGTAGAACTTTATTCAGGGGTAAACTATTGTGTTTTGTGTTCAAAGAAAATGCCTGGGTTGCCTGGGTTGCTGAGGGTTAATATGTAATAAGGGGCTGAGAGCAGTGGCTCATGCCTGTAATCCCAGCACTTTGGGAGGCCAAGGTGGATGGATCACTTGAGGTTGGGAGTTCAAGACCAACCTGGCCAACATGGTGAAACCCCATCTCTACTAAAAATACAAACATTAGCCAGGTGTGGTGGCTCATGTCTGTCCTCCCAGCTACTCATGAGGCTGAGGCAGGAGAATTGCTTGCACCCGGGAGGCGGAGGTTGCAGTGAGCCGAGATTGCGTCACTGCACTCCAGCCCGGGTGACAGAGTGGGACTCTGTTCCCCCACCACCCCCCAAAATGTAACAAGGAGTTCCAAGATTATTTCACAAGAAGAACACATTCTTCCTCTAAGTTTCCTGCAAAAAAAAAAATGTACCAGCTTTTCTTCTACATGTTCTAAACTGAGTAAAGATCTGCTTCACTGCTAGAGACCGAAAAGAAAGTCTCTATTGGCAGTAGTTTTTGGGAGGTAAATGCCACCAAAAGGTTATCAAGGCCTTTAAATCAGAATGCCATCTTTGACCCTTGGGATAAAAAGGCAAAATTTCAGCCTTGCAAGGTGAAATATTAGCAATTATTTGCATCCAGGCTACATGCCCAACTTTGAAAGACTCGCCCAAGAATATGTCTGTAAGTCATTACAGATGACAATTCATGTTGTGAAAAGAATTTTCCAGCATTGAGAACAACAACTCATCAGCAAGTTGTCTTCAGGGAAACAATTAAAACTAATAATAGAATTTAATCTGATTTGAGAAAAAGGCATCATTACCCTTGCACCTGACAATTTCTTTATGTTTAACAATCCATTATTACTAATCCACTTTGAAACAGATATCTAAAGGTAATTTGTATCAATATAAGCCAAACACACAGGTTATTGCTGACCTAGTACTTGCAATTACATGAATAAAGCTTTTCTTACTGTACAGAAACATTTCTTCATATCAACATATATGATTCAAAAATATCTTCAGTCTGAGCCAAATGAAGTCAAGTAGAAAAGAGAGAGTTAAATCAGTTATGGAAGGCCCTCTAACTGCTGAGAACACTGCTCAAATATGATCAGAAATGACATTTGATGATCTTATCCTTTGCAAGATCAATATTTTAATTACATACAGTTCTGGTTCAGAATTGAGGAATTTATATAAAAAGTTATCAAAAAGGAAGGGCTATGGCTATTTGGTATAATAAAGTATAACTCATACTTTAATAACTTGTTAAACTCATTCTGATATGACACCATATCAGAAGTTATATATGTGTGTGTGCGTGTGTGTGTGTGTGTGTGTAAAGCTCAACGTCACTAATCATCAGAGAAATGCAAACCAAAAACACAAGATACCACCTTACATCTGTCAAGTTGACTATCATAGAAAAAATAAAATAAAAAGACAACAAGTGTTGACAGGAATGTGGAAAAATTGGGACCCTTGCACGCCATTGGTCTATGTCGTAGTCAGTTTTGTGTTCTTGTGACAGAATACCAATGACTGAGTAATTTATACAGAGCAGGCATTTATTTGGCTTAATGTTCTGGAGACTGGAAAACTCCAAGAGCGTGGCACTGGCATCTAGCCAGGGTTTTGTGCTGCATCATTTCATGGGAGAAAGTAGAAGGACAAGACACTGTGACAGCAAAAGAGCACAGGTGAGGCTAAACTCATTTTTATAAGAAACCTACTCTTGCAGTAACTAATCCACTCCCACAAGGTGAACATTAATTAATCACCTCTTATTAAGCCCATCTCCTAGTATTGTTGCTTTGGAGATTTGGTTTCTGGCACATGAAATCTGGGGACACATTCCAATTATACCAGTGGGAATGCAAAAGGATATAGCCACTACAGAATACAATATAATGGTTTATTAAAAATTAAAAGAACTGTCATATGAATCAGCAATCCTGCTACTAGATATTTATCCAAAATAATTGAAATCAGGATCTCAAACAGATATTAGCACTCCTATATTCATTGCACACTATTCACAATAGCCAATTTATGGAAACAACCTAAATATCTATTGATATGTGAATGGATAAGGAAACTATGATATCCACAAACAGTGGAATACTATTTAGCATTAATAAAGGATGTTATGCAATGTGACAATGTGAATGAACCTTGAGGGCATTATGGTAAGGAAAATTACAAATGTCACAGAAAGACAAATGCCACATGATTCCACTTACATAAGGTATCTAAAATAGTTGAATTTATAGAATCAAAAAGTGGAATGGTATTTATAAGAGGCTGGAGAGAGGGAGATATGCGGAGTTACTTATCAACTGACATAAAGCTTCAGTCAAGCAAAAGGAATAAGCTCTAGAGATCTGCTGTGTAACATTGCACCTATCATCAACAATGTATTAGAAGCTTACAAATTTGTTGAGGATAGATCTCCTGTTAACTGTCTTTAACACAGTAGAATACAATTAAAAACAAACTTGCTGTGCCAAGATGCCTTAAGAAAGAGATAAATATTCGGCTTTTATTTGTACTAGTGGTAATGGTAATTGAAGAAAGGAAAAGAAAAGCAAGAAAATGTACACAAATTATTCACTCATTTTTGAAGGTGAGATCAGGAGGCAAAGCCTCAAGTCTTCTGTAGTGGACATTTAATAAAGGCTGCAAAATAATTGCTTTGGTAAGTGTATTGTTTTTATTTTTTAAATGTTATATATAAGTATATATCATATATATTATATAAAATATAATTATAGGTAGATACAGTATGTGGACAACTTCAAAATCAGAAAAAATGAACACCCCATGTGACCAACATTCAAATCAATTAACACATCAACGTTTTAGAAATTGCTGCTCTCTTAAAGATAACCACTATTCTTCCTTGAAACAGCATAGATTAGTTGTGCCTGTTTGTTTTTTTACTGAATATAAACAGAATGTTATAGTATGTACCATTATGCTGGCTTCCTTTAATCAACATCGTGTTTGTCAGATTCATCTCTTTTTGCATACATTCCTAGATTGTTCATTCTCAGTACTCTATTATTTGCCACTGAGTGAATATATCATATTTTATTTATCCATTCAAATTTTTATAGAGTTTTGAGTAGTTTGCTCAAGTTATCTTCAAATGATTTGGCACCAAATGGTTATAATTCTCATGTTATAAATTTATGTTATTCAAAATACAAAATAATATATGTTATATACTAAAATATGTCTAGAAAAAACCTGTAGCAGGTTTACTACACACCTCTTGTGAACCTTGGATCATTTTTATATACCTTTGTTCTATTCTTTATTTTAAAACTTTTCTAGCAACATATTTTTGTAAATTATTTGGGGCAAAATAACTCATAAAATGGGTTAATCTAATCATGTTTTATTGGAATCTACTAATTATTTAAAAATATACTAAGCCAAGCTTTTAACACAGGCGTAGAATAATTTTTTTTCTCTGAACTGCATCCCAAAGGTGAAAAAAGGAGGTTAGTAAACAATAATGACTATTTGCTGGCCTATGTGTGTGAAACTTACTAATTAGTTTGACTTCACCTTAGGGGATAACAGAGAAGATCATTAATCCTCCGATCCCCTGGCAGAATTTATTACAATCACAAAATCCTATAGGGTTGAGAGATGTGCTCTCATATTGACATATTCACAAATTAATGGTGCAATCTTCATAATGTAACATATAGAGCACAATTTTTAAAAAATTAAGTAATAGCATGTTTACTTATTTTCAGGATTGTTTCCAAAATTCTCGTATTTGTTCAAGATTCCACTATACAGTTCCCTGTCTTTTATCATTCTTCATATGTACCTTCTATCCATCTTTTCATCATTCCCAGATGATTTATTAAGTTTACCGAAGGCGCTAGTTGGCTGGGATGTATCTAAATCTAAACAATTAAAAATAGACAAAAACATATGTGATCTCTTTGACACCCCCTGTAGTACACATGTCCATGCTCAGCTTCTTTATCTTTCCACTTACTAATAAGATCACAGGAATAGGGCAGTTCATGGAATACTGACAGTTTCTAAGCTCTGTGTCTCTCTGCTTCTCTGGCTGAGGGTTTTTCCTAGTAACACGGGGCCTGCTCATCAATGTTCAGAGCATATCTGAAGTAAAGGACATATAACACACTCAGAGACAACCCTCAAATTCGAGTTTCTAACCATCCCAGCAAGACGGAACCCTGGTTAGGTGGTAAGTCACTCATCAATCTGCATAATGTCTTGGCTTTTTCTCCCACTCCTCCTTTATCCACTCCCTTATTGTGTTCTGCTCACTGAAATTATCTCCTAAATAAATCGTTTTATCCATATATTTTTCTCAGATAGAGCTTTGGGAGAAACTGAACCCAGACATTTCTTAGGAATTTAAACCCATCTAAAGCCGTATTAATAGCATCAACTGAATTCTAAAACTTCAAAGAGCTGTTATGTTAATACGTCTATTTATAGAGGAGGGTGATTTAAACAGGAATCTTTACTGAAGCATTTATCAGAACCTTAAGTGAATTAAAATGATCCCTGAGGAGGCAGAGATTATTAAAAAGCACTTTCCAAATTTACTTGATCAAAGGACTCCTTTAGTTGTGTATTCATTTACCAGGCTGCTGTTTATTGTTAGTGCATATTTTAGTAAATGATGAAAAAACTTCAAAACTCAGATATTTAAACTATCCAAGCTACTAATGGAAGGGAGAAATGTCAAGGTAGTAGAGATGCTTGCAAAGAGAAAGGTGAAAATCTTCTGTAAAGACTTGGGGTTCTTAGCGTGCTGTTCTGCAATCAGCTCCTACAAACCAGCCTTGTTCCTCACTTATAGAGAACCTTTCTTAATACATTACAGCCCTTAGTATTCTCAATTATGAAGGGTGTTGGACTCAAAACCCAATACACTTTACCATTCTATAACTTTATTATCCATTGACATGTTTTTCTGTTGAGGTTGAATCTAGCAAGAAGGCTTATCTGAGTTTATCACTAGCCTGTTTATCAAGTAAGGCACTTTCTGCTGCAAAGGACCAACCAAATGATTGTAAACCATAAAGGAATTTACCAGCTCACATAACTACAAGGCAAAGCTTAAATAGTTTCAGAAATGACTTAAAGCAGGGCTCGGAAAATATCACCAGGACCACTTCATTCCACCTCTCTGCTCAGCTTAGTTCTCTTACACTGTTGGTTTTGCTCTCAGGCAGGTATGATCCTTGTCCCAGGATGTGAACAGCTGCTCTGAATCATGTATTTTTAGCTTCATCTTCAGTTTGGAAGAGAAAGATTATCTTTGTCTCAGAATGACACAAATGCCCAGGGTAAATCTCTTATTGGTTAGATTAGGTTGACTTCCTACACCTGAAGCAATCATTGCATGTGGTGGGGAGGGGAAAAGTACGCTAAGTGGTTGGAAATCACTACAACCAAGTAATGTTACAACAACAAATCTCTATGTTAGGATCACCTGCATAGGTTTTAAAACTACTTATGATGGGGCCTACCTTACACTAAGTAAGCCGGTACATCTGTGAGTGGAAATCAAACATTAGCATATTTTAAAGCTCTTGAGTGATTTCAGTGTCTATCCAGAATTAAGAACCACTACTTTAGATTTGGGCTGCAGTAATTCAAGTTTATACAACTCACCTGGGGAACCTGTCAAAAGGGAGACTTTGACTCAGTAGGCCTGTGCAGGGCTTAGGATGCACCATTTCTAATAGGTTTCCAGGTGATCCTCCTCATGTGCTTAGTGATCCTTACTTTGAGAAATAAGGCATATGCTATTCAGTGTCTATTCTTACAGCTGTGAAGGTCAATCGTAACTGAGACATACAGCTATGAGTAAAGAAGGTGCGATCCACCAAGAGAAATGTTAGCTATTTTTTCCAAAGAAGAATTAAAATGATAAAAAATACAGGCTTACTATTCTAAGATGAACAAATATTAACCTCTTTATGATCCCTATATCTTTATTTTATCCTCGGTGTGGGCATACAGTATGGGCTTCTAAGGTCAGATGGTACAGGATGCAACCAGCTTAAGGGTGGGGAGTTCAAATCCAGAAGACAGCTAGACAGTCACATTCTCTCAAGAAGTTACGGATCCTTCCTTGTCATCAAATGATGACGTGTGGTCTTTCCCTCTGAGTATTTTCTTGAGAACTTTCCCTTTCCTTAGATTTCCCAGGTTGTAAATATCAGCCTCAGGATGAACTCACAAGATTACTATATTCTCTTAAAAATTCAATGGCTGTAACACTCAACTGATCTCTTTCTTTTTTTGTGCTCCCCCCAATACCCCAATGCACCTCAAGGTTCACAAATTTTAAATGTAGTTATTAACTCCTGAACTATCGTTTGGTCTCATTTGTAGGCAGTAAGACTTAACAAAGTAGCATGAAACATCAAGCAAAAACAACCAGAGGCTAAAATAACACCCTGGGCCCTGACTATATTGTCTAAAAGGTGTACCTAAGATCCATGTGTACCTAAGATCTGTGTACCTAAGATCCAGACTGTGTGCCTAAGATTCATGCTTAGTTCACTTGGTATTTCTGGACTTCTGAAATTGACATCAGTTCTAAAGAGTCTACCAAAGGTCCTATAGTAGTGACTCATGTTATTCCTTAGACACAATTTTGATGAGCCAACATGTTTTCTCATGTACTAAATCTTAGCTCAGTCCTCAATATTTTACATCTAAACCACAGCTCTGCCTGGCTTCTCTGGAATGTCTTACCCCCAGCTACTCTGATCACATCATAATTATCTGGTGCTCTGTCCTCTCATTACTATATTCTACTAAGATCTTAGGAAAGAAATGCATCATTAGTAATTAGAGAGGAAACTGAGGCTCAGAGAGTTCAGTCATTCTTTTCAAGTCATACAAGTGGAAATATGGCAAGTTGTGATTTATATCCAGGCCTTTTTAACATACAAAACCAAATGTGTTAACATTTCTGATCAATTTTCCTTTCATTTTTTTTTTTGAGACGGAGTCTTGCTCTGTCGCCAAGGCTGCAGTACAGTGGCTTGACCTCAGCTCACTGCAAGCTCCGCCTCCTGGGTTCACGCCATTCTCCTGTCTCAGCCTCCCGAGTAGCTGGGACTACAGGCGCTGGTCACCAAGCCAGGATAATTTTTTTGTATTTTTAGAAGAGACGAGGTTTCACCGTGTTAGCCAGGATGGTCTCGATCTCCTGACCTTGTGATCCGCCCACCTCGGCCTCCCAAAGTGTTGGGATTACAGGCATGAGCCACCGCGCCTGGCCCAATTTTCCTTTCTATAAGGATAGTCATTGCCTTAAATTTTGAATTCCTGGAAAGGAGTACTTGTGTCTCTTTCACTCTGGAATCCCCTCCCCCGGGCACAATGTCTGGCCAAAATTGCTGCTAATTAAACATTTGTTAGATCAAAGACCTGGACAGTGAGGTAGGTTAATGTCTACTGAACTCTCTGAGCCTGTTTTCTATCTAGTTATTAATTATACACTTCTTTCTTAAGACCTTAGTGGAATGTAGTAACGAGAGGACAGAGAACCAAAGAATTATGATAGGATCAGAGTAGTTGAGGGGAGGGGATTCCAGAGAAACCAGGCATACCTGTGATTTAGACAAAAATATTTTGGTTTTGGAAGGAGATTTTAGACCCCTCTAATTTATACTCAAATTGACAATTTATTTACTGTTCCTATCTATCTTCACAAAGGAAATAGAAGTACAGACGGTCCCAACTTAATATGGTTCAATGATTCAAAGATTTTTCGACTTTATGATGGGTTTTTTGGGACATAAACCTATTGTAAGTCAAGGAGGTTATGGTTTCTATTGAATTTGTATAACTTTGGCACCATTGTAAAGTCAAAAAATTTTAAATTGAACCATTGTAAATCAGGAACTGTATGCTGTGTTGCCAGCACTAAATGCATTTTCAACTTACCATGAATTTATCTGGATGTAGCCCTCCCATAAGTTGAGGAGCTTCTGTACTTTTTATTTGTATGGGCAGGATGGACATACATGACCACTTCCTCCCTGTTTCTTTCGAGGGCAAGAAGCTGATAAAAAGATATATAACCAGAACAATTATTACCGCCTTCCCTGTTCTCCTCTGACTGACTTTATCGTGATGTCAGTATCCTACATATTCACTGAATGGGAGAATTTTACTTACTTACCTCCAGACAGAAACATTTACTTACTTTAAAAACCCATGGAATCTGTTATATAAGAGTTACTCAAACATACTTTGAGTCAATATTGGAAGATGATGCAATGGGAAATGTAAAGTATTCCAATTCCTTTATATTATTATTTAAAAATGAGATTAAAAACAAGAAGATACTTCTCCACAGACATAAAACAATAGATTACTTTTGTTGGTTTGACCACATTGAGATAAAAAATGATTTTCCTACTCTACAGTCTACTATCCGGATTGCAAACTTCAGCTTTGACAAATGTCTCGAGCAGTTAACGTTCTGACACAATGACATTTCAATCAAATATGAAAGTGGTGTTGAGACCCTTGTGGGAATAATTTTGCTGCAGTTCACACCCCGACTTGCTAGTAACTAGCTGTTCATTGGTTAATGCCCAGGGTCAAAAGTAAGAATGCATAACAGGTTGGGCTATGGGAAATGCATTCTCCTCGTGAACCAAAGTTAATGTGGCCTATGAAAGGAGGTTCAGGTAGCCATAATCTTAGGAGTTGTGGTCATATGGACTGAGTTTCGCCACTTGCAAGAATAAATATCATATAATGATATGGAACTTAACAGCTGGGACACTGATACATACCTTTCAGTTTTTTTTTTTTTTGAGACAGAGTCTCGCTCTGTCGCCCAGGCTGGAGTGCAGTGGCGCAATCTCCGCTCACTGCAAGCTCCTCCTCCCGGGTTTACGCCATTCTCCTGCCTCAGCCTCCCACATAGCTGGGACTACAGGCATCCACCACCAAGCCTGGCTAATTTTTTTTGTATTTTTTTAGTAGAAACGGGGTTTCACCAAATATAGATCTATGCAATAAATATATTTTTAAAATAAGTAAACTAATAACTGTCAAAGCATAGTAGTCATAGTATTGGATCAAAAATTCTGGATTCCATCATCCTAAACATATATTTGTCAAGAATAATTTCTTGCATAGCATTTCATGACAAACATTAAAAGTCATTTATATTATTGTCTATGCATGTTGGGGGATAAAAATCATTAGTGTTTTCCAATGACTTCATATCTCTGAATCCTGAATCAGACTAGTGAGGAAGAACAAATATTCATTTTGCCTACATTTGATGATAAGAATTTTATTTGAGAACTGGATAATTATTGATCTTATGGACTTTGCCAGCTTCAATACTAAGCAACAAAATAAAAATGTAGGTTCTTATGGATACTTAATACTGTCTAGGTACTGTGCTCCATTCTTCACATATATTATTTCACATAATTCTCATGCTACCCTAGGAACAGGTGTAACTATCTTAATTTTATGGATGTGGGAATTGAGGTGTAGAGAGGTTAAGTTATGCAAGGACCTGCTCTGTGACATAACCTAGACTTGATTCCTTGATTTTCTAACACACGGCACTGCACTCTTCTGTTGGTCCCACATGTCTGAGATTTGCTGACTTTAAGCACACAAATAAATCAATGACACATTAATAGGCATTAATAGGGAGGTTAAGCAGCTGTCATGTCACAGTAGTAGTGACACTGAAATTATGAGAGCACATCCATATGAATGACACAGTCATATTTAAAGTGCCAATCTTCCTTGAGCAAAACTTCTGTGAGAAAAATTAAGTTTACAGATACTTATGCAATCAAAGGTTTATATATTTATATATGTTTAACATAAAAAAAAACCTTTGAAATCTTTTAATTGAGCCCCTTCCTTTTACAGAGGAGGAAAATGATGTGCAGGGAGGAGAAGTGCTTTGCTCAAAGTCACAAAGCAAGGAAGTCTAGGCCTCAAGATGACCTGATTACAATCCTAGTTCCTTTGCCACTCTTCCACAATTACTTAGTCACAGGATCTAGAGACAGTGAGAGGAATAAAAGCATTTTTGAGTAGCATTTTCTGATTTTGATTACATTAGTTAGGGAACAAATATCAGGGCTATAAAGAGAGTCAGTAGCAAAGCAACTAAAGCCTGAAGTTTGAACAATGTTGGAGAAGCAGAGGACAAATATCATTAGCGTGGGCCATCAATAAACTTCTTACTGGTTTTCCTTTTCCCTTAGTCATGAGTCACATTAGTAAATAGGGGAATATGTCATGAGTCTTGTCTAGGGACTGACAACATCGAAAGCAAATAAAAACCTTGAAATGATTGCCAATTGTTGTGGCAAATAGCTCACATTCATGAAGTTGGCATGTAGAGCTTTCTAGTATAGAAATTTTAGCATATTCAACTATTCCATTAAGTATTGCAAAGGAACATTGACCTTCCTATGGTACTTTCTAATAGTAATAGTTGGATTTTTTAAAATGAGAAAACTCTATTATATCCCCTCTGGAAAAGGAGTCAAAAGGGTTATACTACCTCTGTTTGGCAGATGTGGGGATTTTATGGTCACTGTGGAGGTGTCCATGAAGTATCAGGTGCCTTTCACGACTACAGCCTCAAGTCCCAGTGCATCCCAAAGGAAACCAACTATTTTCATATGGCCACAGATGATTATATCAGGGCTCAAGCTCACCACATATGATCAAAGCAGAGAGAGACCAAGGATCTCTCAGGTGACTAGGGATCAATCCTTGATCAATAGGGATACTCCATATCTGAGTAGCAATGTGACATAATCAAAACTTCTTAGTGGAAAGTATACATAATATGTATGCTCAAATATTTCACAGCAGTGAATAAAAGGGGATACACCATTTCTCAATGAAATAGTTGTAATAAAAAAATTTTAAGGCAACACACCCACCACGGACAACAAAATTTGAGTAGTAAATGAAAATGAATCTCATGATCCTCCATCTTCTTTTATTATTTTTTCTTCAACTGCACTTTGGGCTCAAATACAGTTGCACAAGTCTGTCTTATATTCTAAAAACCACACTAAAAACATAATGGATCTAGTTTATAACCTTAACTTTTCAATTTCCAAATTTACTTGAGTCATTTTTACAATTTCTATGTCTCATCTCCCAATCCTGCCAATGTTCATTTCAGTCAGTTTCACCATCATGACTCACATTAACTATTTCACTTCTCTTCACTTGGAAGTATCTCCAATAATCACTAATGCCAAAATTCACTGTGCATTATAAAATCTGTATACTACTTCTATTTTGTAGATTTGATACCATTGACCATTTAATCCTTAGAACTTCGATTTTTTGACATTTGTAATAATCTAGATCTTTTACTGCTTGTATAGTATTTCCTATTTTCCTTCCTCACCTTCTACCTTCCATTTTTTTGCTCATTCTTCATATATATATATGTTTTTATATATATGTTTGTGTATATTTTATATATATGAAGAATGATCATATATATTTCATATTCTCATTGTTCTTCCTTTACTTTTCTAAACAGCCCTGGCCAACCTTTAATATAACTATGGCTTAGAATATGTATGCTATAATGACTCACAAGATTATCTCAACACCCACGACATTCCTCTAATGAATTACAAATGTACTTATTTGGACACTTCACAGTACATATAGCAAGAAGATGACTAGCTGTTCTTTGTTTTGGATGAGTCATTAGATCATTAAATTTGAATGACTAATATGGTTTGGCTGTGTCCTCATCCAAATCTTATCTTGAACTATAATCACCAGGTGTTATGGGAGGGAGCCAGTGGGAGGTAATTGAATCATGGGGATGGTTTCCACCATGCTGTTCTTGTGAAAGTCAGTGAGATCTCACGAGATCTGATGGTTTTACAAACATCTGGCATTTTCCCTGCTGGCACTTATTCTCTCTCCTGCTGTCTTGTGAAGAGGTGACTTCAGTGATGATTGTAAATTTCCTGAGGCTTCCCCAGCCATGGAGAACTGTGAATCAATTAAACCTCTTTTCCTTATAAATTATCCAGTCTTGGGTATTTCCTTATAGCAATGTGAGAACGGACTAATAATGTAAATTGGTACCAAGGTAGTGGGGCATTTCTGTAAGATACCTGAGAATGTGGAAGCAACTTTGGAACTGGGTAATGGGCAGAGGTTGGAACAGTTTAAATGACTCAGAAGAAGACAGGAAGATGTGGGAAAGTTTGGGACTTCCTAGAGACTTGTTAAATGGCTTTAATCAAAATGCTGATAGTGATATGGAAAATGAAGTCCAGGCTGAGTTGGTCTCAGATGGAGATGAAAAACTTGTTGGAAACTGGAGCGAAGGTTGAAACTGGCAGCTTTTTGCCCCTACCCTAGAGATCTGTGGAACTTTGAACTTGAAGAGATGATTTATTTAAGGTATCTAGTGGAAGGAATTTCTAAGTAGCAAAACATTCAAGAGGTGACAGAGCATAAAAGTTTGAAAAATTTCCAGCTTGATGATGGGGTAGAAAAGAAAAACCCATTTTCTGGGGAGAAATTCAAGCCAGCTGCAGGAATTTGCACAAGTAAGGAGGAGCTGAATGCTAATTGCCAAGACAATGGGGAAATGTCTCCAGGACAAGTCAGAGACCTTCTTGGCAGCCCCTCTCATCATAGACCTGGAGACCTAAGAGGGAAAAATGGTTTCCTGGGCTGGGTCCAGGGACCCCTGCTGTGTGCAGGCTTAGGAACTGGTGCCCTGCATCCCAGCCACTCCAGCCAAGGCTAAAAGGGGCCGAGGTACAGCTCAGGCTGTTGCTTCAGAGGGTGCAAGCCTCACACCTTGGCAGCTTCCATATGGTGTTGAGTCTGTGGGTGAGCAGAAGACAATAATTGAGGTTTGGGAACCTCCACCTAGATTTCAGAAGATGTATAGAAATGCCTGGATATCTAGTCAGAAGTCTGCTGCGGGGGCAGAGCCCTCAAGGAGAACCTCTGCTAGGGCAGTGCAGAAGGGAAAATGTGGGGTAGGAGCTCCCACACAGAGTCCCCACTGGGGTGCTGCCTAGTGGAACTGTGAGAATAGGGCCACCTTCCTCCAGATCCCAGAATGCTAGATCAACTGACAGCTTGCACTGTGAGCCTGGAAAAGCCACAGACACTCATCATCAGCTGTGAAAGCAGCTGGGAGGGATGATGTATCCTGCAAAGCCACAGGGGCAGAGCTGCTCAAGGCTGTGGGAGTGCTCCTCTTGCATCAACATGAGCTGGATGTGAGACATGGAGTCAACAAAAAAAAAACTTGGAACTTTAAGGTATAATGACTGCCTTATTGGATTTTGGACTTGCATGGGGCCTATAACCCCTCTGTTTTGGCCAGTTTCTCCCACTTGAGTGTATTTACCCAATGCCTGTACCCCCATTGTATCTAGGAAGTAACTAACTTGCTTTTGATTTTACAGGCTCATAGGCAGAGGGGGCTTACCTTGTCTCAGGTGAGACTTTGGACTGTGGACATTTGGGTTAATGCTGAAATGAGTTAAGACTTTGGGGGACTGCTGGGAAGGCATGATTGTGTTTTGAAATGTGAAGACATGATATTTGGGAAGCACTAGGGGCAGAATGATATGGTTTGGCTGTGTCCTCACTGAAATATCTTGAATGGTAACCCCCATAATCCCCATGTGTTGTGGGAGGGACCCAGTGAGAGGTCTTCAAAAATACAAATTTAATTACTTTGTTGCTTAATATATATTGGTGCTTTCCATTTTTTACAAAGCAAAGTCCTAAGCATTATATATACATATGTGTGTGTGTGTATATATATATATATGTGTATATATATACATATATACGTATATATATATACACACACACACACACACACACACATCTGTATAAACACCCACACCAAGATATAGATTACTTACTTCCAGGACTCCGTAATCTCCTCTAGGGCCCTGGCCTAGCCAAGATTCCTCCCGTTCCAAATTTGAGAAATTGGCCAAAACGAAGGGACTACAGATCCCACGCAAGTCCGAAATCCAGCACGGCAGTCAAATCTTAAAGCTCTAAAATGATCTCCTTAGACTCCATGTCTCATATCCAGGTCATGCTGATGCAAGAGGTGGGCTCCCATAGTCTTGGGCAGCTCCACCCATGTGGCTTTGTACGGTAGAGCCTCCCTTTTGGCTTGGGCCTTCACGGGCTGGTGTTGAATGTCTGTGGCTTTTCCAGGTGGATGGTGCAAGCTTTCAGTGGATTTACCATTCTGGGGTCTGGAGGATGGTGGCCCTCTTCTCACAGCTCCACTAGGCAGTGCCCCTGTAGGGACTCTGTGTGGGTTCTTCAACCCCACATTTCCCTGTCACACTGCCCTGGAAGCAGTTCTCCACGTGGCCCCACCGCTGCTGAAAACTTTCACTTGAGCATCCAAGCATTTCCATACATCTTCTGAAATCTAGATGGAAGTTCCCAAACCTCAATTCTTGACTTTTGCGCACCCACAGGCTCAATACCATGTGGAATCTGCCAAGGTTTGGGGCTTGCAGTCTCTGAAACCATGGGCCAAGCTGTACCTTGGTCCCTTTTAGCAACAGGTGGAGCAGCTGGAACGCAGGGCACCAAGTCCCTAGGCTGCACACAGTGTGGAGACACTGGGCCTGGCCCACGAAACCATTCTTTCCTCCTAGGCTTCTGGGTCTGTGATGGGAGGGGCTCCTGTGAAGACCTATGACATGCCCTGGAGACATTTCTCCATTGTCTTGGGGATTAACATTCAGCTCCTTATTACTTAAGCAAAATTCTGCAGCCAGCTTGAATTTCTCCTCAAAAAATGGGTTTTTCTTTTCTACTGCATCATCAGGCTGCAAATTTTCTGAACTTTTATTCTCTGATTCCCTTTTAAAACAGAATGCTTTTAACAGCACTCAAGTCACGTTTTGAATGCTTTGCTACTTAGAAATTTCTTCTGCCGGATACCCTAAATCATCTCTCTCAAGTTCAAAGTTCCACAAATCTCTAGGGCAGGGGAAAAATGCCACCAGCCTCTTTGCTAAAACATAACAAGAGTCACCTTTGCTCCACTTCCCAACAAGTTTCTCAACTCCATCTGAGACCACCTTAGCCTGGACCTTATTGTCCATATTGCTATCAGGCTTTTGGTCAAAGCCATTTAACAAGTGTCTAGGAAGTTCGAAACGTTCCCACATTTTCCTGTCTTCTTCTGAGCCTTCCAAACTGTTCCAACCCCTGCCTGCTACCTAGTTTCAAAGTCGCTTCCATATTTTCTGGTATCTTTTCAGCAATGTCCCACTCTACTGGTCCCAATTTACTTTATTAGTCTGTTTTCATGCTGCTGATAAAGACATACCTGAGTCTGGGAAGAAAAAGAGGTTTAATTGGACTTACAGTCCCACAGGCTTGGGAGGCCTCAGAGTCATGGTAGGAGGCAAAAGGCACTTCCTTCACGGTGGTGGCAAGAGAAAATGAGGAAGATGCAAAAGCAGGAACCCCTGATAAAACCATCAGACCTCGTGAGACTTATTCACTACCACTAGAACAGTATGGGGGAACCGGCCCCAAGATTCAAATTATCTCCCACCAAGTCCCTCCCACAACACGTGGAAATAATGGGAGTACAATTCAAGATAAGATTTGGGTGGGGACACAGAACCAAAGCATATCACAGGTGTGAGCCTCCGTGCCTGGCCCTAAGGTCTTTATTAAGAAAACTTTTTCTTCTCATCTATATTCAAATTAATTAAATCATTATGTATTTATTCATTAGTTTATATATTTGACTCTTTTTAATTTGTGTGGTTTTCTTGTTTTGTTTTGTTTTGTTTGAGACAGGGTCTTGCTCTGTCACCCAGGCTGTAGCGCAATGATGTGATCATGGCTCACTGCAGCCTCAACCTCCTGGGATCAAGAGGAGCTGAGCCTCCTCAGCCTCCTGAGGAGCTGAGACTACAGGTGCTCACTGCCATGCTTGGCTAGTGTTTTATTTTTTTATTTTTATTTTTTTTTGGTACAGTGAAGGCCTCACTACCTTGCCCAGGCTTATGTCCAACTCCTTGGCTCAAGCAATCTGTCTGCCTCTGCCTCCCAGCGTGCTTGGATTACAGACATGAGCCACCGTACCCAGCCGTTTTTCATTCTTAAGATCAGGCTTGACTTTTTAAATATAGCCATTCTGACTGGTAAGAGATGGTATCTCATTGGGGTTTTGATTTGCATTTCTCTAATGATCAGTGATATTGAGCTTTTTTTCATATGCTTCTTGGTCACATATACATCTTCTTTAGAAAAGTGTTCATAACTTTTGCCCACTTTGTAATGAGGTTGTTCATTTTTTTTTTCTTGTAAATTTGTTGAAGTTTCTTGTAGATGCTAGATATTAGACCTTTTTCAGATGCATATTTCGCAAATATTTTATCCTATTCTTTAGGATGTCTGTTTACACTGTTGATAGTTTCTTTGGCTGTGCAGAAGATTGTTAGTTTAATTAGATCTCTTTTGTCAATTTTTGCTTTCATTGCAATTGCTTTTGGTGTCTTTGTCATGTTGCCCATTCTTATGTCCAGAGTAGTATTGCCTAGGTTGTCTTCCATGGTTTTTATTGTTTTGGTTTTTACATTTAAGTCTTTAATCCATCTTGAGTTGATTTTTGTATATGGTGTAAGGAAGGAATCCAGTTTCAATCTTCTGCATATGGACAGCCAGTTATCCCAGCGCTATTTATTGAATAAGAAGAGTTTTTCTCCATTGCTCTTTTTTTTTTTTTTTTGGCTTTCTCAAATATCAGATGGTCATAGTTGTGCAGTCTTTTTTCTGGGCTGTTTTGTTCCATTGGTCTATCTGTCTGTTTTTGTACTAGTACCATGCTGTTTTGGTAATTAGAGCCTTGCACCATTGTTTGAAGTTGGGTAACGTGATGCCTCCAGCTTTGTTCTTTTTGCTTAAGATTGCCTTGGCTATTCAGGCTGTTTTTTGGTTTCCACATGAATTTTAAAATAGTTTTTCTACTTATGTGAAAAATGTCCTTGGTAGTTTGATAGAAATAGAAGTGAATCTATAATTGCTTTGGGCAGTATGGCCATTTTATATAACAGATGTTGGCAAGGTATTGAGAAAAGGAAGCTTATACACTGTTGGTGTGAGTGTAACCACCATTGTGGAAAGCAGTGTGGCAATTCCTCAAAGAGCTAAAAACATAACTACCATTAGATTTGGCAATCCCATTACTGGGTATACATCCAGAGAAATATAAATCATTCTCCCATAAAGACCCATGGACATGGGTGTTCATTGCAGTACTATTTACAATAGCAAAGACATAGAATGAACCAAAATGCTCATCAGTGAGAGACTGGATAAAGAAAATGTGGTACATATTCACAATGGAATACTATGCAGCCATAAAAAAGAAAAAGATTATGTCTCTTGTGGAAACATGGATGGAGCTGGAGGCCATTATACTTAGGAAACTAACACAGGAACAGAAAGACAAATACCACATGTTCTTACTTATAATTGGGTGCTAAATGATGAGAACTCATAGACACAAAGAAGGAAGAAACAGACACTAAGACTTCCTTGGGGATGAAGGGTTGGAGGAGGGAGAGGATCAGAAAAACTAACTATTGGGTACTAGGATTAGTGCCTGGGTGGCAAAGTAATCAGTACAACAAAACCCTGTGACACAAGTTTAGCTATGTAACAAACCTGCACATGGACCTCTGAACCTAAAATAACATTTTAAAAAAAGGATCAAAATTTAAAGCTATTGATGGTTAACAATGTGCCTAGTCAGATTCAAGAGACAGTAGTCTCTTTGTCAGAACTTAGTGAAAATACAAATTACCATTCCCATCTATTGAAACCATAGCCAAAATTGGTTGTTTTTTCACTTAAAATCTCTTTTCTCAAATCACATCAAAACATGGGTGGCTTGAAGTGGTTAAGGAGGAAAGTTCTTAGAGGGCTTTGCAGAGTGTACATGAACAGAGAATGGATCCAGGTCTTGGGTGATAAGGAGAGAGGTTAATTACTTTAACCACAAAGTATATAGTCCAAAAGAATTTGCATGATTGCTTCCTTGTCAATAAAAATAAACCAATTGCAAAGAAAAACTTCTATTTATCTCAGGGCCATTAACTAATATACTGTATATATTTTATGTGTGTGGTTTTAGAACAAGAATATGTGTCAGAGTAGAAGACATAAAGAATAATTAGCACATAAAATTTGTCCTCTGAATATTTTTAGAGAATGAGGTCCCAAAAATGCTTGAGAAGGGCAAGTATATAGAATGGAAAGAGGGTCGAGATTTGGAATCCAAGCTGGATTTGAGTTTGGACTTATTATCACTCTGAGCAAACCATTACTCTTTTTTTTTATACATCAACTAAATTTAATAATAATACATACTATACAGGGTTGTCCTGAGGTTTAAATGAGATTGTGTTTGTGAATGTGCTCCATAAACTATGGGTTCCATTTACATTGGGACCCATAAATAATAAATTACATTTATAATTTCATTATATTGAATTATGAAGCCATGGTGGTACTTTTATGAAAGGTTTATGATATTCCAAGAATATGTTTTTTAAAATATATATTACAGTGAAAAGCCATGGCACTATTGTGGTAGAAAAATAGTTATATCCTTAAATAGCAATGCAAGTGTTTTACATATGTTAGTTTAGGGGGATCTTCTGTAACGTTCTTAAGGCTGATATGTCTTATAATCATAATCATAATTGCCATCATAGCACGTGGTAGTAGCAGTTGTAGTAGTAAATGGATATTAGAAAAATCATCTTAATCTTTTAGTTTCTAAACAGATATTAATTTAGGAACAACTTTACTTTTTGATTCATGGAATTGATATATAGACACTGCAGAGATCATATAGGCAAGTTTATCCTAAGATGTTAACAGTATTATTGCATGTTCCCACAATTTTTTTTTCTTTGTTCAGAGAATCAGAAAGAGAAATTGATTTAGGACCCACTCTGTAAACACCACACTTATGATTTTCATTCATGAGACTTGGACATTTCTTTATAGTTACAGGTTTTCCTTAGTACTCCCACCCTTCCTTTGCTCTGGTTCCTAATCAATATTATGACAGAAAAGCAGAGAATCTTGCTATTAATATAGCTGATTTCAGCAGAAATTACAGAATCCAGTTTAGAGAATAACTGAGCTAAAGAGAAAAATATTTTGTGACTTTTTGTCTTTTTAATTATTGTGTGGCTAAAAATAGGGAATTTCTGCCAACATATCCACTGTGACTTTGTCCATCTGAGTTTTAAATAAATCAGGTGATTGGTCTTTTATTATTGCTCCCGGGAACTTGTTCTGTCATGTAATAGAAGTGACTTTTAGGACTTTTATTTTTGATATAATATCCCCAGGCTCAATTCTTCAGAAAATTTCCTCTGCACAATTTCACTTTCATAAAGAAATCAATGGGAATAAAAAAACAAACAGAAAAGAACGCACTTGGCAGATGTTACGGTCAGGGGATCCTGGGGTGTAGGGGATGCAATACTGATAGAGCACATGCCAGGAAAGAAAAGAGCGGGGCAGAGCCAGGTGAGACCAAAAGACAGGACTAGCTGGAGAGAATAATAGCCTCTCCATTTGGACCTGAACCATCAATGAAATCAATGGAAATCTCCCCACCTCTTTCTTCTGGACAACCTCTGAGCTGAAATGAGCCTCCAAATGCTGTTTTAGTTACATCTATGGAGTTAATTCTCATGTTGTTAACTTCAAAATATTTACTTCACTAAAATCATCCATTTTTCTTCAGGTTAACATGCTTAGCATGTTAAATATCAGCTGTGGGGCAACTGGAGGAGTGGGTAAAACAACTCTCCTCTGGGTTATAATAAAAGGATTGTTTTCCCATAGACACCCACTCACCCCAACTCCTGTGCTTATATCTCTGTGACTATCTGATTTGAACATTGGCTTCTTACAGTAGTGGATCTTTGAAAGTAGTGACAGAAGGGCAGACCTACAGAACACAAAAAAAATCTCTTACGGAACTAGCTTCTTTTCTACGTCTCTCATTTGGGTAGTCAAGAACAGAGTTTCCTGATAAATGTTATAAAGATAAAAGTGTCAGATAAATTTCTTAGGGTACCTTTGGGAAAGGGATCCAAGAAGGAGAGAGATTCATAGTATTATTTTACCCCTTCCAGCCAAAATTAGGCATGCTTTAATTCAAATGTAACCCTTTCTATATTTTATAAACATATAACTCTGCAATTTCCAGACCCTCCATAAAATTTAAATTCCCTGGGTCACATTGCTTTTGGGACAAAACTCAAAGTTGTCAGTGTGACACATAGGAGACCGCATGAAGTGGCCCTTGTTTACCACTCCAGCCTTACCTCTGGCCAGTCTTTCCTGCTTTCTGGACACATCAGCCAATGTGGCTTGCTTAAACTGTGTTCTTCCTATGCCCTGCTCCATCTTGTTTTTTACTAACTTTCAGGAGCATTATTTAATTGTCACATTCTCAGAAAAACTTCTGTTGACTAATTTCACCCTCAGACTGTGTCATTTATTTTCAGGTAAGTTCTAATATAATCCAGCACTAGTCCTCTAAAATAGGTACTATATAGACATATATTCACACTAGTCAACATATAAAAATGTTCCTCACTGAAGTGTAGCTCCATGAGGACAGATACTTTATCTCTTTTGTTCATAATCATCCTCCTAGCACCTGTTCAATACCTGTTGCATTATGGACATCTTTCATCCTTTTGTTGACTAAATAACTGTCATGTTATAGCTTATAATTTAAAAAGTGCTTATGTCTAGCAAGGTGTGACACCTGCAGGAAAAACTGAATAGAAACATTAACAACTACTCTTTTTAATATGAGTAAACAAAGCTTTTTGGAAATATAAACTAGTTTGCTACCTGCTTAACCCATCAAAGTGATGAATCTCTCAAAGACAAACACACACACACCCTCCATCACACAGCTAAAGCACCCCTACACAGTGATTTCCCTCCTCCTCATCATTGTTTCCATTCATGCTGTGTTTTCCCTATTTCGTATATATATGAAATATAATATATATGAAATATATTTCATATGTATTAGTTTAAATTGTAAACCTACTGAGAAAGGATCATAGATTTTTTAAAAAGCAGTCAGTGTACTATTAAATAATGCTTACAATACTACTTAAGAATAACAACTACAACATATGTCTTGGGAAATTTAAGAGGCTCTCACAGTGCTTTTATCTTGGGAGTGGGTAGATAACTGTGCTATGTAAATCCAACTTGACAGGTGTAGTATAAGAATGAAAAGATTCTCTGATATTTTGTAGACAGGAAACAATCATGTATCATTCAGAAGCTGTTTCTTCCTAATATATGAATAAAGGAATAAAGGTAAATATAAATTCCAATGGTTCATGGGCAGATAAAAAATGCTAGTTTTAGGGAGGAAAACAACTGCTTCAGAAACATTCATTAGCGTAAAAGCAAATTAAAATGCCAAGAACTGGGAAGGAATTAATGATAAGTTTACTAAAAAGAAGACCAAAGGGCTTAGAATGCATCTATGTAGGAACATAGCTATGATCATTGTGCTAAAGTTGAGTTGGAGAAGAGTTTTTAGGGCAGATGTTTGAACACTCAGGAGGATCCAAGGACAGGAGCTCAAACTGTAACTATTTCCATTTTCCTAAGTTTAAATTTGAAGTTCAACAGTAGGTGATACACATATACCCTAAGCTGAAATGCCAAGAGTAATAGGAAAGGAGGAATGGACAAAGAAGTGGGATCCAAGGAGAATGTGTGAATTTAATCCAGCTTATTAAGACCTCCTTCATTCTACCAATAAACAATCATCTGTTTTCACCTGGATTCCTCTTTACTCACTGCTTGTTTCTTTTTCTTTTAACAGCTTTATTGAGGTATAATCGATATACAAAATACTACACATATTTAATGTGTATCATTTGATGAGTTTAGACATAAAGGGAACACCTGTTATACCATTACCACAATCAAGGCAATGGACATAACCAACATTTCCCAAAATTTCCTTGTGTCGTTTGTTTGATTTGTAGTAAGAGCACTTAACATGAGATTTATCCTCTCCCCTGGAGTATAGGCAGTCTAGTGATTTGCTTCTAGCCTATTGAGTATGAAAAAGGTTATGGCATGTTACTTTCATGATTAGCTTATATAAGATTATATAACTTGTTTTGCGCTATCAGAATCTCTCTATTGCCTACTAGGCTATACACTTTGATGAAGCAAGAATCCATGTTGCTGAAGTCCACATTTCAAGGGAATAAAGACATCCTCCAATCAAGAGCCAGCTAAGAACTGAGGCCCCTAGTCCAACCACCCTCATAGTACTTAATTCTGCCAACAACTACGTGAGCTTGGAAACCCCTATTCAAGTTTTCAGATGAGACCTCAGTTTTAGGTAACCTCCTCACGGCAGGCTGGTGAATGACTCATGCACAGGATCCAGCTAAGCCATGTCCAGACACCCGAGACACAAAAAATGTAAGGTAATAAATGTGTGATCTCTTTTAAGCTGCTAAAAAAAAACCAGAACACTCTGTTAAGACATGGATCCAAGGCAAACGCTCAGTCGAGAAGTGGCTGTCAGATTTTTACTAACGTTTTTGAAAATATTAAAGTGGCATCTTGTGAACCTTTCCGATGGACGTAAGGATCCAACTGGGTCTCAGCAATATGGAAGACTTGGTCTTACAGAAGCCTGATATATATCATGTTTATAGAGGCATATCTGAAAAGAATTGTATTTGTGGTTTTTGGCATAAAGAATAGACAAATTTAACTATGCAAATATAAAATGATTCTGGATGTCTAAATCTTATATATGAAAGTAAGAGATGAATATCTTAATTTGTTTCAGCATAGTAACCAGTTTACTATCTATATATATGTAGATAGATAGATAGATATAGATAGATTTTATAACATCATGTTATATATCTAAAATATACACATTAAAATTTATTTAGAAATTATTATATGCAGACAGACCTGGGAAACTTCAAAATGCAATTGGCTTAAAGGCTACAAATAAGCGATTATTCACAAATTTCTTCCAGATGTCTCACTTCTCAAAGTTTATCCCGTGTCTGCTTTGTCCTCTCAAGCCTGGTATATTCTTTGCCTCAACTGGATTCCAATCCATGGGCCGCCTTGCATTGCCACCATTTTTACCTTCCATGACTCCAGCTTCTTTCAGGCCCACATACACATGGCAGAAAATAACATGATTAAGTTACAAGCTGCCAAAAAGCGTTTGTTATAAGACAGACATCGATTATCCTTTAATTGTGTCCATGTGAATTGTTGGCTACCCTGGAGAGCTTTAATTTAAAAAAAAAATGGATTTTGGTTATCAAAGTGCAAAGAAAAGAAAATGTAATCATATATAAGTTTTTCTTTTTTCTTTTTTCCAATTGTGATTATTAATTTAGAAAAGTATGGCACCACTGAGAAGAGAATCATCAATGCTTAATGTTCCCAGGTCACTTCACTCTTCATGAAGAGACTGCCCTGGACTTAGAGACCACAGTTGAGGTTGAGTATATAGAACAGATAAGGAAAAAAATTGTGACATTTTTTGCACTGATGCCTAGATGCTCAGTTTTTGTGACGTAGTTACTTGTATGGCTCTGTAAAACTTGATACCCATGAGGCTGTGCAGATTCAGCCCACTGACTTCAGGTAGATGTTATTGTACAGATTTTAGTGCAAGTAAGAGACGCTTTTTCTCAGAGGAAAGAAAAGGGCTGTAGGCAAGCAGGCAAAGTGAGGTGTTGGACTTGGAAACAAGAGGGGTGTGCTCTGGTTACTAGCACATATGGGCAAAGCACACACATTGTTAGTTTTCATTTCCTTCCATAAAATGGTGCTAAGGGAACATTAAACAAATGTGCTGGCATTAAACAGAAGTGAAGTGTTTTTTTCTTTCTCCTTCCTCTAATTTTGAGTCTAATCACTCAATACTTTACCCCTTATGCTTTTTATGAAGTCTGTGATACAGTGTTTTCTTGAACTGAGTCAATGGCAAACTGGAATCAGAATGAGACAATCTCAAGTATTATTAATCAATATACGAAGGGATAAGCATATGCTGGATGGGGTTAGGTATGAACTGCATTGCACATTCCAAAAAGAAGGAAAGAAAGAAGAAAAGAAAGAAAGAGAAAGAAGAAAGGAAGAAAGAAAAAAGAAAGAAAGAGAAGAAGAAAGAAAGAGAAAGAAAGAAGAAAGAAAGAAAGAGAAAGAAAGAAATCTGGCATTCTTTTCCCTCGTGGACTTTCTATATTCCTAGGGAGCTTTGGGGCAACTTGGTGAACTAGATTCCTCTCTCTGACTTTCCCCAGTGCAGCACCAAGTTTCTTCTTAGCATCTTCAAATGGACATTAAAAACTTTTTCTTCCATTCTATTTTTTTACCCTTGCTCTGAGGATATACACATATTTTTGTGTGTTGTAGCACAGTGAATTCGGATGCTTCAGGTTGCAGCTCAGGTCTTACTGTTTATTCCAAGACACAGAACTCTAGTTAGATTAACTCATTCTTTGATTGATTATTCAATTCACTCTTAGATTTATAATAAATAAAATTATCACTGTTTTATTGCATTTAAACTCAACTTTAAGCAGTCTTCTTTTCAGCAGGCTCAGGAGAAAAAATATTTTGATACTCCTTCAAATTCCATGTCCTACCATCCCCTTACTCACAAAAGGTCTTAGCAGGAACTAATGTATCCTAAGCTTCAGGGCCCACACTTGCAAGAGTCCCTTTCCAAGTCACACTGATTTCTCGCTCCAAAAAAAAAAAAAAAAAAGTATTTATTTTCATTTTACCTAGTTTATCTAGTTTTTTATCCAAGGAAATATATGTAGATTTCCTTGAAGAGGCCCCCCGAAATTGTTAAGATTCTGGCCCTACAAATCCTTGTCCTACTTTTATATGGTACAGTGACCCTACTCCCATAAATTCTTTTCTCCACCCCCAGGTTTCCTAACTCTCCTAAGTATCCTTGGAAAGGTAAAGTGGCAGACATCAAAAAAAGATAAAATTAAACAACAAAGTTGTAAACTTGCCAGAGTCAAAACAGACTATGAGTATAGGATAGAGTGGCAGCATGAAGGATAGAATGCTGGGGGAAGTAGGTCAGGATTAATATTTTAGCATTATCATGAAGCCTGTCATAGTCATTAGACCCTAATCATATGGTGGAAGTTGAATAGTAGACAGATTTATAGCAAAAAAAAGCAGATAAGGAAGATTGAGGATATTTTTAATCAACAGTGAAGCAAAACACACAGATTAAATTAACAGCCTTTCCTTTTATAATTACCCCAAAAATAAAATTATAAATTTTTATTTTGCTATCCAAAAAAGCAATTCATAAAGAACAGCTGACACAATAAGAAAAAAAACCCACAAAACTATTAAGTGATGTGATGAGGCAAGAAGGGAGAGTCTCCTGATGCCCCATGAGATGGTATGACTATTCAGAATATAAATAGAACTATTAAAAAATGCTTTTGGTTGTTTAGGAACATGAAAGAATTCAAAGAAAGTACCTGTTGTAAACTAGAATTGACTTCTAGATATTTCACTGCCTGTGATCCAAATCCAGCACATCTTATTGCCTTAACAAGAATTTATCAGGATGCCCCCTCCCTATGGATAAATTATGCAATTGCAAATATCTGGATAAAGGGCAGGCAGCCTGACAATTTTCAGAACCTCTCTGCATTCTCATGTGTCTTCAATTTTCTTTATAAAAGTTCTAGAATGTTTTGAAGGGTTGTTCTTGCTACACTTCCCACAAATTTGGAAAATCTATGATAAAAGGTATTAGGTATTTTATTTTCTTTAGCACCCTTAAGAATTCTGTTCAGTTCAATTCAATACAAATTTGTTGAGCATAAATTATCTTAGATCCTTTTACATTGTTTATTGAATTTTTATGTATCTCTTGTAATGTTGTTTAAATTTTTCATATATTTATTCTCTGACTTCTTAGCCAGATGATTCTTTTAATGATAGCTATTATAAAGTACTTGTGAATGTTAGATACTTCTAGAGATATAGAGATGCGGAGTTAAATACAATGCTGTGTGTGTGTGTGTGTGTGTGTGTGTGTGGTGCTTACTCTATATCCATACCAAATGATGCAATGGAGAATCTGAATACATATATGACTCAAACCATGGCTTCATAGAAATTACAATCATTAGTCCTATAAAATCAGCTCTAATGTGTTTAAATGTCTTTATACCAGGTAATAAAAAAACAGAATGGAACAATAATACTAGAAGATAGATATCTTTCTTTCATTTTTTTCTGATTTATTTGCTACAGTTTGAATGATTACAATAAAAGTATTAGATATTATATTGTACCATAAAAGACAACACAAAGCCAGCTCACCAAGCCATGCAACTAATATTAAAAGCAGCCTATATAAATAACTAGAAAGGGGGGGTCATTCCTAGCCAAAGATTTGGAAGGGAAAATGAGGCTATACTTCAAATTCAGGGCCATGAAAATTAAAACAGATGTAGTTTTCATTTAAAGCAGCAACTTCTTTCATTTTATTATTTGGCTCACCAACCAAATCATAAACTAGGAATGGCCTATGTACTCAACATTTCCTAACAAAAAAGGCAAGGCCATTGTTTTTAGAAACCATTAGACTCATTTATGTAGTGGAATATTTAGGAAAACTATCATCTATCGTGACATGGAAAAGAGAATATATACCTAATCATTTTTGGATCTGAAAAAGAAAATTCTAGGCAAGATTTCAAAAGTGCCAACTGGTTTCTGTATAAAACAAGATATGTATATGGAAAGATGAGATAAAAATATAACAAACAAAACATAGAAAATAAAACCAAAAACCTGTTCGGTTTATAAGAAATACTTATAGGAAATATAAAGAAGATAAGAATTCCTGGGCTTGACAATATTTTTTTTCTATTTTTTTTAATCACAGCTCACTGCAACCTCCACCTCCCAGATTCAAGCAATTCTCCTGCTTCAGCCTCCCGAGTAGCTGAGATTACAGGCTCACACCACCACACCACAAAATTTTGTATTTATTTATTTTTTAAGACAGAGTCTCGCTCTGTCACCCAGGCCACAGTGCAGTCACATGATCTCGGCTTGCTGCAACCTCCACCTCCCGGGTTCAATCGATTCTCCTGCCTCAGTCTCCTGAGTAGCTGGGATTACAGGTGCGTGCCACCACACTTGGCTAATTTTTGTATTTTTTTAGTAGAGACAGGGTTTCACCATGTTGGTCAGGCTGGTCTCAAACTCCTGACCTTGTGATCCACACCCCCTCAGCCTCCCAAAGTGCTGGGGTTACAGGCATGAGCCACCAGGCCTGGCCCAAAATTTTTGTATTTTTAGTAGAGATGGCTTTTCGCCATGTTGGCCAGGCTGGTCTCGAAGTCCTGGTCTCAAGTGATCCACTTTGGCCTCCAAAGTGGTAGGATTACAAGTGTGAACCACCGCGCCTGGTGGTAAATAATTTTTCTTATTACTAGCTTCTAGGTGTCAAAGAAGTCTCAAATAAAAAAATTAGAAAAAAATTAAAATTCTACAATAAATTTTCTCTTTAGTGGAAGAATATGTAAATACTTATTTGTAATGGGGAATGAAAAAATAATGCCTATTAACACTATCCTTATTGACCATTCTACTAACTAGCCAAGGTAGCTCAAAAAGATAAGAAAAAAGTATAAAAGCCTCTAGAATGTAAAGTGGAAAATAAAGCTATTTTTCATAGATGACTTGTCTACCAAGAACAGAAATATAGAATCAATGTGAACTTCACAAGATTTTAGATATAAAATCAACATACAAAAATATTACATATCTATGCTACCCTAAAATAAATGGAAGTTGCAACTAAAACACACTACTAACAATGACATAAAAAATGAGCTAGGATCTAAGAATACATTTAAAGAAAGATGTACAAACCAATTGAACTGGAAAGTATAACATTTTATTGACATTCACTAATAAAGTCCTAAACGAAAGCTTAGACCAGGTTCATAGGCTTGAACAGTTTAATAATGAAAGTCATCTCAAAGTAATCTATGAGAAAAATGTATCACATTATCCAAAACAGGTGTTTATTATCTTTTTAACAAAATTGGACAAGCTGATATTTTAATTAATGAAATTGTACAGAGCCAAGACAAGAAAAACTTGAATAATAATAAGAAAGCTGGAGAGCTAAACTTACCAGACATTAAAAGTATTATATAAAATCATAATGTTTAAAATCCTAATGACATCAGAATGACATTAGATATATCGACCAATGAGGCAAAATGAACAGAAGTCAGAATTAGATCCATACATATATAGCCACCTTTGATGACACCCTAATGAGCAAGCGAAAAAATATTTTTAAAGCAAATGTGGTACATATATGTCATGGGATACTATGCAGCCATAAAAAAGAATAAATCTTGTCCTTTGCTGCAACATGGATGCAGCTGGAGGCCATTATAATAAGCAAATTAACACAGGAACAGAAAACCAAATATCCCATGTTCTCACTTATAAGTGGGAGCTTATCATCGGGTACACGTGGACACAAAGATGGGATCAATAGACACTGGGGACTACTAGAGAGGGCAGGGGGAAGGGTTAAAAAACTACTTATCAGGTACTATACTCAATACCTGG
The DNA here is from genome assembly GCF_028885655.2 of Pongo abelii. Classification (NCBI taxonomy): domain Eukaryota; kingdom Metazoa; phylum Chordata; class Mammalia; order Primates; family Hominidae; genus Pongo; species Pongo abelii. The sequence goes on from NC_071993.2 coordinate 115,021,840, forward strand.
GTGACAGGTTCATTTGCACACCAAACCTCAGCAACAGGCAGTTTACCCATGTAACAGACCTGCATATGTACCCTCTGAAACTAAAATAAAAGTTGAAAAAAAGTATTTAAAAAAGTGCTGGTTAATTGGAAAACCTATTGGAAAAACATATTGGAACTGAATCCATTCATTCATTTATATCAGATTGATTGCATGTCTAAATAGTGGCTTAAAATAAGTAGCTTTTTTTTAGAAGAAGGCTTTCATCACGTTGAACTAAGTAAACATTTCTTGAAAAGGCCACAAAACCTTTAAACCAAAAGAAAATAACATAAATTATATTATGTTAACATTAAAAATTTCGTTTATTAAAGGATACTGGTATAGGGTGAAATGTTGACTCAGTTAAAAATACAATGTTTTCAAATACCTATGTCTGACTACTTCTAAATCTATAAATATCTACAAATGAATAGAATTACATTTAAAAATAGGCAACCCAGTAGAAAAATGAAAAAAATTTCAACACTAAGTGAGCTAGCCTTTCTACTCTGAGGTTGACCCACAGTAATGCATGCATATGTATACAATGCATACAAAATACCTGGATTAGAATGTTCATAACACTATTATTTTTAATGTCTATTGATAAGAAATTATCCAAATTCCTTTCAGGAGTGAAGTGAATAAGTTTATTTTGGTACACTTGTCTAGTAAAGTACTATACAACAGTACAAATGGATGATTTAAAACAACATACAACAACATACAACAATAGAAATGCAATATTGAGAGATGAAGTACAAAAGCAGACAATCTATGCTTTTAGATAAGATAACAGTCATGTTTGGTGGGATAAAGACTGTTATTAAAAAATATGGGCTTCTGAGGGAACTGAAATTTAGCTTTTTTATCTCAGTGCTGGCTATAAGTGAAACTTCAGTTTCTAAAAACATTTGTCTTATAAATTTATGAATGTATCCTCTTCCATATGCATATTATAACTTCAAAAAACTTTCCCAAATCTCCCTGGGCTTCATCAAACTGATTTTACCTCTGTGCAGTCCCTCTACATCCCTCCTTGCCCCAGCTTGAAGCTGGTCAGCTTTCCCTCTGCCTTTCATATCATCAGCTCTCTATAGGAGGTGTGACCTCTTTTTAATTTTTCTTTCTAGCACCAGCCTTCTGTAGCTTCTTTCCTAAATCTCTCATGTTGCTTCTTCTCTCCTCATCTTAGCAAATATTGAAAGAAAATACATGATCCCTGTATCACCTTGTTTCATTACATATAATGGTGCTTGGTGCTTTCACCAACTCGGTGTTTTCCACAAGGAAATATGGATTTACATGCAGGAAAAGCTAGACCCTACCCAGATTTTCAGGATATTTATAAAGAAATATTTAACATCAAGAGTTGTAGATACGGACAAAAATCTAGTACACCACCATGAATTCTTTGAGCTCATGGCTCTTTTAACTGCTGGTAGATAGAATCCTATGACCTTTGTTTCTACCGTGCAACCCGGACAAAACACCCCACTGTCATCGGTGACCAAAATCTTCAGGAAATGTACCTTGAAGAAAGTTGTTTGTGTTTACAATGGCTAGCAGGCAAAAGGAGGCAGTGGGGAGACCTTTTCCCATTCCTTCTCACTCACCATGTCCCTTTGGATTAATGTGTTCTCAGGGGATGTGAATCCCACATTCTTTCATATGCATCCATTTCTTCAAACTCTTTAAGATACATCTAACTGGTATTGCTTCTGACAGTTCAGATTATCTCAGCCGAACAATTTATTAATAACACAATGTGTAACCCCTAAATGCCCCAGATGACGCTACCCTGACTAGATCTTATTTCAAAGCATGCTTTGGTGGGAATGGCATGCCGTATATTATGCCACTCTTGCCATTTTAATTTTCTTTTATTACATCTTGTCAGGAGCTTAATAACTATACATTGAATAAAATAAGACATCACACACATATATTAATTGCAACAACGTGAAAGAAATATTGTGTCTCTGCTATCAGAGATGGCAATTGTAAATTAATGGAATTTTAAAACATCATTTGCCAACTTTGCTTTTTCCAGGATACATGTTATAAATATAAATATGTTATAAATATATTTTTTTATTCTCTAAGATGGTAGCTATTATTTTGGAGGAGGGGAACTGGTGACCTTCTGCCACGGAATTATGATGAATGCTAGGATGTGAGAACTGTTCAAAGGGTTCTATCATCAAGTTTCACTTGCATTCTAATCTAGTCCTTGGCAGATACCTTTTTAGATTCCTGCAGAGAAAGTGAGGCACTCAGTGGCTTTTTTGATTTATCTTTGTCATTTGTCCCACAATGCATTGTTTTCCTGCAAATGATCTCTCTATTCCTTCCCTGCTGAGCTACATACTCTGGGACCTTGGCCATGAGATCTCTCTTTTCTTAAACTTGAAATTGCATATATGCAAAATGGGATTAATCATAGCTATAAAACCAATAGTGTCCCTTTAATTGAATAAATGATACATGTAAATGCTCAAAATGTTATCAATTATTCTATTATTGTAAACTTATTTATTGCAGAGGTGTTGTCACTGAATTAAGACAGGCCCCCTGTACCATAAATCTCTCTGACCCCTGTTTCAATCAGAACATTGTACATCAGCTTAAGAGCAGTATGGCAAAGCTTTGATAAAACTGAAGTTGTTTCTTCTGTTCATTGTTGAATCCAAATGCCCCCAGAGTGTTTCCTTGACCCTGAGGGTTTAGAACACACTGATTCAATCACCACCAACTGAAGGAGGGATGAAAATTCTCCCAATATTTTCTCATATTCCCATGGAGTTTGTATTTTCAGCGAGTGCTCCCATTCAGGGAGTCTGAATTGTCAAAACCGTTGTCATAATAATATTTAGACGTTTTCCCTCCCCTTTCTAAATACTTTGTAATATCAGTTAGGATTTCATATTTAGCCAATTAATTACTCAGAAATGTATTGTTGAATTACTAAATATTTGGGCTTTCCCCAGATATATTATGGTTATTAATTCTCAATTTTGTTACGATCATTCATAGTAACTTGGCATGTTTCCATCCATTTAAATATATTGACTCTTGTTTTCTTGCCTAAGAAATGGTCTATTAGGATCAAAGTATCTTTTGCACTTAGAAAAATATACACTTTATAGTTGCAAGTACTAGTCTCTAAATGAATATTAGATCGAGTTAATTAACAGTGCTTTTCAGATCTTCTGCATTTGTATTTAATTTTTTGATGAATGTTTCTACAAATTGTGAGAGGGGCATTATAATTTCCAACCATGGGGAAAAGCTTTTTCATTCTCTTTTTCTCTCTTGCTCTCATTTTCTTTTATTTTTGTTTCATTATACATTTTGCAGCTGTCTATTAACCACCTGTACATAGTGGCTATATCTTTCAGATGAATAATTTTCTGTATCATTGTGAAACATCCCTGTATATCTCTGGTGACAATTTTTATCTTGTAGTCCATATATCTGGTGTTAGTTAAGCTATTACAGCCATCTTTTGCTGGTTGTTTTCATGGTTTACTGTTTTCATTTACTTGTTTTCAAGCTACTTGTGCTTTATATGTTCCTCTTTTAAATACTAAGGATTGACTGTGTGCCTTTGTCCACTGATAGTCTCTGATTTTTAATTGGAATGTTGTAGAATATTAATATTTAATTTAATTACTGATATGGTTATATGTAGGCCTACCATCCTATTAATCATTTTCTGATTGTTCCTCCGTTTTTTGTTACTTTCTTTTTTGCCATGTTGTATATGTTTCTCTGAATATTTTAGTACACCATTTTAATACATCCATTGAATTTCTTTATCCATTTCTTCATATTTTATTTACAATATGAATTATAAATTATATACTTAAATTTGAACAATTTATTTAGACTTAATGTTAATTGACTTCACCTAAGTTAGAGATAATTCATAACATTTGCTTAAATAGTGGTCATAATTTAATAAATAAATTGAAGGGGAAAATAATTTTTTGCATTTACCTAGATATTATCATTTGAGATACTGTTGCTTCATTTAAAGATTCAAGTTTTCTTTGGGTATCATTTTTTTCCATCCTGTAAAAATTATTATACAGCGAATCTGCTGGTAGCAACATCTGTTAGTATCCCCTTCTCTTAAATATATGTGTTTTACTTTTATTTCAAGGATATTTTTGCCATATATAGAATTCTTGATTTATAGTGTTTTATCTCGTTTTCTCTTTTCAGGCTTTTCTACATATTGAGGCACATTAGTTTTTATCTCTATAATTTGTTTTTGGAAAATATCATCATTTGAATTATTACTTCACTATAGATAACATGTTGCTTTTTACTGTATGGGTCCCTGAGGCTTTGTTTATTTTATTTTTTACCTTTTTTGTCTGTTCTTCAACTCAGATAATTTGCATTTACATTTATTTACAATCACTGCTTATTCTTTTCTTTGCTATTTTCATCCTGCTAAGGATGCCATCTACTCATTTTTAAAAATTTTTTGTTCTAGAACATACATTTTCATCTGAATTTTTTCTCTAATGAGATTTCCTATTGTTTCATTTAGTTTTGTCTGTTTTCCTTTATCTTCTAGAATATAGTTTAGAATAGCTGTCCTAAAGTCTTTGACTCATAATTCCATCATTTGTGTCATCTCAGGGAATACCTTTTTTTGTCTTTTATCTTGAGACCATGTCACATTTCCCTTGCTCTTTGTTTGTTGGAGTACATAATTTCTATAATGTTACATTATAACAGTGTTATATAATAATATCATGTAATGTTATTATATAATTATATATAATGTAATGTATATAATATAATGTAATGTTATTACATTATAAAATTATAGACATTATGTTTTTTTCCTGCGGTTTTAAAATTTCTGTGTAATACTTTGCTAAATAATAATGTATTACCTGATCATCAATGCAAGTTCAGACAAGTTCTGTCTCATCTCTGTGAGTGTTGCTGAAATCTCAATTCAGTTCCAGAGTGTTTGCTATTTTGGTTTGAGTCTGTGCTATGTAGGCATAGTTCAGATACTTGCTTGATATATATGAGAATTGTTTAAATCTCAATTCAGTTCTCATGCTTTTGCCATGTTTTCTGTATTGAGTCTGCTCTGCGCATGCCTGTTTTAGTAAGCTCACACTCGTCCACACTCAGTAAGCCTTTACTCAGCTGATTTGTATGAATGCAGAACTGCCTCATGAATGCAGAAATCAGAGGTTAGGCTGAGAGATATGTTGGTTCATACACAGAATTGGGAGTTCACTTCTCTCTCTCTCTCTTCTGAGATTTTCTCATCAAACTCCTGGCTGCTTTCCAGCAGCTGGGGCTTAAACTTGGGGAAAAGTCTACAGAGAAAAGAAAAACCAAAATGAATATGGAAAAACAAAACAGTAAAGGAGATTGTGCCTTGTGTAAGTCAGATCTCCATCATCCACTTGGTTTTGTTTAGTTTGCGGAGACCGCTCACTGTGGTCTGAATGCTGTGTCCCCCCACATATGTATGTTGAAATCCTAACCCCTAAAGTGATGTTATCAGAAGGTGGGGCCATTTGGGAAGTTATTAGGTCATGAGGGCAGCATCTTCAAAGAGGGAATTAGTGCCTTTACATAAGAGGCCCCAAAAAGGACAAGGAGGAATGGGCCCCAACCAGATACCAAATCTGCTGGCACCTTCATCTCGAACTTTCCTGCCTCCAGAACTGCAAGAAATAAATTTCTGCTCTTTATAAGCGACCCAGTCTATGGTCTTTTGTTGTAGTAGCTCCAACAGACTAAGACATCTTATCGGTTTTAAGTTTTATTTTCCACAGACATCAGCTGTAACCAGCAGGAGGAAAGGACTTGCTTGAGTCTTTCACTTCTGTAATGAAGTCAGAACCTTTAACTAATACTGTAACTAAGATTACAATTTTAGAATATTTATGTTATCCACAAAATTATTTTTAGTTTTCCCACCATTGCTTGGTCTTTCTAAATGCTTCATCTCTGTTTAACTGCTCCAATCACTTCACGTTCTCAAAAGGGATAATTATTTCACGGCCCATGAATATTCTTTTATTGTGGCTTGGTTTTCTGCTCACCTCACGCCTCTTACACATGGTGTGTTATCCAGTAGGGCCAGTGTACACACTGATCTCAGTTGATCTGCATATGTATGCAATATGCTTATCTGTATGTCTCAGCACACAAGTAGGGAGCTAGAGTAATGTATGCCTTGGTCAACAGAACTATTAATATACTTTAATAGTCTGTGCATGCCAGGAGTATGCTTTTTATTGCAGAGCATAGTAAAGACCAGGAGGAAAAGGAAGGAAGGGAAAGAGAACTAATAACCTACTGAGTGGCTGATACGTATTATAGTCCTTTACTATAATTCAAAGCAAAGTTTTCATGTATGAGCATTTTGAATGTTTGCTTTTTTTTTTTTCTTATTTCAAACATCACGTCCCTTTTCCACTTGCTCCACCTAGATAATGTCTGCAAGTTCCAGAAGAAAGCACTTAACTACAGGGGACAAAGAGGTCACCCACTTAGAAAACCCACTTCACATATTGGTCTCTGAGGCAATATATTAGATTTTTCATAAGAAAACTTTAAAAATTAAAAATTAATGAGTAAAAAATGCTCACTAATAAATCCCAACTGCCTATTTCTTAGAAGGCTTAGAATTAGCACAGTTTGAATTTTCTTTATTATTATTATTATTATTATACTTTAAGTTTTAGGGTACATGTGCACAATGTGCAGGTTAGTTACATATGTACACATGTGCCATGCTGGTGTGCTGCACCCATTAACTCGTCATTTAGCATTAGGTATATCTCCTAATGCTATCCCTCCCCTCTCCCCCCACCCCACAACAGTCCCCAGAGTGTGATGTTCCCCTTCCTGTGTCCATGTGTTCTCATTGTTCAATTCCTATCTATGAGTGAGAACATGCGGTGTTTGGTTTTTTGGCCTTGCGATAGTTTACTGAGAATGATGATTTCCAATTTTATCCATGTCCCTACAAAGGACATGAACTCATCATTTTTTATGGCTGCATAGTATTCCATGGTGTATATGTGCCACATTTTCTTAATCCAGTCTATCACTGTTGGACATTTGGGTTGGTTCCAAGTCTTTGCTATTGTGAATAGTGCTGCAATAAATATACGTGTGCATGTGTCTTTATAGCAGCATGATTTATAGTCCTTTGGGTATATACCCAGTAATGGGATGGCTGGGTCAAATGGTATTTCTAGTTCTAGATCCCTGAATTTTCTATTGTCTCCAAATTCTATTCCACTAAGCGTCTCTAAAAAAAATTGGGGTGGGCAAGGTGGCTCATGCCTGTAACGCCAGCATTTTGGGAGGTCGAGGTGGGTGGATCACTTGAGGTCAGGAGATCAAGACCAGCCTGGCCAACATGGTGAAACCCTGTATCTACTAAAAATACGAAAACTAGCCTTGTGTGGTAGCAGGTGCCTGTAGTCCCAGCTACTTGGGAGGCTGAGGCAGGAGAATCACTTGAACCCAGGAGGCGGAGGTTGCAGTGAGCCGAGATTATGCCATTGCATTCCAGCCTGGGCAACACAGTGAGATTCAGTCTAAAAAAAAATTGTAGGCACTTTTTCTGTAATTTTTTCTTTTAAATCCACCTCAAAAAATGCTCGGCAAAAGCAAACTAAAGTCTACCTGTCGGTCAGAAAATATCGCAAAGAAACCAAACACCTGAACTGTTTGTGGAAATTCCTCCTATAAAGAGTTTGACATGGCCGGGTGCAGTGCCCCACACCTCACCTGTAATCTCAGCACTTTGGGAGGCCTAGGCGGGTAGATCACTTGAAGTCAGGAGTTCAAAACCAGCCTGGCCAACATGGTGAAACCCTGTCACTACTAGAAATACAGAAATTAGCTGGGCATGGTGGTGCATGCCTGTAATCCCAGGTACTTGGGAGGCTAAGTAGGAGAATCACTTGAACCCGGGAGGCAGAGGTTGCTGCGAGCTGAAATTGGGCCACTGCACTCCAGCCCAGGCAACAGAGTGAGACTCCGTCTAAAAAAAAAAAAAAAAAGAGTTTGACAAATGTGGGCATATAAACTTTGATTTTCCATTTTGTAAATATTTATTTTGAAGAAATTATTATATTTATATTTACCACAAAATATATATGTATTATAAATACTTAAACAAAAGGCACACAATCTCACCAATTCAGAAAGCAGAGAGTAAAAGGAAGTATATTTAAAACATGTAAAACAAAATAGCTATCCTCAGACTACAAACACGGATACTCTTCATTTTTTATTATGTAAATTTCTAAAACATTATACTACCAGAAGCATTGCTAAGTGAAATGCTTAACAATTTATCCTACTAAATCCATTATACATGTACTTTAATTTTTTTAGACAAATGTACAAATGTACATTGCAGTCTTGCTTATATTTTATCAAAATTCCTAAATCTTTTAAAAAGTATTGTCAATTATGATAGATTTTTAGTATGGAATTCTAAATAAACATACAATTTATTCATGGGAAAAATATAGCATTTAAGGAAAAGTCTTCCAACATGTTATGTAGTGAAAAAGACTTTATAATTATGCAAGCACAGTGAAGTTGCCTTAAAAATTGTTTTTAGTTGTTAAATCAATAGTTAATTGGCTATCAAAAATGGGCAAGATATTTGAATTGACATGTCTCCAAAGACATACAAAAGGCCATTAAGCCCATGAAAAGATGCTCAACATCACGAATCCTTAAAAAAATGCACATCAAAACTATAATGAGATAGCATCTTTCACATCCATTAGAATAGCCACTATCCAAACAGAACAAAACACAAAACTCAGAAAATAACAAATGTTGACAAAGATGTAAAAAATTACCTGTTCATTGTTGATAGGGATGGAAAATGTCACTGCCACTGTGGAAAACATGATGGCATGTCCTCAAAAACTTAAAAATAGAATTTCCATATGATCCAACAATTCAATTTGGGGGTATATATCCCCCAGCATTGAAAACAGGTTCTCAAAGAAATATTTGTTCACTCCTATTCATACCAGCATTATTCAATACCTAAAACTTGGAAGCAACCCAAGCATCTATCAGTGTATGAATGGATAAGCAAAATGTGGTATAGATATAGAATGAAATGTTATTCAGCCTTAAAAAAAGAAGGCAGGTGTTTCTGGCCAAGCGTGGTGTCTCACGCCTGTAATCCCAGCACTTTGGGAGGCCGAGGCAGGCAGATCACTTGAAGTTAGGAATTCAAGACCAGCCTGGCCAACGTGGTGAAACCCCATCTCTACTAAAAATACAAAAATTAGCCGGGCATGGTGGCACATGACTGCAATCCCAGCTCCTCGAGAGGCTGAGGTAGGAGAATTGCTTGAAGCCGGGAAGCAGAGGTTGCAGTGAGCTGAGATCGTGCCATTGCACTCCAGCCTGGGTGACAAGAGTGAAACTCCATCTCAATTAAAAAAAAAAAAAATAGAAGGCAGTTCTGATATATCCCACAACACTGATGAGCCTTGAGGACATTATGCTATGTAAAATAAGCCATTTACTAAAAGACAAATGCTGTATGATTCTACTTACATGAAATACTTAGAGTAGTCAAAAATTATGGAGACAGAAAGTAGGTCTGGGAGAATGGGGAGTTAATGTCTGATGAATGTAGAGTTTCAGTTTTACAAGACAAAAAGCATATTATGGAGATGGGTGGGGGTAAGAGTGGCACAGTATTATGAGTGTATTTAATAACACTGAACTGTACACTTAAAATGCCTAAGATGGTATATTATTTTATGTGCATTTTACTGCAATAATAAAATTAAAAAACTAAAGTTTATCTGAAACTGTAAGATGACTTTTCCCTTGATTGTGATGAGTGAGTGCCAGACTCTGACTAATTTTTTTCCTGTGGTCTACTTTACTTTTGACCATTTCATAATAACCCTTAGACATTTAAAGTTTATGATAGAGATAGATATTTAGGTAGATAGATAAAGAAATAAATAAGGATTTAGATGTATTTATATATTTAATGCTTTTCTGGTTCATTAAGGGAGACTCTCTTGGTTCCTACATTTTTGCAAGAGGAAACTATCTCTTATTCAACTTAGAGGAATGACTTTAGTTTCACATGGAATTTGGAGAAATCTCTTAAGATGCGCATGAAACTCAGAGAACTCAACTTCCATAACTAGGCTTTCCAAAACAGTTAACAGGAAAGATGCTTAAAGTCTTTTCTCACTCAGTATATCCAAACCAACACAGCTGGCTGACATTTCTCTTTAACTATATGCAACAGTATCTAAAGGAGGACTTTGGGAGAAATTACAGGCTTTGGAAACAGCAGAAAATAGGTGGTTCTGTTTTTTTGTTTTTTTGTTTTCTTTGAGACAGAGTCTCACTCTGTTGCCCAGGCTGGAGTGTAGTGGCGTGATCTTGGCTCACTGCAACCTCTGCCTCCCAGGTTCAAGTGATTCTCCTGCCTCAGCCTCCTTAGTAGCTGGGACTACAAGCACGTGCCACCACACCCAGCTCATTTTTGTATTTTTAGTAGAGATGGGGTGTCACCATGTTGGCTAGGATGGTTTCGATCTCTTGACCTCGTGATCCATCCGCCTTGGCCTCCCAAAGTTCTTAGATTACAGGCGTGACCCACCGCGCCTGGCCGTGGTTCTGTTTTACAACCCCTATCACAAATAAAAATGTGATATTTGAATCACATTTTAAACAAAACAAAGTCGATTTTTCAAATATGCTTTTTACAGTATAAAATTATTCTGACACAAAAACAAATGCAGCAGCTTTTAAACTAATAATACAATCCCATGGATAATTTCCCCTAAATAGCTCAGACGTGTGAATGAATGAATCATACATCTTTGCAGAAATCAATTTTCCTCAATGAGTTCTACCTGCTGGAATCTTAATACACCGCAGATTGGGTAAAGGCTTTCAGTTGAAATAAAATGGTAAGACTCTCTCTGGAGCAAAACGTAAATCCTGAGGGAGAGATAACTATGAATATATTTAAGGCTTCCTACTTCTGAGAAGCTTTTCGTCCCAGACATATTTCTTATGCTCACAACGGTTTACTCTGTGAAGGAATCAAGTGATATAAGTGGATTTTAACAATTCTTAACAAGTTCCATTTCCCTTTGCATTAGTGTTCTAGGGTTACTGTAACAAAGTACCACAAACTTGATGGCTTAAACAATAAAAATGTATTATCACATCGTTCTGGAAATCAGGAAAATCCTAGATCAAGATGTTGATAGAACTTGTTCCTTCTCAGGACAGCGAGGACAAATCTGTTGCATGCCTCTCCCCCAGCTTCCACTGGGTTGCTGGCCATTTCTTGGCTTGTAGGAGCATTCAGCCTCCATCTTCAGATGACATTCTCTAAGTGTGGGTGTCTACATTCAAATTTCCCCTTTTATAAGTACACCAGTCATATTAGACTAAAGGCTCACCCTACTCCAGTATGATCCCATTTTACCTAATTACATCTATAATAACCCTATTCACAAATAAGGTTACATTCTGAGGTTCTGGGGGCTAGGACATCAATATAAGAATTTTAAGGGGACAAAATTCAACCCATAACACTCTTAATGTGGTTTGCATTCCTTGATGGGGTGTCATCTTACAAATATCTTACAAGTATTTCCTTAAAAGTTTCTCTCCCTCTGCCTTTCAGTACTCACTGGTATATCATGATCACTGGGAAACTAAGGCACTTTAACCACACATCAGATCCAGGAAAAAAGTCATACACCCCAGCTGTGAACAGAAGCTGAACATTTTGATAAAAAAATTAAATAAAAAACTTAAAAATAAAGAAAAGTTACAGCTTTTTAACATCTAGAACATTTACTTAGGTTTTTACTTACTTATATATTATTATTTAGTCATTCTGTTTAAACATTTGTTTTCATTTATTTGTTTTATTATGAAGCTCTTTTCCCCTACGCTGGAACAAGATTTCATCAGGTAAACCTATTCAGCTACACTTGCTTGGTATATTTATAAGTCTAAGGAACAAACCAAAGCCTTTTATAAGGAACCTGAAACTCAAGACAGAATTAATCATGGTAAGTTAGACATCTGGTCCATAGAGAACCACAAACCAATGCAAAAGCCAGATAGTTTCAACATTCCTTTCTTTTCATAATGGTTGTGCAGTTATATCTGTTCTTATGATGCTTTTATCATGAGTCCTGTGCTTGTCCCTCAGATGAAACAAGAAGGTGCTTGTAGGTAGAAAGGATTTTTATTGGGCTTAGTGTCAGCTCCATTCCATGGCACTTTGCTGACCATGCTAACAATTGGTGCTTGATGCCCTACAGAATGGCTTTGTTCAATACTGACTTAGGACAGTTAAAAGAATTGCAGATGATATTACTTCTGGTGAGCAGTGGAGTCACAGATTAGGAGAAGAAGAATATAAAGTAGACATAGGTTGTAATAGTGGAACCTGAAGTTATAGTGAGAAGTCAGACAATCTGGAGACTGGCTTCTTTTCTGATACTTTACTGCATAGATAGCCTAATTAACAAAGTGAAGGTGATGCTTGTTCTGACGATGCCACTGAGAAGTTGGAAAGATGCAAGAGATGAGCAATGTCAACAAGTTTAGTGTCACAGAAATGTTCAATCAGACCCTATATTAACTATGCTGGTTTCTATAAGATATGAAACAGAAAGGGCTAAAGAGGAAATTTAAGTAGGTAAAAAATTAAGTTTACTACCATTTCTATTCTTCTCTATAATTGTAAGGATATTAAGTGTAAGCTTTGAAAAAGCAAACATCCTTCCACAAACAACTTGGTCCTAATATATGCCAGATAATTCTGCATGTTTTGATAATAGTAATAATAATACTAATACTGCTACTTCTTATCATTATTATTATTATAATCCTGAGAGTTAATTACCACTTACTTAAAGCTTACTTTGTGCCAGGTGCTGCACTTAAAAATGTATTGTATGTTTTATCTTAATTAATCCTTGCTGAGCTAAAATGAACTTCATTATTTTCCCTTTTTAAATGATGAGTCTGAGGCTCATATAAATTATGGAACTATGCTAGGCCACATAACTAATGAGAAAGAGAGCAAAGACCATGAAGGAATGTGACCTGAGATTAGCACCTGTGTCTGTTACACATAGCTGCATTTCTATTCTAGTAGCTTTATGTTTTATGTGACCGAGGGTAATCTACACATTAAATTGTTTGGTTCTTTACAGCATGTGGCTCTATAGGCATCAGTTCAAAGGTTCAGCTGGAGATTCTGATGTTATGTTAAATTAGAGCAGTTACATTCTCCAGTTGGTTCTCTGGAGGTTGTATGGCTTGTTGTGATGGGGCTAGGAAAACTGTCAATTATTCAAGGCAAACTGTCCAATTTGCCTTGAATAACCATGGTTTTTTTTGGTGATAAACCTATTATGCCCCTGAATTACAGGTCATGCTAAAACACCTATGTCATGGAGACATTATGGAGATTAAATCAGATACTAATGTAATGAACTTACTACTTCTCAAAAACTTACAGAACTTACCAGGTACTTAGCAAGAACCACTCACATGTTAAGTACCTAGTAAACTATAATTAGCAAAAACAACCACATGTGCATTTACATCATCATTTACATTTATATAAAAAGATATTAAAAAATGTAAAGTCCTTGAGGAAAGTCATCATGTTTTATGTGTCAGTGTTGAATCCATTGAGTGTTCAACTCTCCTTAAAAGCGTAGTCAGTGCACAGTGACCAGGCAAGTGCAGTCAGTTATTATGAAGCTAAGGGGATATCCAGGCCTTTTACCTCTGGAGTACCTGGACTGAAAGTACCCTTGGCCCACAAAAGCAGTAAGGAGTCTACAGCATCAGACATGTGCCTTCTGATGCAGGCCCGAAGGCTTGATCTGTGTTTCTAAGTCTTGAATAAAACTGTCCTCCCTCTACCAGGCTGCATCATTGCTTCTCTCCAATCTTTGGACAGAATTGAGATGTATATTCAGGAGGTACAAATACTACAGAGGCTGAGACTCCAGACTCTAGTTCTTTTGGTTGCCCTGTGAGTGTTATACAAGAGAAGAATGCAAAACCATGGCCTATTCTAAATATGTAATATGTTTTATTGTAGATAATCTTTGAATAACCCTAAATGAGAACTGGGATTGCCTTTTGCTTAAACTCAAGGCAAACAGCTTTGTAAACTCGAGCAACTTATCTCAAGACAGACAGTCAAAAAGGCCTGGTTTGGAATAACATCATTTGAGCTAAACCACTATACTCTATAACTCACCCCATTCCTACCATCATCAACTTTCATTTTAAATAAGAATACCTATAAATAAAGACTGTATTTCTAATTCTTAAAGTTCAGATTCATAGGACACTGATGGGAGTACTTCCAGAGATGTTGCCATTCTGGCATCTCATATTTCACCATGAACTTAGTTTAAGAGGAGTGGCTGGCTAGAAATGAGTCCCAGTCCCCCACTGCACAGAGCTGTTTTCTGAAACTTTGCCTCTTTACCCTGTTAGGTAAAAGCAATATGTGTGACTCCCCAGCAAGTCATCAATCACTTGTTGGGGCTGGATGTGTGTTGCATTAGTTGGTGTTCAACAGTTTGTTTTTTATCTCAGGCAACAAAACGGTTCCTCCTGTCATCCTGAGATTAGAATGCTCTCTGTACATCAACATGGTAGGTATGGACAATTAGATTCACAGGAGTGTTGGAAGATTAGAAGAGTCCTCACTGCCTGATCCAGACAGAGGAGCCAGGATATTCAGCATTCCTTTAGATTTTTAATGAAAGCCAAAGTAAGAGGCATAGCTCCTGATTTTCACTTATACAGTCAATAAGAAAGAAAAAATGAATTTACCCTAGACATTCTTAACCATGAAGCCATATCATTTTTTTCTTCTTGTGATTTTTCACGTACAGTGAGCTTATGCTATGTTTTGATGTCTAAGGACTGAAATGACCTAAGAAGCAGCAATAAATTTAGACATAGTCCCTATAGATTTGGATTCTAATAAATTATTTACTCATTTATGGGGATAGAAAAATCATTAATAGCAGACATACTGTGAAAATTTAGACCTGAGTTCCTATGGGGCCCACATATTCCTGATAGTTTCACAGTCCTGATACTGATCTCACCTCAGTGATTCATCAAACATTGCTTCTATTTTTAGCAGGGAAAAACAAAACAAAACTTATCTCTACAACGTTGAGTTTGCATACTTGGTTCTCAGAAATACTGATGTTTCCAAAATGTAGATATCTCAGTGAAAACATCCTTTTGATACCCAGGTACCTATGTTCTCTAATGATGTCCTAAATCAGCTGAAACTACCCACAATTTACATGTGGGATGCTTATCAAAAATTCTGGCCATACTACAATAGAATTGGGCTAGCTACATCTGGTAAGATGAAGAGTTGAAGTAACCTGGAGTAATCCAGTAGACATGGCAGGTCTGTCTCCAAACAAAAGTCCCAAATCCAGAGGTTTCCAGAGGACCAAAAGCAACAGATGAGGACGTAACTGAAAATGGAGAATGGAGATTAAACTCGAGAGGAATAATGCAGGCATTTTTTGGTCTTCTAGGTAGGATGGTACAACCCTGTGGAGGAGCATATCAGGAATAGAAGCACTGACCAGTCAAAAGGGACGCTTATGGCAGACTCAGGCCCATGTTCACAGGCTGTTGATCCAATCCCAAGATTACCGCTTCTTTCTAGAGTAAGACAGGAGGTCAGAAGCCAGTGGGTGAACCCTATGCAACATCAGGACAAGACAGAAACACTAATCTCCAAGAAGAACTGTATTAGTTTGTTTCCACACTGCTGATAAACACATACCTGAGGCTGGACAATTTACAAAGGAAAGAGGTTTAATAGAGAACTGACAGTTCCACGTGGCTGGGGAAGACTCACAATCATGGTGGAAGGCAAGGAGGAGCAAGTCACACCTCATGTGGATTGCAGCAGGCAAGAAGCAAGTGCTTGTGCAGGGAAACTCCAGTTTTGTTTTTGTTTTTGTTTTTGTTTTTTGAGATGGTATCTCACTCTGTCACCCAGGCTGGAGTTCAGTGGCACTATCTCAGCTCACTGCAGCCTCCGCCTCCCGGGTTCCAGCAATTCTCCTGCCTCAGCCTCCCGGGTAGTTGGGATTACAGGCATGCACCACCACACCCAGCTAATTTTTGTATTTTTAGTAGAGACAGGGTTTCATGATGTTGGCCAGGCTTGTCTCGAACTCCTGACCTCAGGTGATCTGCCTGCCTCAGCCTCCCAAAGTGCTAGGATTACAGGCATGAGCCACCGTGCCCAGCCAGAAACTCCTATTTTTAAAACCATCAGATCTCATGAGACTCATTCACTATCACGAGAACAGCACAGGAAAGACCCACCCGCATAATTCAATCACCTCCCATTGGGTTCCTCCTACAACATGTGGGAATTATGGGAGTTACAATACAATATGAGATTTGGATGGGGACACGGCTAAACCACATCATTCTGCCCCGGGCTCCTCCCAAATCTCATGTCCTCACATTTCAAAACATAATCATTCCTTCTCAACAGTACCCTAAAGTCTTAACTCATTTCAGCACTAACACAAAAGTCCTCAGTCCAACATTCCATCTGAGACAAGGCAAATCCTTTCTGCCTGTGAGCCTATAAAATCCAAACCAAGTTAGTTACTTCCTAAATACAATGGGGGTATGGGCATTGGATAAATATAGCCATTCCAAATGGGAGAAATTGGCCAAAAAGAAGGGGCTACAGAACCCATGCAAGTCTGAAATCCAGCAGGGCAGTCTAATCTTAAAGCTTTAAAATGATCTCCTTAGATTCCATGTCTCATATCCAGGTCATGCTGATGCAAAACGTGGGTTCCCATAGTCTTGGGCAGTTCCACCCATGTGGCTTTGCAAGGTAGAGCCTCCCTCCCAGCTGCCTTCCTGGGCTGGTGTTGAGTGTCTGTGGCTTTTCCAGGTGCACGGTGCAAGCTTTCAGTGGATTTACCATTCTGGGGTCTGGAGGATGGTGGCCCTCTTCTCACAGATCCACTAGGCAGTGCCCCATTAGGAACTCTGTGTGGCGGCTCCTGCCCCACATTTCCCTTCTGCACTGCCCTAGCAGAGGTTCTCCATGAAGATCTCGCCCCTACAGCAAACTTCTGCCTGAGCTTCCCGGCATTTCCACACATCTTCTGAAATCTAGATGGAGGTTCCCAAATCTCAGTTAATGACTTCTGTACACTCACAGGCTCAACGCCATGTGGAAGCGGCCAAGGCATGAGGCTTGACTCCTCTGAAGCCACACCCTGAGTTCTACATTGGCCCCTTTCAGTCATGGCTGGAGCTGCTGGGACATGGCACAGACTAGGCTGCACACAGCACAGCGACACTGGGCCCAGCCCACAAAACCATTTTTTCCTCCTAGACCTCCAGGCCTGTGATGGGAGGGGCTGCCCGTGAAGACCTCTGACATGCCCTGGTGACATTTTCCCCATTGTCTTGGTGATTAACATTAGGCTCCTTGTTACTTATGCAAATTTCTGCAGCCGGCTTAAATCTCACCTCAGAAAATGGGATCTTTTCTTTTTCTTTTGCATTGTCAGGCTGCAAATTTTCCAAACCCTCATGCTCTATTTCCCTTTTGAAACTGAATGCCTTTAACAGCACCCAAGTCACCTCTTAAGTGCTTTGCTGCTTGGAATTTTTTTCCACCAGATAGCCTAAATCATCTCTCTCAAGTTCAAAGTTCCACAAATCTCTAGGGTAGGGGCAAAATACCACCAGTCTCTTTGCTAAAACATAACAAAAGTGACCTTTGCTCCAGTTCCCAACAAGTTCCTCATCTCCATCTGAGACCACCTCAGCCTGGATTTCGTTGTCCATATCATTATCAACATTTTGGTTAAAGCCATTCAACAAGTCTCTAGGGAGTTCCAAACTTTCCCACATTTTCCTGTCTTCTTCTGAGCCCTCCAAACTGTTCCAGCCTCTGCCTGTTACCCAGTTTCAAAGTCACTCTACATTTTCAGGTATCTTTTCAGCAGCACTCCACTCTACTAGTATCAATTTACTGTATTAGTTTGTTTTCACGCTGCTGATAAAGACATACATGAGAATGGGCAATTTACAAAGGAAAGAAGTTTAACGGAGAACTCACAGTTCCAAGTGGCTGGGGAAGCCTCAAAATCACAGTGGAAGGCAGCAGGGAGAAAGTCATGTCTCATGTGGATGGCAGCAAGCAAAGAAGAGCTTGGGCAGAGAAACTTATGTTTCTGAAACCATCAGATCTCGTGAGACTCATTCACTATCACAAGAATGGCACAGGAAAGACCCACCCCCATAATTCAATCACCTCCCATTGGGTTCCTCCTATGGCATATGGGAATTGTGGGAGTTACAATTCAAGATGAGATTTGAGTGGAGACACAGCCAAACTATATCAAGAACCTCATGAAGAGAGTTTGAAGTTAGATACGCAGGTATTCAGCATTTCTATTACTAGATGGAAGTTTCTTAGACTCCAATGGGTTGGAGATCCAGAGCAACAAGACATTCAGTGGTCAAAAAATGATAAATGCCTGAAGTGTATGGTGAGATGCCAGATCCTTTATAATGACATGGAGCCTACCTGGAGACAAACTGCAAAGAGCAGCAAAAAGCAAGTAACTAAGTGTTCCTTATTTTCATTATGCCTTTCAAGGGAAGTTAAAGATTTTTATTTTTAACTTTTTGGCCCTAGAGAAAATTGTATTTCTTGCATTCACTGTTCGTACTTATGCTTTGCAGCATAGACTACATTTATAGACAAAAAAGAAGGGATATTCTTCTCCTTGTGGATGGTGCACATTTCTAAATAAAGCAGGTATTTCTAATTAACAAATTTTGCTTGAAGAAAGCAGCTACTTCAACCCCTCACCCTCCTCAGAGACAAAAACATGTCCTTATTCTGTTTTATCTAAAAAAGAAAATTATTCACTCAGAGATAAAAAGTCATCTAATTTCATAATTGTCCTCTATCCTACAAACCAAAATGAAAATTTAAATGAGAATGGAAAGGGGTATCTTGTGAGCCATCTCCAGAAAGTTGTCATGGCTGTACATGTTTATACAAGACTGAAGCTCTGTTCTGTGAGAACACAGGATCTAAGGCAACATCTGCCAAAGCCCACAAGGATGCCTTTGCTGTTCTAACCACCTGTGCCTCAGTTGACTTAAAATAAAAGGATTAGCCTAAATCATCTTGAAAATTACATCTTCTTTAAACATCTGTGGACCTATGAAGCATATATTAACACATTCCAGCATGTTATTGTTGGAGCATTTCTGTATGTGCAGGCAATGTTAGTGATTTAAAGCTCCCATTGATATTCTAGGTATCTAGATGCATAATAGCTATTTAATGAATGAGCAGCAGTATTGCTACCAAAATAAAATTGTATTTCTTCTATATACTGTTTGATGATGACGAATGCCTTTTTAAGTGTGAAATAAATTGTATAAAAATATAACATAATTATATATATATATTTTTTATACATATGTATGCATGTATCTGTCTATCTGTTCATCCATCCACCCACCATAATTTCCTGTTTAGTTGTCTGGAGAATATATTTTTTCCATTAACATTATATAGGCTATCAAATATTATCTCATGGCATTCACCATTTTGGGGGCAAAATGATGTTCAATGATCTTTCCCCATCTGCCTAGCTTAATTTTCTTTATCAAGCTGTGTCTATCTTTGGTAAGTCATTCCACCTCTCCATACCTTAATTTCCCCTTTGGTAAAATAAAAGTCTTGGACTAGTGCAATATTTCCCCAAGACGCTTTTGCAAGATACATAGTAAAAAATAGTGTTCTGTAGTCAAATTTATGGAAAATGCTGCATTCTGTGTTCCATCTTAGAAATGCAGTTACACATTAATACGTTAAATGTTCTGAGATATGACAGGGAAGAAAGTTGCTTACCTTTAATTCTCCCAGTTTATTTCAGACATTTGACTATGAAATCCTTTCTTGAATTATAGCAATTTATAAAGCTCATCAAATGACATGATCTCTGGATTGACATTAAGGACACTTGAAAGTATATAATTTCTAAGGAGTATTGGATGCTTGGTTTGAATTAAAAGTATGATGTTATTGCAATATGAGACAGTCTAATCATGCAACAGGATTTATAAACCCTCATTATGAAATATCCATTCCCTACCCAAACCTTCCTTATTTTCATAGGAAAAAACAGATTTAATAATTAGTATACAGCCTCTTTTCTTATTTTAGGATAAAAAAACAGGTTTAATATACAGCATACAGCCTCTTTTCCTCCCCCCACCTTTAGAAGTGTCCGTGTGTGTATGTGTTTGGGTGTGGGTGGGTGAGTGCATGGTGGGTATGTGTATTTGTGTTTGTATAAAACTTGACTAGATTTTAGGTTTAGATAGCGGAGAACATGAGGTTGGAAGCTAACTTCCCCAGGCTTGGGTCTGGTCATTATGATCCTCTAGAAAAATTAACGTATTTCTGTGTTTGTTTCCTTGTCTGGAAAATGGATTCAATAGTAACTTCTAGACCTTACTTATAAGGATGTTGAAAACAAAATCTGTAACACTTGCTCAAGTGGCTTTTCTCATCCTAGAGAAATGAAGATAGTATGGGGGGCTGGATTGACAGCTGTAAAGGTTATAGCCTTTTGAGTAAAATACAAGAAGATAGTCTTTGCTCCCAAGCTGGCTCAAGGAGCTATGCCTCAAAGCACCTAAGAAACACCATGTTTGTCCAATTCAAGGAAATGAACCCACCATGGTCAGAATGAATTTCAATTCCAATTCTCAACTTGAAGTTACTGTGGTGTTCAGATGATATAGACAAATAGACAGATGAGAAGAACTCAGCTCTAAATTTAAATAAATAAATAAAATCCTAATTTATGAAATACAAGACCTAGAGAGTCCATCTGAATTTCAAAAGAGATAATTTTAAGACAGAAATAGATGATGTAATTGCATCAGGCTTGTTATTTTCAAAAATCATCCGAACAGTAACTAGACTAAAATCTACGTCGATAAAATATAGACACCAATGGATGACACTCCACAATGGTAGACTCTTGAAGATACAGAGTGACATTTGAAGATATTTTTCACTTTTTAAAGCTGAAATTAGATAACCTCAGAGTTGAAGAAGGTCCTTTCATGTGATCTAGCCTAGTCTGTCCCTTAATATCCTCTGCATGATACCACACAAATATTGTCAAGAATGACCATAAATGTCTCTTATACCTTTGTTCTCTCTCGAGGGTAAAATTCTTCTCCAGTCTGTTGTATTATGTTCTTGTATAAAGAACTTTGTGGAAAACATGGTGTTGTTGAAATAAAAAAAAAAAAAACTGACTAATTTATATGACACCTATCAGTGATCTGATTTCACAAAGAGAGCTTACATTTAAAAAAAACATGTACACACTCCATAGGACAAAAACCACCCTTTGTGCAGAACTTCAGACTATTGTAAGAATTGCTTGACAAGACGAGGTTTGAATGGGAGCATTTGTCAAGTTAATGGATTTCATTGCATCTTAGAAAGAAAAATTAAGAACTCAGTGAAAGGATTTATATTCTGTGCTTGCAGAGTTAGTTTTGCCTCACACACATTATTTCCCCCATCCACAGCCACATCGTGGAAGGCAGGGTTTGTGTATACTTTTGTTTCATGTTCTATCTTGATTTCAGGCAGTTTTATCCACTATTAAATTCTTACACTATAGTATAATTTCTACTGTGTGTCTTCCAGATAAACTATAATTCTTTTGAGAACAAGAACTACAGTCTTGTGCCACATAATGATGTTTTGGTCATCAATGTGCTACATATACAATGGTGGTCCTATATGATTATAATATTTTATTCTTACTATACCTTTTCTATATTTTTAATTATTATTATTTTTCAAGACAGGGTATTGTTCTGTCCCCCAGGCTGTAGTGCAGTGGCACGATTATGGCAGCCTCAACCTCCTGAGCTCTCACACCTCAGCCATCCTAGTAGATGGGACTACAGGTGTGTGCCACCATGCCTGGCTAATTTTTTTGTAGGGACAGAGTTTTGCCATTTTGCCCAGGCTGGTGTGGGCTCCTAGATTCAAGTAATCCATCTGCCTCGGCCTTCCAAAGTGTTGGGATTACAGGCATGAGCCACTGCACCTGAACTTTTATACATTTAGATATGTTTAGATTCACAAATACTTACTATTGTATTACAATTGCTGACAGTATTCAGTACAGTAACATGCTGTGTGGGTTTGTAGCCTAGGAGCAATGGGTTATACCATATAACTCAGGTGTGTAGTAGGCTATGCCATCTAGATTTGTGTTAGTACACTGTATGTTGTTCACACAATGATGAAATCACTTAACAATATATTTCTCAGACCGTATTCACATCATTAAGCAACACACAGCTGTATATTGTAGTCTTCTTTTGTTGATCTCTTCGCTCTTAGATGAGGGCATACCACAAGAAGGAAACTCTGTATTTATTGGATATATATATATCCAATATTTATCTATTTATATATATCTGTATTTATTGGATATATATATACACACACACACACACACAATTATATATATATATATAAATATAAATTGGCATATGGATAAGTGGATGGAATATAAATCTAGTTTTAAATTTTTTACAAATGTTTTCAGAAGTAGCCACCATAATAAGCTTCAAGTTATCATTCCTGTGTCTTATGTTTATTACTTTTACATAGATCCATAAAAAATATATAGTATTATTTTTATACTTTCAAAATACGTTTTTCTTTTTTCTTCTGTAGATTGCTTTTACTTAAGAGATTCTAATACATTTCTTCTTACTGCTCAGTAGTATTTTAATGTATAAATATAACATTATATTTATACATTTTATATGATAGAAGTTGGAGTTATGTTCTCTATTTTTTACTATTAACAACATGCTGCTATACATATTTTTATACATGTCTCAAATTACACAGGAAAGTGGGTTTCTCTAGAGAATATCCCTAGGAGTGAGATTGCTGTGCCATAGGGTGTACATATGCTCAATATGCTAGAGATTGCCAGATGCCCCTTCATAATGGTTATTCAAATTACATTCCTATGGATTCTCATTGTATAAAACTGCAGTTTTCCAACACGAATTCTTAGCCTTTTGAGTAAAATACAAGAAGATAGTCTTTGCTCCCGATCTTGCTCAAGGAGCTACATCTCAAAGCACCCAAGAAACTTCGTGTTTGTCCAATTGAAGGAAATGAACCCACCATGGTCAGAATGAATTTCAATTCCAATTCTCAACTTGAAGTTACTGTGGTGTTCAGTTGCCACAGTCAAATATTTTCTTTTTCCTTTTCCTCAACTGTCTCTAGCCCGTTCATTATATATACAGGTTGTGGCATAATTGAAGGTTATCATTAATGACAAAAAATGGTTACATTTATCTAAATGTGATCAGTGTTAGCAGGACTGATTGTGTCCCCATTCACCTGCTCCTAGTCTTCCTGTGTTCTAAGAGCCTTAGTATCCTTTTACATTATGCTGTGCATTAACAGCATTACAGGGTGGACAACATGGCTACTGAGGTGCTAAAGTTTTTATAACCAGAGGTTTCAGTTTACTGCCTCTATGTGCAATTTATTAAAAGCTGTAACATCTTAGAATAAAGCTTAATAAAACAAATCAAACCCTGTGTTTCCAAGCCATATTTTAAAGAGAAGCTTTTCTTAGGCGGTCTTTTAATTAACCATTTGCTGTCAAAAATAAACCATACCATGCAGAAATGTGGTTTACACTGGTATGTCTTTCTCTTTCAACAGTTACTTATCACCTCAGCCTTCCTCTGAAAATAGTAACCTCTCAAAAGAGATGAGTATCACATGAGGTTTTGCATGTTTCTGTTGTCTGTCAATTGCTTATTTTTTAATGTATTTATAACTGCATTTTTTAACAAATGAAAATTTTAGGTATGACTCTTTTATGTTGTTTGTTATCCTTTAAAGTAAATATTCTTGTTGAAATAAAACAGGAATATAACAAAGTGAATAAATCATTGATTTTTCATGAAGTGAATGCAATTTATGATCAGAGAATAGATCAATAAATGCAATACTTACCCACACCTTTGAAGACTCTCTCATTTCCTTTATCAGACACCTTTCAACCTCCAATACCTAACTGTGTAATAACTAACTGCTTGTTTGGGTTTTAAATACATGAAATGCATCAAATAAACCTTTTTCATATGAGATCAGTAAAACCCAGAAAGAAGAAATGATTCATTCAGGGTTGAACAATGAGTGTAGGAATTAGCACCAGTACTGCATTCTCACATGCACCTTCAAACGGCAAGGCAGAAATAACAATCAACATTAAGCATGTACTGGGAATGTGGCAGAGTAGGCAGCACCAGAAATCTGTCTTCCTATCTAGGCAATGTCAGAATATATCTGATATAACAGTTTTGTAAATCTGGAGTCTATTTAAGGCTTGCAACTTATAGGAGAAGACTTGAATAATACATTTCTGCTAATTTTGGTTAATTTGAAGGTTTTGTTTTTCTTTTTCTTTTTCTTTTTTTTTTCTTTTTTGAGACAAGGACTTACTTTGCCAATTAGACTGGAGTGCACTGCAACCTCTGCCTCCCAGGCTCAAGCAATCCTCTTACCTCAGCCTCTCAAGTAGCTGGGACTACAGACACAGGCCACCATGTCCAGCTAAATTTTTTTTTGTATTTTTTGTAGAGACAGGGTTTTGCTGTGTTACCCAGGCTGATCTTGAACTCTTAGACTCAAGCAAACTGCCTGCATTGGCCTCCCAATATGCTGGGATTTCAGGTGTTCCGGTCTTATTTGAGTTTTTACCACAGTAGTAGTTAACTTACCCCATCCCTTAGCCCCATGGCATGCAGCCACATATTCCAGGAAGAACCTGCACATAGCTGCTGGGAGCCCAAGTGGGCAAAACAAAGGACCATTTCTTTGCTAATATGAGGGATTTGGGTTCTCATCACTGATCACTGCTTCTGATCACAAGAGATGCACATAAAGGTGGTAACCATTGGTGCATCTCCTTTCATTGTTTCAAGCCCCTCACTCCCTGGCTGAGGTGTCTCCTAGGAGACTTAAAGAACTGGTGCTGGTGCCACCCCCATCTCTCTTTTTCTTTTTCCTCTTTTTGGAACCATACATTGAAGACAAAGGCACTCAAAGGCATTCTCACATATGGGTAAAATTATAAAGTCACCACACATGCCTAGGGGAAAGCATGGACTAAGAAAAGACGTGAAAAGACCATAGGATTATACCTCACTCTAATACTTGGTACAGATACCATCCAAAAATAAAAGAAAGAAAGAAAAACTGAAAACAACAAATTCTGAGGAAGGAGAAGACCTCATTTCCAGAGCTACCACAGTATTAGATGGAAATGTCCATTTTCCAACAAAAGATTATAAGATATAAAAAGAAAAAGAAAAATATGGCTAATAAAAAGTAAAAAACAGAAACAACAGAAACTCAGCCTACAAATGAAATGCTTGGCAGAGCTACCAGACAAAGACTAGAACAACTGTCTTTAGAGTGCTCCAAGAACTAATGTATGACATGAATAAAGTCAAGAAAAATGATGTATAAACAAAACAGAAATTAAAAAAGAGAAACAAAAAAACAATTCTAGAGCTGAAAAATACAATAACTAGAATAAAAAATTTATCTAGATGGATTCAAAGGCATATTTCATCAGGCAAAAGTAAGAATCAGAGAATTTGAAGATAAGACAACCAAAATTATCAAGCCTGAGGAACAGAAAAGAAACTGAAAAAAGTGAACAGAATTTAAAAGACCTGTGGGACACCATCAAACAGGTGAATATACACACTGTGTGAGTTCCAAAAGAATAGGAAAAAATGAAGGGAGAATATTTGAAGGAATAATGGCAGAAATTTTGCCAAATTTAATAAAAGACATGAATATAAATATTCCCAAAAGCTCAACTAACTTTATATAGGATTAACTCAGAGACCCCCATGGAGAGACATAATCAAATTGTCAAAATCCAAAGACAAAGAGATTCTTGAAAGCAGAGAGAGAGAAGCAACTCATCCCACACAAGGGACCCACAATAAAGTTATATGTAGATTTCTCATCAGAAATTTTTGAGGGGAGAAGGCAGTGGGTTGGTACATTCAAAGTGCTAAAGGACAACAACTGTCAACCAAGAATTTTATATCTGGCAAAATTGTCCTTCAAAAGAGACGGGGAAATGAAGACTTTCCTAGATAAACAAAAGCTGAGTGAGATTGTTACCATTCCACCTGTCCTGCAAAAAATGCTCAGGGAGACCTGCATGTTGAAATGGAAAAAACAAAACAAATAAGCAAAATCATTATAAAGTATCTCATAAAAATAAATATCTGAGTAAAATGAATACATAGTCAATTATAAAAGCTAGCATTATTGCAGTAATAGTGTACAATTCCATTTTTTGCATGATTTAGTAGACTAATACATCAAAAGTTTTAAGTCTAAAAGCTAGTATTACTGTATCTTTGGTTCGTAACTTCACATTTTGTTGTCTATATAATTTAAGAGAATAACGCATTAAAAGTTTTTAATGTATTTGAATACACACTCTATGAAGATGTATTTTTTATTAACACCTGAAAGAGGTATAGTCAGGGCTATTAAAGGTGCAGATTTTTAGTATATTATTGAAGTTAAATAGGTATAAATTCACATTTGTAATACATGTAATAACTCTAGGATGTGAAATGTAATCCCTTATTGTAACTACAAAGAAAATACCTACAAAATATAAATAAATGGAAACTAAATGTTTCACTGAAAGAAAATCAACTAAACACACGAAAGACAGTAATACAGAAAATGAGGAATAAAAAGCTCTAAGACATAGATAAAACAAATAGCAAAGGGCAGAATAAGTCTTTTATCAGTTGTTGTTTTAAATATAAATGAATTACACTCTTCAATCAAAAGTCAGAGATTGGTAGAATGCATAAACACAGATGACCCAATAATATGTTGTCTATAAAAGACTTAATTTATAACCAAAAACCCAAATTGGTTGAAAGTGAATGTATGGAAAATAATATTTCATCCCAATAGTAATACTACAATATTTCCTGAAATAGATATTTCATGGCTATACTACTATCATATAAAATAAACTCTAAGGCAAAAACATTTATAAGAGACAAGGACATTTTATATAAGTAAAAGATTTAATATAGCAAGAATATATAAGAATAAAAATATGTGTGCATCTTATATTAGACTATCAAAACATATTAAGCAAAAATTGACAAAATCGAAGGGAGAAATAGTCAGTTCTACAATAATTGTTGAAGACTCACAAACCTCTTTTTAAATATAAAATAGAACAACTAGACAGAAGATAAGGATACAGAGAACTTAAACAACACAACAAATTAACTAGATCCTAAAGACATATATGGAATAATTCTACCCAACAAAAATAAAATACACACTCTAGGGTACACATGAGTCATTTTCCAAGATAGACCATATGTTGGGCCTCAAATTAAGTTTCAACAGATTAAAAAAATAGATATCAGTCAAAGTATATTTTTCAATCACAAACAGATAAAACTAGAAACCAGTAATAAAATACAAACTAGAAAATTTACAATTTGTGGAATTTAACCACACACTCGAATAACCAGACACTTAAGACACAAATTACAAAGGAAATTAAAAAACACTTAGAGACAAATAAAAACAGGAACACAGCACATCAAAACTTATGGAAAATAGAGAAATTGCTGCTAAGGGAGAATTTTATACTTATAAACATTTACAGTAGAAAAAAGATATCAAATCAATAACCACTTAAATAAATAGAAAAAATGCATACTAAACCTAAAAATAGCATAAATAAAGAAATAATAAATACTAGGACAGAGATAAAAGAAATACAGAGTAGAAATGTTTTAGAGGAAATCAATGAAAGCAAAAGTTGGTTTTTGAAAATATTAAGATTGAGAAACCTTTAGCTCTCTGGACTATGGAAGAAAGGAAAGACTGAGATTGCTTAAATAAGAAGTGAAAGTGTAGGAGTGGCTGGCAAGATGGCTGAATAGGAACAGCTTCAGTCGGCAGCTCCCAGTGAGATCAATGCAGAAGGCAAGTGATTTCTGCATTTCCAACTGAGGTACCCGACTCATCTCTTTGCGACTGGTAAGGCAGTGGGCGTAGCCCACGGAGGGCAAGCAGAAGCAGGGTTGGGCGTCACCTCACCTGGGAAGCACAAGGGGTCAGGGAACTCCCTCCCCTAGCCAAGGGAAGCTGTGAGGGACTGTGCCATGACAGACACTGCACTCTGGCCCCAGGTACTATGCTTTTCCCATGATCTTCGCA
This sequence comes from Pongo abelii, assembly GCF_028885655.2. Taxonomy (NCBI): domain Eukaryota; kingdom Metazoa; phylum Chordata; class Mammalia; order Primates; family Hominidae; genus Pongo; species Pongo abelii. The sequence goes on from NC_071993.2 coordinate 115,050,359, forward strand.
ACCTGCAGACCAGGAGATTCCTCATGTGCCTACACCACCAGGCACCTGCGTTTCAAGCACAAAACTGGGAGGCTGTTTGGGCAGATACCAAGCTAGCTGCAGCAGTTTTTTTTTTTTTTTCATACCCCAGTGGCACCTGGAATGCCAGTGAGACAGAATCGTTCACTCCCCTGGAAAGGGGGCACTGAAGCCAGGGAACCAAGTGGTCTAGCTTAGCGAATCTCAACCACATGGAGCCCAGAAAGCTAAGATCCACTGGTTTGTAATACTCTTTGCCAGCAAAGCAGTCTGAAGTCCACCTGGGATGCTCGAGCTTGATGAGGGAAGGGGTGTTTGCCATTACTGAGGCTTAAGTAGGCAGTTTTCCCCTCACTGTGTAAGCAAAGCTGCTGGAAAGGTCAGACTTGGCAGAGCCCACCGCAGCTTGGCAAAGCTGCTGTAGCTAGACTCCCTCTCTAGATTCCTCCTCTCTGGGCAGGACATCTCTGAAAGAAAGGCAGCAGCCCCAGTCTGGGGCTTATAGATAAAACTCCCATCTCCCTGGGACAGAGCACCTGGGGGAAGGGGTGGCTGTGGGTGCAGCTTCAGCAGACTTAAATGTTCTTGCCTGCTGGCTCTGAAGGGAGCAGCAGATCTCCCAACACAGTGCTTGAGCTCTGCTAAGGGACAGACTGCCTCCTCAAGTGGGTCCCTGACCCTACTGCCTCCTGATGGGGAGACATCTCCCAACAGGGGTCAACAGACACCTCATACAGGAGAGCTCCGGTTGGCATCTGGTGGGTGTCCCTCTGGGACAAAGCTTCCAGAGGAGGGAACAGGCAGCAATCTTTGAAGGGTCTAACTGTTAGAATGAAAACTAACAAACAGAAAGGAATAGCATCAACATCAACAAAAAGGACATCCACACAAAAACCCCATCTGAAGGTCATCAACATCAAAGACCAAAGGTAGATAAATCCATGAATATGAGGACAAACCAGCATAAAAAGGCTGAAAATTCCAAGAACCAGAATGCCTCTTTGCTTCCAAAGGATCACAACTTGCCAGCAAGGGAACAAAACAGAGAATGAGTTTAACAAATTGACAGAAGTAGGTTTCAGAAGGTGGATAATAAGAAACTCCTCTGAGCTAAAGGAGCATGTTCTAACCCAATGCAAGAGTTAGAACCTTGAAAAAAGTTAGAGGAATTGCTAGAATAACCAGTTTAGAGAAGAACATAAATGACCTGACAGAGCTGAAAAAGACAGCATGAGTATTTTGTGAAGCATACACAAGTATCAGTAGCCAAACTGACCAAGCGGAAGAAAGGATATCAGAGATTGAAGATCAACTTAATGAAATAAAGCATGAAGACAAGATTACAGAAAAAAGAAAGAAAAGGAATGAACAAAGCCTCCAAGAAATATGGGACTATGTGAAATGACTACACTTACATTTGATTATTGTACCTGAAAGTAATGAGGAGAATGGAACCAAGTTTGAAAACACTCTTCGGGATATAATCTGGGAGAGCTTCCCCAACCTAGTAAGACAGGCCAACATTCAAATTCAGGAAATACAGAGAACACCACAAAGATACTCCTCAAGAACAGCAACCCCAAGACACATAATCCTCAGATTCACCAAGGCTGAAATGAAGGAAAAAATGTTAAGGGCAGCCAGAGAGAAAGGTTGGGTTACCTATAAAGGGAAGCCCATCAGACTAACAGTGGATCTTTTGGCAGAAACCTTACAAGCCAGAAGAGAGTGGGGGTCAATATTCAACACTCTTAAAGAAAAGAATTTTCAAACCAGAATTTCATATCCAGCTAAACTAAGCTTCATAAGCTAAGGAGAAATAAAATCCTTTACAGACAAGCAAATGCTAAGAGATTTTTGTCACCACCAGGCATGTCTTATAAGAGCTCCTGAAGAAAGCACTAAATATCAATATCAGCCAGTGCAAAACATATCAAATTGCAAAGACCATCAACACTATGAAGAAACTGCATTAACTAATGGGCAAAATAACAAGCTAACGTCATAATGACAGGATCAAATTCACACATAACAATATTAACCTTAAATGTAAATGGGCTAAATGCCCTAATTAAAATATACAAACTGGCAAATTTGATAAAGAGTCAAGACCCATCGGTGTGCTGTATTCAGGAGACCCGTCTCACGTGCAAAGACACACATAGGCTCAAAATAAAGGGATGGAGGAATATTTACCAAGCAAATGAAAAGCAAAAAAAGCAGGAGTTGCAATTCTAGTCTCTGATAAAACAGACTTTAAACCAACAAAGATCAAAAAAGACAAAGAAGGGCATTACGTAATTGTAAAGGGATCAATGCAACAAGAAGAGCGAACAATCCTAAATATATATGCACCCAATACAGGAGCAGTCAGATTCATATAGCAAGTTGTTAGAGACCTACAAAGAGACTTAGGCTCCCATACAATAATAGTGGGAGACTTTAACACCCCACTGTTAATATCAGATAGATCAACGAGACAGAAAATTAAGAAGGATATTGAGGACTTGAACTCAGCTCTGGACCAAGCCGACCTAATAGACATCTACAGAACTCTCCACCAGAAATCTTCTCAGCACCACATTGCACTTATTCGAAAATTGACCACATAATTGGAAATAAAGCACTCCTCAGCAAATGCAAAAGAAAGGAAATCATAAGAGTCTCTCAGACCACAGTGCAATCAAATTAGAACTCAGGATTAAGAAACTCAATAACCGCTGTTCTGCAGCCACTGCTGCAAAATCTCCTCAAGCTGATAAGCAACTTCAGCAAAGTCTCAGGACACAAAATCAATGTACAAAAATCACAAGCATTCTTATACACCAATAACAGACAAACAGAGAGCCAAATCATGAGTGAACTCCCATTCACAATTGCTTCAAAGATAATAAAATACCTGGGAATCCAACTTACAAGGGATGTGAAGGACCTCTTCAAGGAGAACTACAAACCACTGCCCAGTGAAATAAAAGAGGACACAAACAAATGGAGGAACATTCCATGCTCATGGGTAGGAAGAATCAATATCATGAAAATGGCCATACTGCCCAAGGTAATTTACAGATTCAATGCCATCCCATCAAGCTACCAATGACTTTCTTCACAGAATTGGAAAAAAATACTTTAAAGTTCATATGGAACCAAAAAAGAGCCCGCATCACCAAGTCAATCCTAAGCCAAAAGAACAAAGCTGGAGGCATCACGCTACCTGACTTCAAACTATACTACAAGGCTACAGTAACCAAAACAGCATGGTACTGGTATCAAAACAGAGATATAGACCAATGGAACAGAACAGAGCCCTCAGAAATAATGCTGCATATCTACAACTATATGATCTTTGACAAACCTGACAAAAACAAGAAATGGGGAAAGGATTCCCTATTTAAGAAATGGTGCTGGGGAAACTGGCTAGCCATATGTAGAAAGCTGAAACTGGATCCCTTCCTTACACCTTATACAAAAATTAATTCAAGATGGATAAAGACTTACATGTTAGACCTAAAACCATAAAAAGCCTAGAAGAAAACCTAGGCAATACCATTCAGGACATAGGCATGGGCAAGGACTTCATGACTAAAACACCAAAAGCAATGGCAACAAAAGCCAAAATTGACAAATGGGACCTAATTAAACTCAAGAGCTTCTGCACAGCAAAAGAAACTACCATCAGAGTGAACAGGCAACCTACAGAATGGGAGAAAATTTTTTCAACCTGCTCATCTGACAAAGGGCTAATATCCAGAATCTACAATGAACTCCAACAAATTTACAGGAAAAAAACAAACAACCCCATCAAAAAGTGGGCAAAAGATATGAACAGACACTTCTCAAAAGAAGACATTTATGCAGCCAAAAAACACATGAAAAAATGCTCATCATCACTGGCCATCAGAGAATTGCAAATCAAAACCACAATGAGACACCATCTCACACCAGTTAGAATGGTGATCATTAAAAAGTCAGGAAACAACAGGTGCTGGAGAGGATGTGGAGAAATAGGAACATTTGTACACTGTTGGTGGGACTGTAAACTAGTTCAACCATTGTGGAAGTCAGTGTGGCCATTCCTCAGGGATCTAGAACTAGAAATACCATTTGACCCACCAATCCCATTACTGGGTATATATTGAAAGGATTATAAATCATGCTGCTATAAAGACACATGCACACGTATGTTTATAGCAGCACTCTTCACAATAGCAAAGACTTGGAACCAACCCAAATGTCCAACAACGATAGACTGGATTAAGAAAATGTGGCACATATACACCATGGAACACTATGCAGCCATAAAAAATGATGAGTTCATGTCCTTTATAGGCACATGGATGAAACTGGAAACCATCATTCTCAGCAAACTATCACAAGGACAAAAAACCAAACACCACATGTTCTCAATCATAGGTGGGAATTGAAAAATGAGAACACATGGACACAGGAAGGGGATCATCACACACCGGGGACTGTTGTGGGGTGGGGGGAGGGGGGAGGGATAGCATTAGGAGATATACCTAATGCTAAATGATGAGTTAATAGGTGCAGCACACCAACATGGCACATGTATACATATGTAACAAACCTGCATGTTGTGCACATGTACCCCAAAACTTAAAGTATAATAATAATAAAATAAAAAAAAAGAAACTCACTCAAAACTGCACAATGACATGGAAAGTGCACAACCTGCTCCTGAATGACTACTGGGTAAATAAAGAGATTAAGGCAGAAATAAATAAGTTCTTTGAAACATATGAGAACAAAGATACAATGGACTAGAATCTCTGGGACACAGCTAAAGTAGTGTTTACAGGGAAATTTATAGCACTAAATGCCTGCAGGAGAAAGCAGGAAAGATCTAAAATCGACACCCTAACATCACAATTAAAAGAACTACAGAACCAAGAGCAAACAAATTCAAAAGCTAGCAGAAGACAAGAAATAACTAAGATCAGAACAGAACTGAAGGAGATAGAGAGACATGAAAAACTATTCAAAAAAATCAATGAATCCAGGAGCTGGTTTTATGAAAAGATTAATAAAATAGACATATGACTAGCCAGACTAATAAAGAAGAAAAGAGAGAGAGGAATCAAACAGACACAACAAAAAATGATAAAGGGGATATCACCACTGATCACACAGAAATACAAACTACCATCAGAGAATACTATAAACACCTCTACACAAATAAACTAGAAAATCTAGAAGAAATGGATAAATTCCTGGACACATACACCCTCCCAAGACTAAACCAGGAATAAATCAAATCCCTGAATAGACCAATAACAAGTCTGAAATTGAGGCAGTAATTGATAGCCTACCAACCAAAAAAAAAAAAAAAAATCGCAGGACCAGATGGATTCACAACCAAATTCTACCAGAGGTACAAAGAGGAGTTGGTACCATTCTTTCTGAAACTATTCCAAACAATAGAAAAAGAAGGACTCCTCCCTAACTCATTTTATGAGGCCAGCATCATCCTGATACCAAAACCTGGCACAGACACACACAAAAAAGAAAATTTTAGTCCAATATACCTGAGGAACATCGGTTCAAAAATTCTCAATAAAATACTGGCAAAATGAATCCAGCACAACATCAAAAGCCTTATCCACTACAATCAAGTCGGCTTCATCCCTGGGAAGCAAGGCTGGTTCAACATACACAAATCAATAAACGTATTCCATCCCATAAAGAGAACCAATGACAAAAAACACATGATTACCTCAATAGATGCAGAAAAGGCCTTCGATAAAATTCAACACCCCTTCATGCTAAAAACTGTCAATAAACTAGGTGTTCATGGAATATATGTCAAAATAATAAGAGCTGTTTATGACAAACCCACAGCCAATGTCATAATGAATGGTCAAAACCTGGAAGCATTCCCTTTGAAAACTGGCGCAAGACAAGTACGCCCTCTCACACCACTACTATTCAACACACTATTGGAAGTTCTGGCCAAGGGAATCTGGCAAGAAAGAGAAATAAAGGGTATTCAAATAGGAAGAGGGAAAGTCAAATTGTCTCTGTTTGCAGACAACATGATTGTATATTTAGAAAACCCCATCGTCTCGGCCCAAAATTTCCTTAAGCTGATAAGCAACTTCAGCAGAGTCTCAGGATACAAAATCAATGTGCAAAAATCACAAGCATTCCTATACACCAATAATAGATGAACAGAGAGCCAAATCATGCATGAACTCTCATTCACACTTGCTACAAAGAGAATAAAATACCTAGGAATACAACTTATAAGGGATGTGAAGGACCTCTGGAAGGAGAACTACAAACCACTGCTCAAGGAAATAAGAGAGGACCCAAACAAATGCAAAAATATTCCATGCTCCTGGATAGAAAGAATCAATATTGTGAAAATGGCATATTGCCCAAAGTAATTTATAGTTTCAATGTTATCCCCATCAAGCTACCATTGACTTTCTTCACAGAATTAGAAAAAACTATTTAAAATTTCATGTGGAACCAAAAAAAGAGCCTGTATAGCCAAGACAATCTTAAGCAAAAAGAACAAAGCTAAAGGGATCATGCTATCTGACTTCAAACTATACTACAAGGCTACAGTAACCAAAAGAGCATGATACTGATACCAAAACAGATATACAGACCAAGGGAACAGAACAGAGGCTTCAGAAGTAATGCCACACATCTACAACCATCTGATCTTTGACAAACCTGACAAAAACAAGCAATGGGGAAAGAATTCTCTATTTAATAAATGGTGTTGGGAAAACTGGCTAGCCATATGCAGAAAACTGAAACTGGGTCCCTTTCTTACACCTTATACAAAAATTAACTCAAGATGTATTAAAGACTTAAATGTAAGACTTAAAACCATAAAAATCCTAGAAGAAAACCTAGGCAATAACATTCAGGACATAGGCATAGACAAAGACTTCATGACTAAAATACCAAAAGCAATGTCAACAAAAGCCAAAATAGAAAAATGAGATCTAATTCAACTAAAGAGCTTCTGCGTGGCAAAAGAAACAATCATCAGAGTGAACAGGCAACCTACAGAAGGGGTGAAAATTTTTGCAGTCTATCCATCTGACAAAGGGCCAATGTCCAGAATCTACAAGAAACTAACAAATTTCTAAGAAAAAAAACCAAACAACCCCATCAAAAAGTGGGCAAAGGATATGAACAGACAATTCTCAAAAGAAGGCCTTTATGTGGCCATCAAACATATGAAAAAAAACTCATCATTACTGGTCATTAGACAAATGCAAATCAAAACCACAAGGAGATACCATCTCACTCCAGTTAGAATGGTGATCATTAAAAAGTCAGGAAACAACAGATGCTGGAGAGGATGTGGAGAGTTAGGAACCCTTTTGCACTGTTGATGGGAGTGTAAATTATTTTATTACTAGTTTTTTGAGACGGAGTCTTGCTCTGTCACCCAGGCTGGAGTACAGTGGCGTGATCTCGGCTCACTGCAACCTCCGTCTCCCAGGTTCAAGCAATTCCCCTTCCTCAGCCTCCCAAGTAGCTGGGGTTACAGGCACGTGCCACCACGCCAGGCTAATTTTCGTATTTTTAGTAGAGACAAGGTTTCAACATGTTGGCCAGGCTGGTCTCGAACTCCTGACCTCAGGTGATCTGCCCACCTCGGCATCCCAAAGTGCTGGGATTACAGGCATGAATCACTGTGCCTGGCCGGGAGTGTAAATTTGTTCAACCATTGTGGAAGACAATGTGGTAATTCCTCAAGGATCTAGAACCAAAAATACCATTTGACCCAGTAATCCCATTGCTGCATATATACCAAAGGATTATAAATCATTGTACTATAAAGACACATACAGATGTATGTTTATTGCAGCACTATTCACAATAGCAAAGACTTGAAACCAACACAAGTGGCCATCAGTGATAGACTGGATAAAGAACATATGGTACATATACCCCGAGGAATGCTATGCAGCCATATAAAAGGATGAGTTCATGTCCTTTGCAGGGACATGGATGAAGCTGGAAACCATCATTCTCAGCAAACTAACACAGGAACAGAAAACCAAACACTGAATGTTCTCACTCATAAGTGGGAGTTGAACAATGAGAACACATTGACACAGGGAGGGGAACATCACACACTGGGGCCTGTCAGGGGTGGGAGGTTAAGGGAGGTATAGCATTAGGAGAAATACCTAATGTAGATGATGGGTTGATGGGTGCAGCAAACCACCATGGCACGTGTATACCTATGTAACGAACCTGCACATTCTGCACATGTATCCAAGAATTTAAAGTATAATTTAAAAAGAAAATATATATAATCAAATTCATTTTCTTAGAATGTAGGGCTCCAGTTGTACATAACCATTTTGTCCACTTTTAAAATGATTAGCAAAAAAAATCGCATGTATACTCCTCTTTAAAAAAAAGAAATGAAAGTGTGAATATTACTAAAAATTCTACAGAAATAAAAAGGATTAAAAGAGAGTAAAATGAATAATTTTATACCAACATACTAGATAGCCTAGATGAAACTGACCAACTCCTCAAAACACAAATCCTACCTAACCTAAAACACAAAGAAATTTAAAAAACCCTCAGTAGCCCTAAAGATAGCAAAAATATAGAATCAGTAATAGAAAATCATTCAGCAAAAAAAGCTCTGGACCTGATAGTTTCATGGGTGAATTCCACCAAATATTTAAATAAGAATTAACACCAATCCTTCTCAAGACTTTCCAAAACTCTGAAGAGGTGGGACACTTTTTTTTTTTTTCTTCAGACAGGGTTTCACTCCCACTCCCCAGGCTGGAGTGCATTGGTGTGCTCTCGGCTCACTACAACCTGCACCTCCTGGGATCAAGTGATCCTCCTGCCTCAGCCTCCCAAGTATCTGGGACTGTAAGAGCGCACCACCATGCTGCGCTAATTTTTGTATTTTTAGTAGAGACAGGTTTTTGACATGTTGTCCAGGCTGGTCTCAAACTCCTGACCTCAACTGACCTGCCTGCCTCAGCCACCCAAAGTGCTGGGATTACAGGCACAAACCACTGTGCACTTTCTAGCTGATTCTATGAGAGCAGCATTACCCTGATACCAAAGCCACACAAAGACACTCCAAGAATAGATCTCAGACTGATATCCCTGATGAATATTGTTGCAATATTCAAAAACAAAATTCAGCAGCATATCAAAAGGATTACATACCATGACCAAGTCAAATTTATTCATAGAATGTACTGAAGGTTCAGCATATGTAAGCCAATCAATGTGGGGCTGGGGGTTGGAGGAAACCTGGGGGTGGTTAACAGGTACAAAACAATAGTTAGAAAAACGAATAAGACCAAGTATTTGGTAGCACAACAGGGTAACTATAGTCAATAACAATTTAATTGTAAATTTCAAGTAATGAAAAAAATATAACTGGATTGTTTATAACACAAAAATGCTTGAGGGGATGGATACCCATTTTACATGATGTAATTAGTACACATTACATGCTTGTATTGAAGCATTTCATGTACCCCACAAATATATACACCTGTTATATACCCACAAAAATTAAAATTAAAGTTTTAAAGAATAAAAAGTAAGTCTATCAATGTAATATACCATACCAAGAGAATAAAAGTAAACAACCTCACATGGACATCTCAATTGGTGCATAAAAAGCGTTTGACAAATTTCAGTAAAACTCATGGATTAATGATAGAAAATACTCAACAAACTAGTAAAAAAGGGAAACTACCTCAATATAATAAAAGCTAAATATGAAAAACCCACAGTTAACATCATGGTCGATGGAGAAAGACTGAAAGCTTTTCCTCTAAGTTCAGGGGCAAGGCAAGAATGCCTCTTTTGCCACTTGTATTCAACATAGTACTGGAAGTCTCAGCCAGAGGAATTAGGTTAGAAAAAGAAGGAAAAGACATTCAAAATTGAAAAAAAAACAAAAAAAGAAGTAAGTTTATCTCTGTTTACAGATAATATGATCTTAAATGTATAAAATGAGTATTTTGCAAAAACCTATTAGAACTAATAAATGAATTCAGCAAAGTACGTATAGTAGGAACAAAAACAACACACAAAAATTACTTGCAGTTATATACATTAACCATGAACAATCCAAAAAAATCAAGGCAACAATTCCATTTATAATACCGTTAAAATACTTAAAGGTAAACCTAACACAAATGAGGAAGATGATGAAAATGCAAAGCACGCTAAAGAAATTAAAGAAGACATAAATAAATGTCAAGACATCTTATGCTCATGAATTGAGAGACTAATGTTGTTAAGATGGCAATACTATTCAAAGTGATCTAGAGATTTAATCTAATTCCTATTAAAATCCAAATAACATTTTTTGCAGAAAGAGAAAATAACTTTCTAAAGTTCATATGAGATCTCAAGGAACTCTGACTAGCTAAAACAATTTGATAAAGGAGAGCAAAGTTTGAGGGCTCATACTTCCTGATTTCAAAAGTTACTCTAAAGTTATAGTACTATAGTAACCAAAACATTTAGTGATCCAAGAAAAAAAAACACTTGCATGTATGGTCACATGATTTTCAACAACAGTGTCAAGATCGTTTCATAGGAATACAGCAGTCTTTTCAACAAATAGTTCTGGGAAAGCTGATTATTTCAATTCAAGAGATTGAAGTTGGACTCTTACTGTCTTAGTCAGTTTGAGCTACTCCAACAAAATGCCACAAACTGGGTGGCTTATAAACAACATAAATTTACTTCTCATTTTACTGGAGGCTGAATGAGGAGGAGTCTGAGATCAAGTTGCTAGCATGGTCGGCTTCTGGTGAGGGCCCTCTTTCAGGTTGCAGGCTACAAAGTTATTATATCCACACATGATAACAAGAGAAATTGTTAGCTCCTTGCTTATTTGCTTCTTAATAAAGACACTAATTCATGAGGCCTCCACTGTCATGGCCTAATTACTTCTAAAAGACCTCTCTTCTAAATATTCTCACATTGGGATTTAGGGTTTCAACATGTAAATTTTGAGGGGACAAAAACATGTGGTTCTTTGTAATTACCTAACACCATATACAAATATTAACTCAAAATACATTCATGAGCTAAATATAGGACCTTAAACTATAAAAATCTTTAAAAAACATAGGCCAAAAGCTTCATTACATTAGATTTGGCAATGATTTATTGTATATGACACCAAACATACAGGCAATAATGACAACAAAAAAAGTAGACAAACTGGCCTTCATGAAATGCTTTTTTAAATGTGCATCAAAATATACTAGATAAAGAGTAAACAAACAATCCTGAATGGGAGAAACTATTTACTAATTATATATCTGATAAAAGATTAATATCCAGAATACAGAAAAAACTCTAAAACACAACCACAAAAACAACAACTGAGTGCAAAAATGGGCAAAAAGCTTGAATAGACATTTCTCTAAAAGAGAGTCACATATGGCCAAAAAGCACGTGAAAAGATGTTCAACATTACTAATCATTAGGGAAATGCTAATCAAAACTACAATAAGATATCACTTTAAACTCATTAGGATGGCTACTATAAACAAAATAAAATAAAAAGTTTTGACAAGTATTTGGAGAAATGGGAATCCTTGTGCAGTATTGGTTGGAATGTAAAATAGTACAGCTTCTGTGGGAAACTGTGGAATTTCCTCAAAAAATTAAAACTAGAATTACCATATGATCTAATAATTCCACTTCTGGGTATATACCCCAAATAATTGACTATAGGGTCTAAAAAAGATATTTGAGATGTTTCTACATTTATGTTCATATCGCCCTTATTCACCATAGCTAAAATGTGGAGGCAACCGAAGTATCAACTAATAGATGACAAGCAAAATTGTACACACAAACAAACGTGCATATGTGAGCACACATGTATGCGCACACACACACGTCTCAGCACTTGAGCAGTGGACTTCAGCCTCATTTCATAGCAATTAGTGTTGAGTATTGCCTAATTTGTGCCAGGGAGATCAGGTCTGAAATTATACACTAGAATTTCTCAGCCCACATCACTTTCTCTACAATTCCTAAGTAATTATTTGAGAGAAAATTACAGTACACATTAAATAAAGTAATTTATTTCATAGACAAATATCAGACTAAGCATTATTGAGATAGTAATTTTTAAAAAAGTAATTGTGGAATTAGGAATACATTTTTTATAAGTCAGTAATTATTTTACTTAGAACATATAAAATGGCTTTTAAAGGAGGATTTTTTTAAAAAAAGGTTATAAAGAGTTTTACTGGATCAAATGAAAGTTTCAAGTTTTATTAGCAAAGAATAAAAAGGCTAATTAGAATTGATTTTATAGGTCTATATGCTCATTTTCAATAGGGGCTTATAATGAATTTTGAGGGGAAATCTGATTTGGCTGGATTCTCATTAACACATTTATGCAACACTGAGTTATGACTGGACCAAGACAAAACTGGTGCTTATTCTTTCTACTTCTCTCATATGGTACCAACTCTCAGTTTGTCATCAAGAGTTTGCATCTCCTCAATTTCACCAGCTGATTTCTGAAGAGTTTAACCACCTTTACAATTCTATAGTTATGAGATTTTGAAGGTCTGTCTGTTGAAAGCTAGAACTGTCTTAATAGTAACAGCAATAGATATTTGTTGAGCTCTTTAAAATTGCTATCATTAGTGCTAAGTGTTTTATATAGTTTGTCATATTTGATTATTTTCCCCCAGCTTTATTGAGGTATAATTGATAAGTAAGAAAGTATTTAAGATGTATATCATGGTGTTTTGATATATGTATACACTGTAAAATTATTACCACGATCAAGCTAATTAACACATCTATCACCTCAAAGAGTTACATTGTATATGTCTGTGTGGGAGGATAAGAATACTTAAGATTTACTAAAGTATGCAATACATTATTGCTAACTATAGTCTCTTGATGCCATATTTCAGATAGGAAGGAACTAAGGCTTAGAAGGATGTTTTCTTTCTTTCTTTTTTTTTTTTTTTTAGTCACCTAGCAAGTGTCAGTGTCTTAAAATAGATCTGAGTGTAATTACAAAAGAAAGGGTATAGACTACTTCATTGCTGACTGGTGGGAGGTAGCTAGAAAAAGAAGGGTGGACAACACATTAACGGGCCCAGTGGTTTCCATTTTTAGAGGCTTTAAATGAGTGATGGATGCTAGCCCGTGCATAATTAATTATTAGATAATGTGGTGCATATCATTAAAAGAAAAATGCTAACCTTAATTTATGGACAAAAGATAATATTGCTCAAGAGACAGTTGTAATTCCTTAAGTATCTGAGCTGACATAAGTTAGTTTTGGTCCTCTGAGAAGCAGATGACAACATGGGGTGAGTTTTGTAAGAGATTTATTGGAGGAAACACTTGCGAAAGATAAAAAGAGACAATGGGAGTAGGTGAAGACAACCTTCAAACCACAAGGACGATCTGACACCTGTGAAAGGAGAGAAGGAAGGAAGACTGGGTAGAAATAGCTTCAAAATGTAGCATGATTTTTAGAAAGTCACCAACTAGCCAGGTTCCTATGATAACAAAAGAAATGGTGACTCTAACTAAAGGTGCCTAAGAGTCTACTGGTAGTAGTTGAAGATTGAATGAAATGTTTAGGGTCGTTCAGAAAAGAGATAATCTCTCTATTCATCACCACACCTCTCCTCTGCTTCAGACCTATATTCCAGTCGAGAAAAGATGACAGGGAAAATAATCAGGATATTTTATTATATAAAAATGTATTGATGAGTTGATCATCAAAAGGTCACTGGACTCTATGAAAGTTAGTTATTGCTGGGAGAACTTTAAGCATTAGGGTTTCTTGAGTATTGTTTCTGACTTCAACTTCTCACAGACCCATCTCCACCATAATCAATCATAAGTCACTCCTATGAGGCCAGGGATCTGTCCTTAATGCCTCAGATGTGCTTCCCACATTTGTGCCTTAATAGAAATGATATACCTATGTCCTGAGCATGGAGAGAGTTAACTAAAATGATTACGTGAAGTGCTTCAAGGTTTCTTTTACTGAAGATACAGGAGCCAAATGCAATATAATCACCACAAATACACTTGAAAAACCCACCAAATTATTCATTTATATATCTCTCCTAGATAGTGGATGCTTCCAATTCTACAGTGATCACCAAAAAGGGCATTAAGATAAGCAATCTAGCATTCAAAAATTTAAAGATAAATTTAAATTTATCTTTATATTACTAGAACATTAGATGTTGAAATACACATAAACATGCACTGTATCTCGCTGCACCTTGATTTGCACTGTATCTCATTTGTTGTAAGTTTCAAACAGAAAAAAAGTGTCTTTATAGTAGAATGATTTATAATCATTTGGGTATATACCCAGTAATTGGATTGCTGGGTCCCATTATTTATTTACATTTATTTATAGTAGAATAAATCATCCTACTCTAAAGACACATGCACACGTATGTTTATTGCAGCACTGTTCACAATAGCAACGATTTGGAACCAATCCAAATGCCCGTCAATGATAGACTGGATAAACAAAATGTGGCACATACACACGATGTAATACTATGCAGCCATAAAAAAGGATGAGTTCATGTCCTTTGCGGGGACATGGATGAAGCTGGAAACCATCATTCTCAGCAAACTACCACAGGAACAGAAAACCAAACACTGCATATTCTCACTCATAAGTGGGAGTTGAACAATGAGGATACATGGACACGGGGGCGGGAACATCACACACTGGGGCCTTTCAGGGGGTGGAAGGCTAGGAGAGGGATAGCATTAGGAGAAATACCTAATGTAGATGATGGGTTGATGGGTTGATGGGTGCAGCAAACCACCATGGCACGTGTATACCTATGTAACAAACCTGCACGTTCTGCACATATATCCCAAAACTTAACGTACAATTAAAAAAAAAAAGAAAAAAAAGTGGAACGTGCTCAAGAGTAAACACTCCATAATCAATAGCTATTATGGGAAAGCAGTAAAGCGTGGTGGCTACAATGGTTGGTTTTGACTCAGACCATCTGGATACAAATTCACAGTGGGACACATTAATTTCACGACCTTGGCAAAGTTATTTAATATCACTGCACTCCTATTTTCTCATCTATAAAATGGGATAATGACATAAACTTTCTCATGTTGTTAAAGAAATTAAGTAAAATAATATATGTTAAAAACCTAGATGAGTGTCAGGCATGTATTAATCATTTAGTAAATGCCCGATAAAATTATCATTATTACTATAATTTCTGCCATAAAGATAAAAATGCATTTTGCTTACCAGTAAATATCAGTTTGGAAACTATAGACTTTGAAAAAATGAGACCTTTCAGTTAAAATGCCATAAAGGAAAAGACAAAAATTATTACTAGAGAGAAAATGTCTCTCTTCTAAATAAAAGTCACAAGACCCTCTTAAGCTATTTCCAATATTGTTATTGACACTCTAACCTCCAAATACCAAACAGAGTTTTCTTAATGTGCAACCCAGTTGTTCTCTCTGGAGCCTTACTTTGAGGCAGAAGCAGTCACCCAAAAGTTTCAGGGTGGGAGGACAATCTAGTTATGGCTTCGCATGTATCTATTGGATTTGCCATTTTTAAATATAAAAGTTTCTAAATTATTAACTTTTCTCAAAGTGATATTTGATGGCAAAAGTCATTTCTGCATGAAGTATTAAGTGATTTTTATGAAAAAAGCAAAGTAATTTGACAGAGCATAATAATTACACTGTCAAAGAATATAAGTTTCTATTTTCTCAGAGAAGTCTATATTACATGGTTTCAGTTTCACAGGCTGTCATCAAGACAGTAAGATTTATTTCTCCTTTAATTGCACTATGGCAGTTTTTTAAATGGAAAATGTATATGCCATGGCTGCTTCTCAGAAGGGTGAAGAACTAACTCATGGCTTCTCAGAATGGTGTAGAACCCATGGCATCACTTACATATTCACTCATGTGCACAATTAAGAGACTGGCTTGCATCCAGTGGAATTGGAAAAGAATGGGCATGAAAGCCCTCTGGTGTTGGTCAGATGTGGTAAGATATATAAGGATGATGAGCTAGTAATAATGAGAAGGCCAGAAGTACTATTTTTCATGAGTGTTTTCCCCTGAATTGAAGCTCAAAGCAACTTTTCACCAAAGAAAGTGAGTTTTATGGTTATTTCAAGTTTTGCAATCTCCCCTTTTAACCTCAGAAATTTCACACATAAATTATATAGAGGGAGAAAACAATCCAGAGCTGAGGATAAGGGGATAAAGTTAACATTGGCGTTCATCCTTGGAGCAAGAGCTTATGTCATTGTAGGCTAATTTAATTTGTCTGCATTTATTTCAACTCCAAATCTATTCAATGTCATGCATCTAGAGGGATTCAGAAGTTATGAGGTTGATGTCTTGTTTTGTGCTAGGCCCTAAGAGCAGTAAGCAGTCATCCTATGTCTCATTTCTTAGGAGCCTTGTATCTGCATTGGAGAATTAAAACTTGAGTTTATAAAAGTATTTTATAATTGGTTTAATTTTTTTAAGTGTGGTCATGTTCCAGATAATTACAGATATTTATTTTGCTTTAGATGTTTGCTAAGTTGGGGAATATTTGTTAAGTTGAGTTTAGATCTTGAAGGGCAAATAAATGAGAGAGAGAAAGAGAGAGAGAGAGTGGTGGAGACTCAAGCCCCTTCCATCTTATGCCTCTACCATTTGTTGTCTTTAAAGAAGTGTCCAATACACCATCCAATGGAGAAAAAGAGTGGAGGATATGTATGATGTGTAAGATGGCTTCATGGGGAAAAGGGGAAGTGGCAGGAACTATTTCCTCCCATACTGTGTGGAAGTGTGGAGAGACTGGGAAATATAATATATCTTTGTGCCTAGCAGTGACAGTAAATTGTTTGGTGAAGTCTCTACCACTTACTCTATACCCCAAACTAGTAACTGAATCCTTCCTGGTTTATTTAATGAAATATTACACTCTAGTGCTAGTAGCCAGTACCTGGAAACGGGGAACTGATTACTAAAAGAGAAGGATCCACTGGCTCTCTGGATAACAAACCCTAGTCCTGGGACCAATTGCCAGACACCCTCTTGCTGCCTACCTTCTTGGACCTGGAGTACTTGCCCCACTCTGGGAGTCCTGACTCTGGATCAGGTGACAGTCTATACTCAGTGACAAGCTTTATTCCAATTCCCACCTCCTATGTAACCACCATAGCTCTTATGCATTGTTGCTGTTTGCTGACTTATTTTAACTACAAAGGGCATTAGGCATTTACTCTCCTATGTTCAGCAATCCTTGTGAAAACATCCCCAGTGATACGTTAGTTAACAGTCTGTCAATGCTCCACAATAATTTTGATTTATCACTCAGCTATAAAATTTTTCAAAAGGCAAAGCTCGCCTACATTGCCTGAGCTCTGAAGCAGTTTTATTTGTACTCACTTTCTAAATAAAACTTGGAAAACTCAAAGGGTGGAAGAGCAAGACTGGCAACTCAAAAGAAAAAGTGTGAGAAAGAAATAGGCAAGCCTAAGTAGAGAAATGAGAGCTTTCCACAAAGGCATGGGGAGTTACCAAAGGTGGAGGGAAAAGGAAAGAGAGCACGTGGAAGAGACTGACTGTAAGCAAAATACCAAATGAAGAGCCAAGAAAGAATCAACAATGAGAGATCCCATTGCCTTCTTTTTGGTATGTATCAAATCTCCCTCTGCCTTATTCATATAAGGATACACTTAATTCAACTTAGAACCCCCCTGGATATTTCAGGATTATCTTCGCAGATCAAGATCCTTGACCATATCTAAAATGTCCTTTTCACCATATAACTGCCCAGAATTAGCCAAACCGTAAGGTCTGAAAGTATAATCCTCACAGAATGACACCAACTACAAGTTTGGGGTGGGGAGCTCCAAAAGTTGAAACTTTCAGCATTTCCCATCCAAATGCACCCTTTATTGCATGTTCTGCAATAATGTAGATGAATTCTGTAATCATTTGCCAGTTACATTCATGTGTTTGTCATTAGAGGGCTCTGGATGAAAACTGGACGAGGAAGGAGTTTTTTCCCCTAGCTTGAGCATTCTCTCCCAAGTACCTACAGTGGACAACTCTTGCAGTGCCATTCTGCAAAACAAGTGGGTCAGCAATATCCCCAGTAGCTTCCTCTGGTAGGCTACTAAGCAACTTCGAAATTATTTCTGAATGAAGCCATCTTCCTCAGACTATTTCCCTGGCACCTCAGAGGACAGATTTCTACCAGGGTTCTCAGCAAGTGTCTCTGGTGCTGCATCTCAGAAAACCACCTCTGCATTGTAAGCCACAGCTGAGCCTTCTCCAGCAAGATCTAGATCTTGGTCTTGGGGGAAAAATACTGTTGATAGGTTAAGTAAGAAAAAGGGTAAAAATATTTATTTCATTTAGTTACAGAGAGATCATGAATAATTTTCAAGAGAGCTCTTTGGTAGAGAAGTGGACAGGAGCCAAATTGGAGCCAACTGAGGAGGAAGGGACAGGAGATAAAGTCAAGAAAATGCCATAAATCAGTTTGACTGTAAAAGGAGGGAAGAGAAGGTAAAGAGCTGAATGACTTTCCCACCACATAATGCAGCTTTACTTTTGGCTCTGCAAATCTAAGATTTTTACCTCTAAGATTCCCTATTCCATAGACTCTTTCAAGGTCAGATCTTAAGATGGCACCAAGGCAGCCGTGGGCACACCTCAGGCCATCCACCCTGTTTCTGAGGTGCAAGTGAAATTACTACAAGAGGCAACTCATCACAGGAAGTGAGCACCAAGCAATCCCTTAGATCCCAATCAGAAAACTCTCAGAAGGGTTCCAGGGATAGGAAGATAACAACCTGACAATCCAGAAGGGTCTTATTTTCATTAATGAAAGTGCAGCTTTGGGGAACATCTCAGTATAAACGAATGATATTTCTGTTAAAGTAGTTAGCATGCAAAAATAATAAATGTACTGTTTTATGTGGCAAGCAATAGTGACAGTTCTATTTTCCTAGATAATCACTCTCATTAACTGAAGCTGATTACTTCCTTAGCATTAACTCACTTAATCCTCTGACTTGAATCAACACCACCTATATATACATATACATTCCTTTTGATCTTCATACCATTTCTCTATGCTTTGTTTGTTCTGGTAGAGTGAGTTTTATAATGGTTAAATGTGGCAAATTGTCACTTGCCACTTTCTTATGACAGCAATTTAGCATCTAATGTCCAGAAATTGCAAGCACAAGGAAATACAGAGACTTGGTAGCTGAATATGGGGACACACAGAGGAGTGACTTCAGAAAGAGGCAAAATGCAGCTCAGGATAGGGGGCTGTGTTGAAGAAATATGACCCAAGTGTGTGGGGGAAGGAAATACAAGGCAAGAACTTTAAAATCAGATTATTGATGGAAGTTGATGACATGGAAGAGGAGCAGCTGATATTTTTATGTGTTAGGCTGGTGCAAAAGTAATCGTGTTTTTGTATTACTTTTGTTAGAAACAAGTGCTCGGCAGTGCAAAGAAAACCAGTACTTAGGCAAAAAATTCCTCAGCAAGACAAATTTACTTCTGGAGAAGGGTGCTGCCTGCATCAGTCATGATCACAAGAGCACACCCAGAGGGATGGGGCAGGGGTTTTTATTTGTAACGCAATTGGTTCTTACTGCTGTGTCTTTTCCCCATTGGCTGGGGTTGGACTGTACAATCTAAACTAACCCAACTGGCTAAGGTTCAAAATTGAATAGGGTCAATTAGGTGGGAAGGTAGAGGCTGCCCCTTACTGGGTGGGAAGGCATGTCTGGACTTGTCTGGGCACGGCAAAGGCGAGAAGTGTTGTTTAACAGGTAGTTAGGAGAAAAGGAAGTACAAAGAAGCTGGTCTTGAAAAACAAAGAACAGGAAACTAAAGCTTTTTGAAGAGGAATTTATCATCTGTGATACTTTCAATGGTAAAAACCAGTTACTTTTATACCAAGCTAATAATAGTAGCAGTGCTATGGTTTGAATGTGTCTTCTCCAAAATTCAAGAGTTGCTAATGTGATAGTATTAAGAGGTGAAGCATTTAAGGGACGATTGGGTCATGAGGACACAAGAATGGGATTATAAAAGAGGCTTCACACAGCATTCAGTGCACTTACCTTTCCACCTTCTGTCATGTGAGGACCCAGCGTTCCTTCCCATTGGAGGATGCAGCAACAAGGTGCCACCTTGGAAGCAGAGAGCAGCTCTCACCAAGCAACTGAATATCTTTGTATTGCTCTTCCCAGTCTCCAGAACTGTGAGAAAATATTCAAGTTCTTTATAAATTATCCAGTCTGTGGCATTATGCTACAGCAGCACAAAATGGACATGTAATAATAGCAATTATCATAATGTTGTTATTAGCCCTCTTTCATCAAGTACCATGTATTGTGGTGTCACACATTGTGCCAAGGGCTTTGCAAGATGATCTCTTATCTAAACACATAGAGAACCCATCAAATCCACAGAGCACACTCTATATACTAAGCAAATTATTTAACTTTCCACACCCTCAGTTTGCAAATATTTAAAATGTAACTAAGGTCACAAATCTGGTTCATATTGGTAGACATAGATTTTAAATGTAAATCCAACAGGCTTTAAGAGAAACTGTTAGCCGTCTTGTAGGATTTGGACTATTAATAATGGCATCCATGAGCTCTCTTCATATGATCATAATAAATGAACTGTGTGCCTCAGATCCAGAAAAATTAAGCAACTTTCTGCAAGTTTTCCCACTTGTAAAATGAAGAGGTTGGACCAGGTAATTTCTTTGGTTCTCTTTAGACTTAACATTTTACCTTTCTCCTTACTGCAAGCTTTCGTAGAGAGGCCTCTTGGTTTTCTTCTGCTACCATCAGGCAAAGCAAACCCCAAACAGCCCTTCTCAGCTGTAGACCATAATGAATACGTGAAAGGATGACTGGCAAGATCATTGCTTTCAGCCTTGTCTCACAGGAATAGAGGAATGTGTGAGATATAGACTGAGAACCAACCTTTCTCTGACACCCCTAAATTCTAGGGGTTCTGTCTAACGAGAGAATTCTTAGGCCTTGGAAGGGATGCACAGATATCAAACAGTATCAGTCCCCTAAATGCTCTTGCTACAACAATTTCTTGTTTTCCACCTTGATTTCCCAATATCAAATGAATCAGAGTCCAGAATGCCCTGTATTATCCCCAGGGATTATCAAACAACAATATGAAAAGGGGGAGTGTTAGCAGGTCCCTTTACCCTTCCTCTCTGTGATCGTGGTCTCTCAAAAAGGTGACATAAACTGGAGGAAGTAGTGGATTGTGATGGGCTCTACAATTTATTTTCATCTATCAACCACTGCCAAGGTGGGAACCCTACTATTTCTCAGGGAAACAGTTATTGCAGAAATACTGACTGGCAGAGTGGGGTGGAACTATGAGAATCTGCTAGCACTGATTTATTTACAGTGTTCTGTGACTAGGCCAGGGAAAAAGTAACCTGAGAAATTTTCAAACATACATACTTGGATTTACATATTTACAGAAAACTTTATATTCTTTTGCATTTTTCACCCAGTGAGGCCAATCTTAACCTGATGCCAATCTTACCACCATCTAGGTGGTCCTGTTAGTGCTGTTCAACGTCTTTAACAAGTTAGGACTGTATCTAATTTGTTGTATTATTGTGTCATTAAAATATGACAGTGGTTTGGAGTCTTAGGTGATCTGTATCCTTCTCTATGACCCTAATGCTGCTTGGTTTTCTTTCGAATGTGTGGAGATAAAATTTACTTTTGAGATAAAAATGAACAGATACTCACTTTTCATTATATTTGAGTGTCACTAACCAAAATTTTCCTCACTGTCCTTGTACTTTTGTTTTAATATTTGCTTTCGTTTTTTTTTTTTTTTTTTTTGGCTATTTACTTGGTTTTTACAAGCCTCTTTTCTACTTGTAAAGTTTGCTAATTTCAAAAATCTATTTGGGCAATTCTTGAATTTTATTTTCCTTCTACTTAACTGCTCAATCATACAGGCAGTATGTATATTGTTGGTGAAATAAAAGGAAGGATTTAGAAACAGGGAATATTATACTTTGCAGCAAAAACATAATAGATCTTTTCCTCTATCGTGAATGTATGTTAAAATATTTAAATATAAAGTCAAAGTTTTTCTTCTATAAGTAGAAGCCCAACTTGTCCAGCCTTGCCTTTTTTCATTCTATTTCAATAGATGGTTTGAGATTATATGAAAATATCCAGACTTGCTTTCATTCTTGTTTTTCTCACAGAAGAAAAAATACAGTGCAATTTGACCAAGGTGAGGTTGGAATTTGGCAGATATTGAGCCAGATTCTCAGTTGCCTATTTGGTTTAGCTCATCAATTTTGTACAAATATTAATATAAAGCTACATCTTCTTCCTACAGAGTCATGGACCTCAGGTAGGCCATGGAGAAGCTGACAGCCCAGTGTGCCCCTTCTCATCAACTGCCTGTTTGTACACTGTGCCTAGAATTGCTCAGTCTGGGAGAGACTGCTGTGTATTGGAGCAGGAGTCCTCCCACAACGGCAGGTGGTTTTATTTTCCCTCTTTTTCTGCTTTGTTCCTGCCATTTAAAGGATTTTTGTTTGTTTGTTTTTTCCATTGAAACATTTGTGGTGAGCTTTTGATTAGGCTGAAGACTAACACAGCTAACGCTAACAATTTAAAGGGGATAACTCTCAGGGAACCTATTTAGCTCTGTCCTCCTCCCCCTCCTCCCCCTCACCATCAATACCCACAACAGCCACTTGGCAAACCACATGCACCTTGCAAACCTTTTACAGAAGCAGATTCTTCCCAGACTAGGAGCTGAAAATATATGGAAGGTGAGTGTGTATTTAGACTTTGGACTAGTGACAACAATTTTACTTTCCTACAGAAGGGAATTTGTGATTTCATAAGCAAGGTCGTTTACTTACAGTCCAAGATCCTGGAATTTCTGAAAAGTCAACTGTGAATTGAATAATTCTTCCCCATCTGTTCCTTCTCAGAGACAGATTGACCCTGAAAGCATGGTGATTGAAGCTCTTTAACTTCTCTGCAATGGGGTCTTAACAGATAATGATCTGTAAAAAAGAGGGGGTGATGGTGATATTTATTTTGATGATTGCTAACTAGGTCCTGCTTTGCGGTCTTCCATTCAATTGCATGTCTGTCATCTCTTCTAAATCTCACCAGCACTCCATAGTGCAGTCAGGCCTGCCTTAGAGGATTCGTTAAAAGTTCAGAGGCATTAATTGCCCAAGGTTTCACCAGACAGTAATCCCCTGTCAATTAGGTGTGATGTTCCTGATATATCTGATATTATCTTTATTGAACAAAAAATAGTTGACTTGAACTAGTGACAAAACCTATACTTCCACCCAGGCTTGAGGTCACTGACTAGAAAGTCTAGATGAAGGATGAGAACTCTAGCTGCATTTTTTTTTTTTTTTTAGACGGCGTTTCGCTCTTGTCACCCAGTCTGGAGTGCAATGGCGCAATGTAGGCTCACTGCAATTAGTTGCATAATTGTAAAAGCTGGTATGAGATATTCCAACTTTGAGCTCAAAATCCATTTAGGACATCTGCCATGTGAAATCCCACCTGTAGTTTTGGCCATAAGCTATTTTTATTGTGAATTATGACTTTAGGTTTACACTGAATTATTTTATGTTGATGTGCTACAGTTGCAGGACTTTTTCTTAGTTCAGCTAAAGATGGGGTTCTTTGTCCCATGGCCACGAAAATTCAGGCTGGCAGACAATTTGCATGGTGAGTAAGACAGGGTTTTATTGGGTGAAAGGGAAGAAAAGGGGGAAACAAGGACACCCCACAAGGCCAGAGGCCCTGTTAGTGTGTTTCCCACCCAGGTATCTCAGGTTCCACACAGGAAGAATAGGGGCCAGGTTCCTCTCTGCTGCCAATGGGCAAACTCCCCAAGGCTCCACCCTGGTGCACAGGCTGGCTGGAGTTTTTCTGGGGACCCCCTCACACCTGACTGTCTCACTAGTATTTCCTAATAATGGGAGGCTGGGCATGGTGGTTCATGCCTATAATTCCAGCACTTTGGGAGGCTGAGGTGGGCAGATCACCTGAGGTTGGGAGTTTGATACCAGCCTGACCAACATGGAGAAACCCTGTCTCTATTAAAAATACAAAATTAGCTGGGCATGGTGGCACATGCCTGTAGTCCCAGCTACTGGGGAGGCTGAGGCAGGACAATCGCTTGAACTGGAAGGTGGAGGTTGCAGCGAGCTGAGATCATGCCATTGCACTCCAGTCTGAGCAACAAGAGCAAAACACCGTCTCAATCAATCAATCAATCAATCAATCAATAAAGGGAGACTACTGGCCTGGCACTAAAATGTTTAGGACGTTTTAAGTATTGAAATAATGCTAAGGCCGGGCACGGTGGCTCATGCCTGTGATTCCAGCATTTTGGGAGGCCAAGGCAGGTAGATCACGTGAGGTCAGGAGTTCCAGACCAGCCTGGCCAACATAGTGAAACCCCATCTCTACTAATAATACAAAAATTAGCCAGGCATGGTGGTGCATGCCTGTAGTCCCAGCTGCTTAGGAGGCTGAGGCATGAGAATCGCTTGAACCCAGCAGGCAGAGGTTGCAGTGAGCTGAGATCATGCCACTGCACTCCCTCCTGGGCAACAGAGTGAGACTTGGTCTCAAAAATAAATAATAACAATAAAATGAAATGAAATAAAATAAAGCAATGCTAAAATGAAGAAAAATTGTAGTGATAATAATTCCTAGCCCCTTCTGAGTGTTTACTTGATGTCAAGAGCTTTAAAATCTTTCAACAGCCCTGAGAAGCAGACTCTA
This sequence comes from Pongo abelii, assembly GCF_028885655.2. Taxonomy (NCBI): domain Eukaryota; kingdom Metazoa; phylum Chordata; class Mammalia; order Primates; family Hominidae; genus Pongo; species Pongo abelii. The sequence continues at coordinate 115,075,255 of NC_071993.2, forward strand.
CTAGCATCCCCCTCATTTCATAGATGAAAACACTGAGGCTTAGAGTTTAAGTTACCTAAGATTTAAGGCTTTGAGACATTAAAATAGTGAATTACTCAAGACTACCTGTTGATGGGTTATGGAATCACAATTTAATATAGGCATTTTGACTCCAGTGACAGCAGGCTTCATCACTCCACTAGGCTAGTTCTCTAGGCTTTACCCCCAGAAGACCAGTGGAAATATATTTAAGAATAGTACATAGAACATGTGGAGATGCACACATCTGTGTGTGAGCATGTGTGTAAGTGTGTAAGAAACTGTCCCCAGAGTGTGTGGCTGAGACGATGCAACAGTGACCCATCTTTGCTTCCCTGTGGTACTTGAAGATCTCGGACAAATTCATCTGGATTTTCAGCAGATTTGGTGGTCTTTGGAGGAACTTTCTCTGAGCTTAGCCTAGCTTTCTGTCCCAAACGCAACATTTTCAGTTCTGCATGTTAGGTTTCATGTGACATGTTTTTGCTACTAAAATAAACTGCCTCTTAAATATGAATCCAATTTCTTGCCAATATACTTTAGTATAATACAGAATTAATGACATTTCTAATTTGCTTATCAGTATAGTTTAGAATGATGTGGAATCAGTAATAGATAACATATCATATATATATGTGCATATATATATCTAAACATTAATCTATTTATCTATCTATACACATACTGTATATATATATATACTCACACACACACACATATATATATAATGTGTTATTTGGGAGGACAGTATACAAAAATGCTATTGAAAGCCATCTGCGCTGTGAAAGCCAATGTGTGTGTGTAGCTATGTGTGTAGTCATCTTCTAAGATATAAGGTGTTTTAAGACTATGTTATGAAAAAGACTTTTTTCTCAAAATGATCTTAATTTGGAAAACAGGATGGTAAAAGTAACTTTAACATATTATTAGACATGAAAATTTAATTAAGACATTAGTTCTTTACCTAATGTTTTGTGTGTATGTATATCTATCTTAGCATATTTATGGCATAAGTTATAGCTAAGGACAAAGGATGAAAAATGCTAAATTACCCTCTCTTTGTTCCTCATTTGCCAAGCAAATGAATGAAAATGTATATCTCTATCATTTGGCTTAAGAATCCCCCCTAAGAATTTAACCAAATAAATGAGTTTAAAACTGTGTAGAAATACAAATATATGAATATTCAGAAGAGCATTGTGTTGACAACATTAAAAAACTAAAAACATCATTTTGATGGTTGATTTTATGTGTCAACCTGACTGAGCTAAGGTATGTTCAGAGAGTTGGCAAAACATTACTTCTGGGTGTATCTGTGATGGCTTTTCTGGCAGAGATTAACATTTGAATTGATAGACTGAGTGAAGAAGATTGTCTTCAACAGTGCTGGTAGGCATCATCCAATCACTTGAGGGCCTAAATAGGACAAAAAGCAGATAAGGGGTTAATTTGGTCTTTGCTTGAGCTGGGACACCATCTCCTTTTTCACTCAGACATCAATGACCCTGGTTCTCAGTTCTTTGAACAAAGACCAGAACTTACTCCAGTATCCCTGCCAATTCTCAGGCCTTTAGACTTGGAATGAATTACACCATCAACTTTCCTGGTGTTTCAGCTTACAGAGTGGGAGCTCTCAGCCTCTGCAATTGCATGAACCAATTCCTATTATATATATGTAGATGGACAGATAGCATTTTAGGCTGTTCTTGCATTGCAATAAGGAAATATCTGAGACGAGATAATTTATAAGGAAAAGAGGTTTAATTGGCTTATGTGTCTGCAGGCTGTACAGGAAGCATGGCTCTGCTATCTGCTCAGCCTCTGGTGAGGCCTCAGGAAGCTTATAATCATGGCAGAAGGAAAAGGGGGAGCAAGCATTTCACATAGTGAGAGAGGGAGCAAAAGAAGCAAGAGAATCAGGGGGAGGTGCCACACAGTTTTAAACAACCAGATCTCACAAGCACTCACTCACTATTGTGAAGACAGCGCCCAGCCATGAGGGATCTATCCTCATGACCCAAACATCTCTCATCAGGCCCCACATCCAACACTGGGGATTGTTTCCCAACAAGAGAATTGGAGAAGACATCCAAAATGTATCAGAGAGATAGATAGATCTAAGATTGACTAAGAACCAATACATTGATTTAATTTAATACAACCTAGCTTTCAACATATCATGACAGAATGAATTTAAGAATATAGAAACATGAATAATGCAGAAGCATGTCAATGTTAAACTCTTCAGTTTAAAAACTAAGTTAATAATCCCAGCACTTTGTGGGGCCAAGGTGGATGGATCACGAGGTCAGGAGAACTACACCATCCTGGCTAACATGGTGAAACCCTGTCTCTACTAAAAATACAAAAAATTAGCCAGGCGTGGTGGTCGGCGCCTTGTAGTCCCAGCTATTTGGGAGGCTGAGGCAGGAGAATGGCATGAACCTGGGAGGCAGAGCTTGCAGTGAGCCGAGATCACACCACTGCACTCCAGCCTGGGCAACAGAGCGAGACTCCATCTCAAAAACAAACAAACAAAAAAGTTAATAAAGATTACAACATGAACTTGTTTTTGAACAGAGTATATAACAACTGATAGGAAAAATGTGTGGAAGCACATATAGAAACATGTTTAGATACTTCTTTTTAGAGAGTTTATAAATGATTTCATTTTTTCTTCATAGTGATATTAATGTTCACATTTTATTTCATCAATTCATAGAAAAATGGCTTTATACTTTCATGAGGGTTGGCTGTGCCCTTATGTAAACTTTAGTTGTCTTCTGATTTGCATGTTGCTTGAATAAGTTATTATATGATTGTCAAAAAATATATAAAATACTTAGGATTTCATAATTCTTATATTTTAAAACTGAATGAGAATTAGAGAAATTAATATGTCTTTTAGAATAAAATATGTGGTTTGCTGCAGAATTCATATACTTCCTAATTGTCCTTCCATGACTGGAATACAAACCCACCCATGGGCTTACCACAGTTGGAGAGATATAGATGGATTGTTCTCTTCAAGGGAGCTTCAGACCAATTTCTTCCTCACTCTAGTCTTCAAGCCTCTCTCCTGCCTCTGAACAAAGCCTTCGGGCTCATGATGTTCTGTCCTGATTGCAGAAATAGTTCCACTGTCAACCTGCTACATCATAAAATTCAGCCTGATCACATGGAGAAAATGTGACCTTCTGAGCAATTTGTCACTCTGGATTAAGTATCTTCTTAGTAGAGAATAGACTGTCTGTCCTCAAGGCACTTTGGAACAGTCAATTGCTAACTCTATTTAGAAGTTTTTCCTCATTGCAAGGTGAATAAAGGTAGAAACCTTGCTGTGAGTCATGATCCAGCTCATGCCATCTGGTTAATCTAAGACTCTAAATAAGATGTCACCATCATTTGCCTAGAGCATGTCATTTGCCCAGAGAATATCTCATTCTGTAGAGTCTGAGATATTACATTAAGGCTACTTTTGTTCTTTACCCTAAAAGTTATCTCTAGCCTTCTCTCTTATAATGCTTCTACATTTAATCTGACAGAGCAATGCTTACACTAAAACAGGCGCTCAGGCACTATAGGAGGTAATGGTAGCATGTATATTGAAGGGGGCATATTCTCAGGCCAGCCTCCTGTCATGATGGTAAAGATGGGACATGAGGAGAGGGTATGGCCATTGCCCAAGACTCCAGCTGAACAGGCTTGGCTGCACTAGGGCTGGCTGCCAACTAGGTCCTCTGTACAGATCCAGGTGTCCATGCAGGGAAGAAGTCCAGCCCCACATGTGGGCCTTAAGCAAAAGACTATAGCATCAAAAGGCCATGATCCAGGCCAGTTGTTCACTCTGGAAATTCTGAGGTATGGCAGTAGAGAAGAATCCAGTCCCAGCAGTTTGGACAAGTGTAAGCAGACACACATTTGGCATCATAAAAATTTACAGGCTAGGTAGTTAGACCATGGCCCTAAGACAGGTTGCAAAGATAAGATTCCAGAGCTTGGAGAGAAACCTAAAGAAAAATTGACAGGGCCTCAGTTTTATAGGGATTGGGATAATAGACAGGTTAAGAGAACCTAGGGATATGGCTTAAGTGTTGTGGTTTGAATGAGACTTCAGGCCAATGCTGGCTCACAAGCAAGCATGGGAATACTGAGCCCTTCTGTGCAAGGTTGGTCTAGGAGATGAAGGCAGATGATCCTGCAGGTGACCATAGGGTAAAGAGATCAAGGCTGGGCGTGGTGGCTCATCCCTGTAATCCCAGCACTTTGGGAGGCTGAGGCGGGTGGATCACGAGGTCAGGAGTTCGAGACCAGCCTGAACAACATGGTGAAACACCATCTCTACTAAAAATACAAAAATTAGCCAGGCATGGTGGTGCACACCTGTAATCCCAGCTACTTGGAAGGCTGAGGCAGGAGAATTGCTTGAACCCGGGAGGCGGAGTTTGCAGTGAGCCAAGATCACGCCACTACACTCCAGCCTGGGTGATAGAGTGAGACTCCGTCTTAAAAAAAAAAAAAAAAAAATCAAGTGAGCATCTCTAGTGTTGCTTTCAGATGAAACCCCCACAGGAAAACCTGCCTTCTTTCTGAAGAGCTGTGCCCCTGGATCACATTTCAGCAGTGAGGAGAGAAAATGCTTCTATAAACCTTCCTTAGTGATACCAACAAGCAAGTGTCAGCCCATCCTTGTCAGAGCATTGGGGAAAATCCCTGACTCACAGAAATAACTTTGTTTCGTGATCAGCACTAAGGTAACAAGGAAGAGAGACCCTGGTTTAACCTAAAGGTTTAACCTAAAGTCTCTGTCCTCATGGTCTGGTCTCTCTGGTATTCTTGCTGCACCTCATGGGAAGAAAACAAAGAATAAATGAGTCCTAGAAACAGAAGCATAATCTTTCTAGCCTGTTCATGGTGTATTTATTTTACTGTTTAATAGTAATTTTTCCAGCTAGAATATAAGCCCTGTGAGAGTAGGGATGGGGCCAGTCTTATTCACCGATGTGTCCCTGGAGTCTGATGGGTTCCTGGGTGAGTTGGAGTAGTCATAGGAGGGAGTGATTTCAGGAAGCTATAAGAGATTTTGTTTTTATGTTAGACTTACCAGACTGGCATATGGCTGCTGTATCTGGCTACTGCAGGAGAGAAGACAGATACTAGAGGCCTGAAATGCAGTGTGAGCTCATCAAGGAAGGACAGAGACCAAAATAGAAAAGTGAGTGGGACATGGGAAGCAGAATTAAAGCCTGAGAGAAAGAAGACTATAGAGCCAGGCACCCCAGAGTGAGGCCAGTCTCCAGAGAGGCCTGAGATGGGGATGGCCTTGGAGGAAGAAAATTTCAAGTGTTCTCTTAGTAAAAGGAGCTTTCTCCAATAAAGTAAGCCCTTCCAGAAATCCAATTTCTCATCTCATCTCATCTCATCTCATCTCATCTCATCTCATCTCATCTCATCTCATCTCATCTCATCTCATCTCATCTCATCATATGGTGATGTTGTTGATGGTAGGTACCCGACCCTGTCTCTGAGTAAGAATGCTGGTTATCAGGAGCTCAACTGAGGTGATATTTGAATGATCAGTTAAAGCAACACGCCAAAAGCAAAAGTAATTGCCAAGGACTGAATCACTTACTGCAGTAGTATAATAAAGAGGTCAAACTAGAGTGGAGTCAAAGTATTGACTTCCCTCTTTCCATTTCCTTTCATGGAACAGCACACCTATAGCAGGGTGTCATTGCCTAGTGAGTCCTGAATGCAAAGCTCACACAGTTTATGGGCCCTCGGACCTGGTAGAGAGAGAGGGGCCACCACCAAAGTGGGAAAAGGATAGGAATGGATTCTCCCCAGAGCCTCCAGAAGGGGCTGTCAATAGATGGATAACTCGGTTTTGATCAGATGAAACTGATTTTGGATTTCTGGCCTCCAGAACTGTGATGGAATACATTTCTGTTATTCAAGCCACCAAACATGTGGTAATTTGTTACAGCATTCATAGGAAAATAATACACCCTCTGCCACCAGCACCATTGTCCATGCTATCATGGTCTAAAAATGGTTCCTAATGAAGTTTCAAGAGTCTCCGAACTGGTGTCCCTAATCCACATTATCACCCAAACCAACCCATTTCCTATATTACAGGTAAAAAGGACATTACATCTAAAAGTCATCTCATGATCTCTGATCATGCCATCCACTTTCCCTAGCTTCTACCACTTCTTCAAAGGTTTCTCATTGTTCCTAAAATAGAAAACAATTTTTATGACAGTTACATAATTTACAAGCACCTTCATGGTCTAACTACTGGCTACCTCTCCAGCTTCATCTTACACTCCTCTTTCTCTTTTTTACTCAAGCAAACAAGCCACACTCATCTGCTTTATGCCTTGTGCACTCCTTACATTTCCTGCTTCATCATCTCTTCTCCCTCCTACCCAACCACATTTAACTCCAAATCATCCTTGAGGTTACAGCTAATCTTTCTGTAATTCTTCTGTCATACTCCTACCTCCCAAAGTCAAAGCAATCTATTTTATAGTCTCCTAACATAATATACCTCTGAAGTTATACTTTTAATTAGCATGCGTGTGTGTGTGTGTGTGTGCTTGTGTGAATGTGTGTCTGTCTGCCTGTCTCCTCTCAGAGTACCAGCTTTCAGAATATAAACCCCATGATGGCAAAAATAATTTATGATTATTATCTCCATTATATCCTCTAACCTATCATAGTTGATGCTCAGTCCATTGAGTAAGTTGAATGCACGTAAATTAGGAGACTGCTGTCCCAATCATGGCTGTACCACTGACTAGGGTGCTTCCATTAAATAAATTTCTGTCTTTTGTTATTACAATTTATGTGTACACAGTGCAAATCTCACCCACCAGGGAGCCTAACCATTTGGGAATAAATCATTTAAAGGGAGTTCTCAGTCTCTGGAAGTTACAATAGAGAGAATTGTACATATTGCCTTTGTTCCCATTTTCCAGATTAAATAATTGAGAATGAGAGAAGGCAGAGGTTCTATTCAGCATTACCCTCTAGTGGGTCTGGTTTCAAACTCAGCTTTGTATACACTAAAACCACAACATTTCCTTAAATTCTTTCTGCTAACTCCATATATATATATATATATATATATGTATATATACCTACACATATTTTATATGTCTCTGTGTGTGTGTATTCAGATACACAGAGACAGTAGACTATATATTGGGAGTGTGTATATATGTATGTATACAAACACATACACAGAGAATAAGATTATACATGTATATGAATATAAATATATATCTATATATGTATATATTTATACATATATGTATAGATATGCACATATATTTTATATACATATATAAATATATGTATATAAATCTATACATAATGTGTGTGTATATATATGTGTGTGTATTTATGCATAAGTGTGTGTATTTTTATCTATATATGTGTGTGTGTGAGTGTATAGTCTCTCAAATAGACTATAATATACTCTTTGGGCAAAGGGGCAATGTTTTATAATTCCATGTTAAGTCTAATTGAAGCCCTAGACCGGTGGTCTAATGCTTAGAGAATGGATCAGGTATACAGCTGGTGATCAAGGCAGCCAGATCCAAAACTGACATCAGGAGAGTCAGACACTATAGGGCAGAGATTATTTGCTCACTGACGGATGGAGAGGTTAACTGGATCACTAAGTTCCTGTATTTTCTTTGTTTCCCACAACCCAGTATGCAGCACCTCTAAATAAATATGGCATTAAATTAGATTGGACAGTTTTGCAATAAAGTTTTTAAAAATTGAAAATCTGCTTTTAATTTCAGTCTTAATTAAAGCCAAACTTTCCTTAGAAACTCAGGAGGAGAGATTTGCTCTCAGCTCATTCCCTTCCATTCTTAATAGACATAAGAAGAAAGACCTTCAGATGCATAGGCTGGAAGAAAAGTTTAATCCTCTCTAAGCCGTATCAGGTTGGGTTGTGAAAGAACCTTACATATCCTGACATCCTCCTCAATTGGCTCTCCTAGTATGACCATACTGTAGTTTCCTGAGAGACTAATGCTGCTATAAAGAAACTCAATATCTGATGAGCAATTTCCTGAGAGACTAGTGCTGCTGTAAAGAAACTCAATATTTGATGAACAATACTTGATGAGCAAATGAGAAAATCTCTATTATTTTCAAGAAGTAACAAATAAGCAACAAAAGTAAGACCCAGAAATCTCAGAAAACATATAGCTTGGGAGTAGAGAAAAAAGAAAAAAAAATGCACTTTCTCTTTTGTACTTACATTCTCTGACATTCTTGATTGTTCTTGAGATAGTCACTAATCCTATCTTGGTCCAGATCCTTTAGAGGCAAAATATCAGATGTGTAAGGTCAGCTTCCAGGAGAGTCATGACAGAGAACCTCTATTGGCCGAGACACTAACTTCAAACCTGAATTTCAAGTGATTATGAGCGATACTAAAACAATTAATGGATCTTTTTTTTTTTTTTCTGGAGAAGAGTCCACACTGGGTTATAAGGGGTTCTAGAATCTGCCTACTTCCACTTTTGTTCATCCTGCCTTCATACAAGAGTGACAGCCCATTCTTGGATGGACAGTTTAGAACTTATAAACAATTTCATTTATAATGCTTAAGAGTAACTCTGTATTGAAGTTACCTTGCAATGAATCCTCTGGGAATTCAAATATTCCCTTTATTCTGTGAAAACCTATGACTCTCAAAACTATGCTAATTTATCATATGAGTTTATACTGGTATACAATTACCTACAGCTTACCTGTAGTTCAACTCTACTCATTCTTATTTATGTGGGTGCTTCATTTAAAATGGTGAGTATTAATTTCATTTTAATACTCGGTGTCTTTTTGCTATTTGATCTATGCCTTTTTGCTATCTATGTGTCTTCTTTTTTTCCTGAAATCAATTGCTTCATTTGTCACTTCTCATGTTGTCACTCTAAAAATAGGATATAGAAAATGCAGTTTCAAATCATGTAGCCAATTAGCACTGGAGTTATCGCAGCCTGACAGCAGGCAAAAAGGAAAAAAAAAATCAGAACTATATAAATCATGGCATTAGTAACATCCCAGGCCCAGCTGTGAGAAGAGAGGTTATGCTACGGCAGGAAAAAACACCAGAGTGGGGAATCCCAATTAACTGGGCAAGTGAAATTCAAAATTCATTATTTTCTTTTCTTTTTTTTCTTTCTTTCTTTTTTTTTTTTTTTTTTTTTTTTTGAGATGGAGTCTCACTCTGTCGCTCAGGCTGGAGTTCAACCCGCCTCCCAGGTTCAAGCAATTCTCCTGCCTCAGCCTCCCGAGTAGCTGGGGTTACAGACAAGTGCCACCACGCCCAGCTAATTTTTGTATTTTTAGTAGAGACGGGGTTTCACGATGTTGGCCAGGCTGGTCTCAAATTCCTAACCTCAAATGATCCTCCTGCTTCAGCCTCCCAAAGTGCTGGGACTACAGGCCTGAGCCATCGTGCCTAGCCCAAAATTCAGTTTCTTAATGCATTTAGTTTGTCCTTTTATTATGTATTTCTGGTGGGGAAGATATAAAAATAAAACTTTTCAGTAAAATTATTTCTGAATTATTGTACATATATCTAGAATTCAAAATATTTTCAAAGGAAACTTCAAGACACAGGGTAAATATTTTCATTCTTTATATTTTGTAGCTTAGCTGCCACACATTAAGGATTTCAACCCAAAATAGACTATAAGTCCATTTGAGAGAAATGAAGGGCCTAAAATTAAAATAAAACGAAACCAAACTTCAAGTAGTCTTAATAGGTGGACGGCCTAACATTGTCTGTTCAGTTTCTACATTTAACTCAAGTAACACTGAGTTTTTCTAATTATTTGCTTTGAGGGATACTAAGATTCACATCTGTTAATTAACAAAATAAATCTGTAAATTAACAAAGCAGAAAATACTGTCTATTTAAAAACAAAATAGCCGAGTGCCGTGACTCACGCCTGTAATCCCAGCGCTTTTGGAGGCTGAAGTGGGCGGGTCACTTGAGGCCAGGAGTTTGAGGCCAGCCTGGCCAACATGGTGAAATCCTGTCTCTACTAAAAATACAAAAATTAGCCAGGCACGGTGGCGCATGCCTGTAATCCTGGCTACTCGGGAGGATAATGCGGGAGAATCGCTTGAACCTGGGAGGCGGAGGTTACAGTGAGTCGAGATGGCGCCATTGCACTCCAGCTCAGGCAACACAGAGAGACTGTATCAAAAATAAATAAATAAATATAATAAAATAAAAATGAAAACAAAATAAACAAAACAAACAATAATACCCAGTCCAGTGAAATCTTTACTATGAATATGCAATCAATGTTGTCACTATAACAGCTGCATACAAGAAGAGGGAAGGTGAGGCTGTTGGCATTGGATATGGTTGCATATGAAGCATTGATATTGTGCTTTCTTCTCTTCTTTCATGGTATGCATCTTCTGCTGCAAAGAAAGGATAAGATCTCAAAGCAAGAAACTTTCTTCTGTTCAATCTGTTCTACAAGCTGTTGGCCAGCTGGCTTGTCCAAAGTTACTCCTCCTGCTTGGGTGGATTGATAGTAAGCCCGACTTCCTAGCCTGGATAACAGCCACTTTTACAAATCCTATTATGCCACACACTTCTCTCTTTCCATATGCACAAAAGTTGTGAATATTCATCCAATGCCATCAGCATTTGATTATTTCTATCTCACCTACTAGGCTATACGCTCCATTAGTACAAGGATGTGTTTTTGTTTGTTTGTTGTTTATTTCACTTTTACGCATCCTAGAAGCTATTTCTTTCAGTTATCTATTACTGTGCAGCAATTTACCACAAAACCTAGTGACTATAAACCAGTGTGATGATTACTCAAAAAAAATTAGACATAAAATTACCACATATGGTTGTAAATTTAAAACAACTGAAAGCAAGAACACAAACAGACATTTGTATGACCACGATCATAGCCACGTTATTCACAATGGTCAAAAGGTGAAAGCAATCCAAGTGTCTATTGATGGATGAATGGACAAAGAAATATTATTCAGTCTTAAAAAGGAAGGAAAGTCTGACACATGCTGCAAACTAGATGAAATTTGAAGACATAATGCTAAACAAAGTAAGCCAGTCACAAAGGAGCAAACACTGTATCATTCAACTTAGATGAGGTAACCTGGAGTAGTCAACATCATAGAGACAGAGAGTAGAATAGTGGTTGCCAGAGGCTGGGGAGAAAGTGTAATGGTGAGTTAGTATTTAATGATAAAGAACAACAGTTAGGGAAGAGGACAACGTTATGAAGATGGATGGTTGGTGATAGTTGCATATTTTAGTCCGTTTACATACTGCTGATGAAGACATACCTGAGACTGGGTAATTTATAAAGAAAAAGAAGTTTAATGGACTCACAGTTTCATGTGGCTGGGGAGGCCTCACAGTCATGGCAGAAGGTGAAAGGCATGTCTTACATGGTGGCAGACAAGAAAGAATGAGAGCCAAGCAAAAGGGCTTTCCCCTTATAAAACCATCAGATCGCGTGAGACTTATTCACTACCACGAGAACAGTATGGGGGAAACTGCCCCCGTGATTCAATTGTCTCCCACTGGATCCCTGCCACAACATGTGGAAACTATAAGAGCTACACTTCAAGATGAGATTTGGGTGGAGACACAGCCAAACCATATTATTGCACAATGATGTAAATGTACTTGTTATCACAGAAGTCCATACTTAAAAATGGTTGAAGTAGTAAATTTTATGTTTTGTGTATTTTACTACAATAACATACACACACACACACACACACACACACACGCAAACATATTACTTCACAGTTTCTGTGGGTCAGAAATTTGTGCATAACTTAACTGGGTCTCCTGTTTCAGAGTCCCTCACAAAACTGAATCCAGGTGGCACTGACTAAAGGTCTCATCTGATCTGTGACTGAGGAAGGATCCACTTCTAAGGTTGTGTGGTTGTTTGCTGAGTCAGGACCTCAAAGTCTTTAGGACCAAAAGCCTCAGTTCCTAACTGGATATTGGTTCCAGGCTATTTTTCTGTTTCTTGTTCTATGGTCCTCTTCAAATGTCAACTGGCTTAATCAAGACAAACCAGCCAAGAAGGCAATAAAGAGAGCAGCAAGACAAATGTCACAATATTTTGTAATATAATCAGAGAAGTGCATCCCTTAATGCTGTCATATTTTTTGTTTATAGCCAAGTTGCTTAAGGAGAAGACATTACAAATAGCCATAAATAGCAGGAGGTTAGGTAGGACTTACTGGGACCGTATTAGAAGTCTCTCTAAGAAGGTAGATAATAGGAATGGGTGAGAACTCCGAGGAGAAGTTGAATCCTCCCACAGACAGGAGGTCATTGCTGAGCAGCAGCTCCACCCTGAACTCTGAGTCTTTAGTAAGGAAAGGTGAAATTACAGGCTAGGGTCATGTCAGAGCCAGCCTCCAGAAGGAAGCCAATTTTGTTATTTTAGGAAAATAATGACCAGCTTTCTGGGTCAGAGAATGCATAGAGCCTAAGACTACTGCCAGGATGCAGCAGTATTTAAGACTCAGTCCAGTTCAAATGCTCTACACCTTGCTGGATGGGTTATGCAGATATTTGTGGTTGAAGCCTAGGCCTTAGATTTTTCTAATTACTTTCTGTAATGGCTTTATAATTTGGATGAATTCCAAGTTAATTTTCTGATAGCCTTCTTTGGTTAAAAACTTTGACTGCAAAATATTCGCCAAGGCAACTCTACTTGCCATCTTTTCTGCCGATAAGATTTGAGAATTATACTTCTGGGCCAAGGGCAAGGGAAGCTTCTCAAGAGCTCCAATGCAAGGTGATTTTTCTGACTCTTGAGCAAAAGACATTTCTGGGTGATCAATGTAGCCTTTTTGACCAAGAACCTTATCTGGGGATATGGGGAGTAAAGGTGATAATACAGCTAGAGTGGAGAGACAGAGGAGAATGTTTGTTTATTTTTATGAAGAGTCATCATTGCTTTTTTGTTTGTTTTTTCAAAGTGTGATGCTCAATAAAGGCAGGGGGAAAGCATGTCACCTAGTGAAAGGACAAAAAGGCACATCAAATAAATAAAATGGACCCCAAAGAGCCTCTCCTCAACCTGAAGCTGTCTCCTCCAATGCTGTGCATGGCTATCATTTGTTCTAAGTGACAAGAACTTCAGATTCCAGAAAACAATTAGCTCTTAGTCCAACATTTTGTAAAACAAAAAATGACATCCTTTCTCTATCTGAATCAAATACCCTAACTATATGAATAGTCAATATGTAAATATTTATATGCATAATAATACTCACAAACTACATGCATGTATTTGCAAATTGCATATGTATTTACAAATACCAAGGACTTTTCATTTCCATTTCATTTTTCATGAGGATTTTTTATCTCAATAGGAAATCAATGTATAGAGTGGCCATAGTTATCTTCCTGTAACTCCATCATAGGAGATTATTATTGTTAAGTAAAATGACACACAGATATGTTAACTTAGTCACAATAATTTTAGAGATGAGAATAGGTAGACATAAATGGGGAAGTTTCTAGTGGATTGCCTTCCTTGACTCAGTGGAGCTCTTTCACTTAATCAGCCTAAAAAACGCAGTTGGATATAGAATCCTGCCACTGAAGCTCTAAGTAACATGAAGAGGGTACCTTAGACATCCCATAAGGAATGTGAATCCAAAGAACTAGGAACTAGCCAAGCCTCACCTTCGCAAGTAGCTTGTTTGTAGTCTACCTTGCTGGTTGTAAATCTGCTGTAGTTCAAGTAACCAATCCTGTATGAACGAAAAAAATATCAATTAATAACGAAGGCTTTTATAGCAAAGAAGCCAATATTTTAGACAGATGTAAGATGTCTTCATCAAAAAGATGAAAACAATGTAAAAGGTTTTCCTTTACTGACTCTGCTTTTTTTTTTTTTTAAATTCTGTCATTCCAAACAGTTCAAATGTAAAAGTGATACTATTTTCCATTTTTTCATCTAGGAATTCATACCACCTCCCACTGGCTTGAATGTAATATCTTTAAAAAAATTCACTATTTCCAGTATTACAAGTATCCTCTTTTAAATTATATTCAGTCTAAAAACTCATTCTCTATGATAAAGTAAGTTATCTTTCTTATTTCTTTTTGGAATACCCTGAACTTGCTTATCAATCTTGGAATGCACTTTAGATACCAAACCTCAGAAAATACATTGAGCTCTGAAATTTTCTAAGAGAATTTCTCAGCACACCAAGGCTCACTTTCTGAAACCATGCTCTTGAAACCAGGCAACTCCAAAGGCTCTTCCTCCTTTTCCTCAAATTTATTGTCAAAAATGTGTGAAATTCTTTGTAGAAACAAACAGTAAAAACCAGAATGTGTTCCTGTCAACATAAAATTTTGCTTTAAAATCTAGTTTCTCCTTCCTCTTCCTTCTCATTTATCTGTCTTAAACACCTTCCTGAAAGATTCAGCTTTATATTTTGCATATATTCTAGAATGCATGAGTTATGTAGAATCCTTAAGTTTGGCAATAGCATGTCTGATTCCACTTACATCCTGCAGAGGAAGAATGGAATTACTGTTTATACAAAATTATAATATGTCCACCAGGATATTTTTGATGACCCAACACAAGAAATGCAATAAAACACTCAAGTGAGAAGTCCAAAATGGCTTATCTTTTATACATAGACAGTCAAATTGGAAGGCTTACTGTATTTTGGTTCCAACATACTGTAAATGATAAACACTTTGATAAAAGAAAGATGTTTTGTTATAAATTTAAGTAAACTCCAATTTACCCACAGTTTTTTTTTTACCTGTAATTTGTTTTGTGTAATGATTTCTTATATTGTAGTGCATTATACTTACCTCAATAAAATACTTTTTCCCAAAACAGGGATAGAATTGGTTTAAGTAAATGTGTATTCAAGTTTAATTCTATGTTTAAGCTCAAACAATCTCTTTTGGTAAGATTTCAAACACACACACACACACACAGATATATAAATAAATACACACTGAATTTTTCTTGATAGGTTTATGGAAAAGTAAAAATTACTGATGTTTGCCTGCACCATGTTTACATTATTTTCCCCCTCTATTATCTCCCCACCCATGTTGATATAAATATAAACATCATATATATATATATATATATATATATATACACCCATATATTTCATGCTTGAATTTCCATTTAGAGATTCAATCTGAATTCTATACACAAATATGCTCAAAACTTGAAACACATAAGCTTACTTTAAAGAATGACTCATTGCTGTCCATGAAGCTATGTCAATACTTATGCAATTCCTTTTCCTTTCAAATTTATCTTTCCGTACTCTGCTTCATGAGACTGTGCAAACAACTCTTCTCTGTCATTAGATGGTTTCCTCTTAAGTGCCATAGAAAAATACACAAAAGGAAGACAAAGACAGGAGGAAGAGAAAAGGAAGGCCTCCTTTCCATTCTGTTCACTGTTTCTGTCAGCAAGTTACTTAACTCGAGAAGCAGCAGTGTTAACGGATCTAGTTTCTTTTGATATTCCTGGAACTAGCCGCCTCTGAGGCAGCAGAACCATGTGAGCATGGTTTATGGGAATGGTTTGATGGTTTACTTGGCACTGAATATAGCAGTGAGTTCTTTACTAAAACAAAATGGGAAAATGGCAATCCATGGCACTCAGTTTCATTACAATTAATGTCACTTGTGGTTGCTTGTGACAAAGATCTTACTAGAGCAAGTGCTTTGGGCACTAAGTGGCAACTGCACTTCATCTTACAGAAATAATAAAGGCTATAAAGCCTGTGAGTAAGATGGCCAATACTCACTGCTCTGGAGCTTTCAGAAAGAAATTATGAACTTAGTCTCTAATCTCTGAGATCAACTCAATGGCCAAGTAACAGAAAACTTCAATGGTGGCCGGAAACTAAAATCTTATTTCTTGCAACTATCTCTAAAAAATAAATCCAAATTTTATTGTGTGGGTTGCATGTCTACATGATGATGTGATTTACAGTCACAACAGCCCTCATGTGGTTGTTAGGACATTGGAAAGAAGTAGGAGCTTCAACCTTAGAATAGAGACATCTGGATGGATTTAGAAGAAAATGAACACCTTGAACACCTGAATCATTCAGTGCCTTTTCTAAAAAAAAAAGTCATAGTATATAAAAATATATTTTTAATCTTTTTTTATATTCTTCAAATACAGAGCTTATCATTTGATATAAATACAGCTCATAATTCATAGTTTTTTGGCCTTCTTTTACATTTTTTTCTTTCCCCCTTCAATTTACAGTGATATCTACTCTTGGCAAAGCCAACAACTTTAAACTAAACATAACAGTTTCCACTTACCCCAAACCTGTATCTTTTCATGGGTCTCCTACTAGGTTAACTTCTATTTATCAAATTAATTACCAAATTCAGTTCAGGTCAGAAAAGATTTTGGAATTTACTACATGCCTATAATGATGCTAGACACAAACACTGATATTGAAGTAAGCTTCACATCCATGCATCCCTTTTCATTTTTTTCCACTCCATCTTAATAATCTCCTTATTGATCCTCCTCCCTTATTTCTTCTTTAAGAAAATAAAGATTCTATTTTTCCCATAAATATTCTATTTTTGGTCAGTATTCTAAGCTATTATCTCTAGAGAGTCTGTGTACAATTTATAACATAAAGAAGATACCAACAGAGGCCAAGACCATGGTAAAGAAAGAAGTTACACCACTATCTTGATACCATCTGATTCACTTTGTTTTTAAAATTCCTGTAGTTGTTTGACTCAAAATATCTAAGTAAGCAGAATTGTGTAACATAATTGTTCAAATCTTCTTTCCGGAAGTATTTTCCCTCTTGAAGTAATGGCTTGATACTTCATATCTATCTTAATGAAATGTATCTACTATGCTATCATATCATATATGATGTTATATAATTTGTTTTCTCTTCAGTCTATATAATGCTGTAATGTAATAAATGCATCACTGACCCTGTCTGATGGCATTGCCAAGCTCCTCTGTTTGGCAAAATGGCCTGAAACAATAGTAGTTATATGTTGACTTATTGATAATGAAGAAAAATTCCCAAGGCCAGGCTGATAGTAACATATCAAGAGCCCATTTGCATTGAGAAAAATGTTGTGTTCTTGACATGAAAATAAAAGGTTTTCACATTTGTTTTCCTATCCTGGAAAAATTATTAAACCGAATAAGTGAGCAGAGTTGAGCTGCTTGATACCCCAACCTCTATGAAATTGAAATGTATAATACCACAGGCCTTATTTCATTTCAGTGACTTACTGGTTTCAGACATTTAAGGAAATCCTTAAATTAGCTGACAACTAAGGTAACTTAACAGAGACCTCAGTAGCCATACCCAACAAAGAACAGAGATTTTTCATATTTGAATTACAAAAGTAATTAAATGAATAATTATAACAAAAAATAACAACAACAACAAATCCTGTGAGGGGAAATCTGATTTCCAGAATTGTCATATTGCATTGTGTATTAATATAATGTCCTGTTTTCCACAGAAGATTATGAGACATGTAAAAAAGTAGAAAGTATGGCTCATATACAGAAAACCAAAAGCAGTCAATAGACTTTGTTTCTGAAGAGGCATAGACATTGGACTTACTAGACAAATCAGTTATTTTAAATAAGTTCAAAGAACTAAAGGATACCACATCTAAGGAACTACAGGAAAGTATGAGAACGATGTCTTGCCAAATAGAGATGGTGATTACATAGATAGAAGTTTTAAAAATGTACCAAAGAGGAACACTGAAGTTGAAATTCAGCAATGAGGCTGGACGTGTGGCTCACGCCTGTAATCCCAGCACTTTGGAAGGCCAAGGCGGGTGGATCACCCGAGGTCAGGAATTTGAGACCAGCCTGGCTAACATGGTGAAACTGTGTCTCTAATAAAAATACAAAAATTAGCTTGGTGTGGTGGTGGGTGCCTATAATCTCGGTTACTTTGGGAGGCTGAGGCAGGAGAATCGCTTGAACCCAGGAGGCAGAGGTTATTGCAGTGAGCTGAGGCTGCACCATTGCAGGGGCAGGAAGAGTGAAACTCTGACTCAAAAAAAAAAAAAAAAAAAAAAAAAAAGGAAAAGAAAAAAATAAAGAAAGAAAATTCAGCAAGGATATAAAAACGTCAGTAGAGGGGACTAAAGCAGATTTGAGCAGGTAGGAAATTAATACTCAGGGAACTAGAATGTAACTCAATTAAGACTATCCAGTCCCAGGAACAAAAAGAAACAATAATGAAGCCAAATTTAAAGAGCCTCAGCATCCTGCAGGGAATCAGCCAGCATCCTAACCTACACCAGGAAATCCCAGGAGGAGAAGAGAGACACAAATGGAGACAATTGGATGACACATTTGTAGTGATAAAAGAAAAATATTCTCAATGAAGAACACTCATCTCCCATGAAACTCCATCAAAAATGAAAGTGAAATTAAGATACTCCCATATAAAGAAAAACTGACACTCCATAGCTAGTAGACTTGTCTTACAATAATTACTAAAAGGAATCTTTAAAGGCCGAAATTAAGGCAAACTAGAGAATAACCAATTCTGTACAAAGAAATAAAAGAGCAGAGATAGATAACCACTTCAGTAGTCTGAATGACTCCATCATGGTAAACTCCTTCCGTCTTAGAGCCACCCTCCTGACATAACAATCTCTTGTTTACCTAATGCTTGTCAAATGTACTTCCACTGCTAAAATACCCTTGATTCATGGAAAAAATGATGGCGAAAAGTAATTCCTTTCCTTTATGTCTGGCCTACTTTTGAATTTCTGCATTGCTTTTTCTAATTACTCTTTCTCTTGATCGCAGGGGACAAAGATATTCTTGTCTAGACACTGCCATAAATCTAAAATTTTGGCTTTAGGGAACAGGTGAAAACATCAGAGCAACCTGCTGTCAGACCCACTTCATGCATAAGGCAACTAAGATCCTGCAAAGGTGATGTGATGTTTTCAAAGTTTATATAAATAATGGTATTCCCTGCCTTCTAGTGAAATAAGACTGCATTTTTGTAATGCAGCTATATCAAGCCAGCAGCTTATAGACTTTCTGGTGATGAGCATATTCTTTTTGAGACAATATTTTAAAATCAGAAGGCTTCACATATAACTATGTAGAAATAATTGAGAGATACTGTGGATCTTAGTCCTGTGTTCCATGTAACACTTAAAAGTCTATTGCTTTGGGTTTCTGTCAATAGCTCCGTGGTACCTATTGTTTTGATGTCAGATAACTTTGCCCATACACCCTGTCTGACTCCCATACACCTGTCTGACATTTATCTTTGCAAGCCAACCTTGGTATCACACACTTTTACAAAAAATTCAGTATCTACTATAATACAAGTAAGGCAATACAGAATTGGAATGTATATACACAAAAACATTTACATAGACATATACATGATTGCACACCCACATATTAAGTTACCTACGTTTATCGTATGGTTCAAGTGATGGCAGACAAGCATGAGGATTCAGAGGAGGCTTTGGAGTTAAACAGTCTGGCTTCAACTTTCACTTTTATCACTGAGTAACTATGTAGCACTGGGAAAGTCTCTTGAACTTACTGAGACATGGTTTCTTAATTTGCAAAACGAATATGATGGCATTTTTGGGGAAAAAAATAAAGAAACTGAGTGAAACTTTTAGCGAAGTGCCCAATGTTCATAGATTGAGATTTCTTGCAGGCTGGGAACTGCCACCAAGGTCTCCTGACTTCCAGGCAGAGATTTTTCCCATCATGACACTTTTTTACACTCACCATCTCTTATGTGTCACCCTAGTCCCTAGTCTCTGCTGCTGTGTAACGTAAAAGATTCATGAGGTGGGAAGAGTCTGAAAGGTCTCATAAGCAAGCACTTTATGAGTGACTGAATATTTTTGACATTCTGTGCTAACAAAAGCCACCCTCAAAGACTTTTATATGAAACTGAAGACTGCCCTGTGTGGGCAGTGGCTCACTGAGTCATATATTCAGTTTGATCCTGAGTAGGACTACTGTAGATGGTTTTATGTCTAATTAGCCATGACTGTTAAAGACTTAAAAAAATGAGAATAATCAAATTTTATGCTTCACTAGGTCAATCAATGGCTATGGAAGTGCAGCTGCTCTCCTTTACAAATGCTTCCAAGAATTTTTCACAATTCATTGGACACCTAAGTGGGTGATTTTACCTCTGTTGAACTAATGACTTGTAAAATTTATCTGAACCCCAAATCCAGACCCCTCAATTCAATGTCTAGACGCAACCAGGCTTCACATTCTCAATTTTCTTCCTTCTTTCTCCACTTTCAGGCATTTGCTCTGAATCTTACAATACCTTTGCTGATTGTATGAGCAAATAGCACATAAGAAAACTCAGACTGAGGGAGCAGACATGCTTTTTGAGACAGTATTCCCTAAGCCTCTGGAACCTCATCAATGAAAGTATCTGAAGCTTGCATGACAACATTCCTCAAAGTTTGGTGCTTGGCTTACCTGCCTCAGAATTACTTGTTGTCAATTATAAAAACTACAAAAATAACATGCAAAAAAGTAAAATAAACAAGAAAATGAAATAGAGAAAGAGAGAATAAAAGAAACCTTTCAGGCTCATACTGTAACAAACTTTGCAATCTCTGGAGGGAAGACACAGGAATCTGCCTTTGTAACACATGTATTTCTGATGTCACTGATGCACAGACAACTATGAGATTTCCTGAGCAATTTGCTCAATCAACAAATATTTAGAGTAGTATGACAGTTTAAGAATTGTTTGAAATGTATGGAAACTATTGGAATTACTTCAGCAACACATCTTACAACGTAGGAGGTATCATGGAGCCTTTGAAGTTATAGGACCAACCCTCTAGGATTATACAGTGCTCTTCAACTCCTTGCGTACAATAAAACCAGAAAAGGGGTAAAGGAGGTGACATGATTTAAGATAGGCTGTTAAGTATAGTCAGGATTTTAAAGAAAGGACAGAAAAAGAATTTTCCATATAGGGAGGGACAATATGGATAAATGGGAGGAGATGCTAATAGTATGTTGTTTAGGGATGATGGAAAAAGATATGAATGAATGAAGATAAAGAAACTGCAAGTGTGTACACTGTTTCCAAAAGTAGTAATGGCAGGAATACTTTTTGTGTTGCATTGTAGTATCTTGTATTGGTAGAAATCTCTAGATCTAGTTTATGGTGTACCCAGTGTGAACCTGGCTGAGATATTTGACCCTCAAAGTCTCCTCCTCCAAAGTAGACCAGTTCCAATTTGGGCTTAAAGTGATGGGAAGCTGAGGCAAGACAGAATGAAGACCCTGAGATGGCAACCAAAACCTCCACAAAGAGCAGGAAAAAATGGAAAATGGGGAACAGAACAAAGGCAGAGACACATCTATCTCTGCTTGTCTTTCTACCTGGATCCCAAGGGGCTACCTCTCCACTCTGAAAACCAAAGAATCATCTCTGAAGAAATTTGTATGTGTATGAGGATCAACCTACAAAACTTAGCATTGTAAAATATTGTTGAAGTGGAAACTGGAAACCACATTCATTTTATTTAAATCTAAAATAGAGAATTATATTTTTCTCAGGATTTTGTATTGGATTTAATAGGTTTTGTTTTTTGTTTGTTTGTTTTTTGGTAAATCCTGGATAGCTTGGAAGATCTACATATGATGAACATGTGCTTTTTTTTCTGGTTTGTAAAATCGAAGAAATAACATTTTTATTCTTTCTCTTTCCATCCCCTGACTAGATTAGTATTGCTCATTAACACTGTTCTGGAGCTGTAGTTAGTTCTGAGGTGCTTTTTGAGTATGGTGTGTGGGCACTCATGCAGGTTTATTGGCTGAAGTTGCTTGGATTCCTAGTGGCAAGTGGAAGCAAGGCTTACATGGGAGAGTCTTCTGGTTGCTGTGCTCTGCCTACTTCTTATAGTAAGGCCTCATTGCTATTGGCAGTGAAAGGTACTGCCAGACTTCATCCAAAACATTGGTCTAAGCATCGCAACTACACAGGATATTCATGTACACAATTAGTGCACTGGAAATATAGTTTTCTTAAATCACCCTATATAGATTTCTCCTACCTTTCATGAAAAGTACTTTAACTTCTCTCTGGGGCTCAATAGCTTCCCTGCCCTCAGGCTGTGTTCTTTCAGTGGGGCCGATCCCACTCCAGTTCCAGACATGGGCATAAGCCTTAAGCCCAAGCCAAGAAACACATTTCATTCCCTTGACTATAAACATTGAGGTGAGGGTAGTTATGAAATCACATTGGGGCCAATTTGAACCAATCAGAGGAGAGATTGATCAGAAAAGAGAAAGATTTTTTTTAATTGCTATTTCTCTTCTTTTTTCCTGGATTTAATCCTGCATAGAGTAGGAGAACCTATCTGAGAATGAAGCCAGCACACATAATGGGAGAAGAAGACTGGAGATAAATTTTATGGATGATATCATTTGACTCCTAAGCCAAGTTATGCATGAGGATAAATGTTATCTTGGACTTTTTAAGTTTTATTACAAAATATAGTCTTATTTTACTTCTGGCATCAAGAACATTTATTTGTTTGCATGTTTTCATTTTCCACTTACGAGTGTCCTGATGCTAGTTTTTAATAATTAAAAGCATTTGCTTCTTCCAGAGTTTATTAGACATTTCAGCAATATGACATCATTCTTTTGGCTAGATATCAGTACACAGTACCATTTTACTTTAGTTCTAAATCCTTTCCATCTCCTTCACGTATTTTTCTAGTGAATGACCTATAAACGTATAATGAAAAGACTGCCACTTAAAGGGCTTCTTTGTTTAATCTCAACACACAGATTGTTTTGAAAGCTGAGTTTTATCATCTAGTACATTACTATGGTAAAATATGGCTTTCATATGCTTGATTTTCTAAAGCATGTATTCACCTATAAGATATTCTCATTCTTGAGTCCTACTTGGTCTACTGATGCTTGGTCCACTGGTTTTACTATAAAACTAAAGTCATTAGGTATTATTAAAATATAATAATACCAACTTATTGAAAGATAACCTCTCCCCTTCCGCCCTTCTCTCCTCTCCTGCCCTTGCTTCCTTCCTTCCTTCCTTCTTGTGGGTGTGGGGTATTGAAGGAATTAAATGCCCAGAGGAAAACTCCAAGATGGGGTGGGAGACATAGGTCCAATATATCAGAAGGTTAAATTGAGTGGGCTTAAGAGAGAAGCAGGAGAAAAGGAGGCTAGAGAGCCAATAAAACAAAGTTCATAGTGATAACTGGAACAGAATAGACCTCAAAGGCTTAAAGATGTCAAAGTCCCTGCATTTTTTCCTACCTTCAGAATCCACCATCTTCAGTCATGGAGAAGTCTTGATGAAGTTACCCAATCTATAACAATTATATGCTGTGCATGCTGATTGAATTATCTTCATCAATGCATTCTGTTTTGCTTTTATCTTTTGCAGGTAACTCACAGTTTCTCATTCATTGAAGCTCGTCCAACATTTCTAGAAATATGGAGTACAAAAAGAATACGTAGCTTTTGTTAATTCTATAGATTGAATTAGAACTCCCAAATGATTTTTCAAATGAATATCCCCTCTCAAATCGTTTAACTTTTTAAAGAGGTAATTTCACTCTCCAATTAGTATTTTCTAGTAATTGTACTTAAATGTCTCATAAAGTGCTCAGTAAACGTTACTTCAGATTTTACTACCTCTTGCTAGAAACAGTTTCTCTTCTTTTTTATTAGGAACCAGCATCCTAACTAACCAGCTCCTTCTGAATGAGTTTACTAAAGGATATATTTTCTAAGGAATATGCACATTGTATATTTAGGGTTCATGCCAAGCTGTTATTGTTGTACGCCTTAACTGATTACTAAGGATTTATTGCTAGCCACTTCAAACACATACTCGGTAGTGTCCTCTCCATTGGCCAACCTGTTTCTCCGACCTTCCATCTACTTGAAAACATCCATGACTGTACGTGACTCTATCAATTCCCTGGGCAGGGGTTGGGGGGATTTATTGATATATGTTCTTTTACTATTTATTGAATCCTCTCATTTTGTTTAGCATTGTCCTGGATGTTACAGAGGGTGTAATGATTAACCACATAAGAATACTGCCCTCAAGAAATATACAGTCTAATAGAAAGAAATGAAGACCAATAATTTAGGATCAGTTCTGGAAGGGAGAAAGTCAAAACAGGTCTTACAGTATAAATTGACGGTGTGAGCAGGGTTGTATTCTGTCTGGAGTTTCTAGGGTAGAATTTGTTCCTTGGCCTTTCTAGCTTTGAGAGGCTGCCCACATTCCCTGGTTCTCAATCTCACACTCTGACCTCACTTATATTGTCACATCTCCTTTGCTAACTCTGACCCATACCTCTTATAAGGACCCCTGTGATTACACTGGGCCCACTGGCTAATCTGCAATAATCTCCCTATCTCAAAATCTTTAATTTAATTACATCTGCAAAGACTTTTTTTGTCATGTAAAGTAACATATTTATAAGTTCTAAGATTAAGATATGAATATTTTTGTGGTGGGGACAATATTCTGCCTGTCATAGTCTCTATGTTGTTAGTGAAATAAAAATGCTCATGGAGCCATTGAGAAAAGGCCTATCACCTCCAAACTTGCCTTTCCATCGCTTTTGAACAGTAGGTGGACCCTACCACCTAAATGTTTCCTGGATTCATCTTATAAAAGTCACTTACTGGAAGCCACACACTGAAGAACAGAGTCAGAAGTTGAGTCATAAAACCAATATGCTTGCTATGGAAAGGATGAAGCCCAAATCATGTTAAGTTACCAGCTGAAAATCACAAGGATATGTAGCTGTTACATGACATGGCCTTTTCACATGGGCGAATATAAATTTATATGAATCTAAATACATATAAAATCTTTCAGTGAAGAAATGAATCAATCAATAAATCTATTATCTTTGTCTTCTTCTTTTCCCCTGTTCTTTCCCAGTACCTTAATCAAGCACCTACTTTGGGACAAGCACCGCCGAGAATACAACGGCAGAAGACCATCTTACCCTCAAGAAACATTGCACTCACAGAAAAAAAATAAGGCAAAGTGCAGACTCTGTCTATGGCAAGAAATATAAAGAAAACTATGTTTTATGTGAGTTCAGAACAGAGAGAAATCACTTCATCATCTCATAATGTTACTGGTGAAGAGATTGAAGTTACGCTGAGTTACTGGCTGCGAATCCCTATGCATCTGCCGCATCTTGAATTCTTGCCTCCTCAGAAGAAAGAATTTGACTGAGGGGCATAAAGCAGAAAAAGAGACTGAGATGAGTTCCAGAGCAGGAGTCGAAGTTTGTTTAAAAGGCCTTAGAACAGAAAAGAAAGGAAAGTTCACATGGAAGAGATCCAAGAGGGTTCATGAAGGTTAAAGAGAGAGAAGTTCAAGTGCCCCACTGAACCATGATCCTAGGACTTTTATAGGTGCACCTCTTTCCCGTGATTCTTCCCTTAGGGTGTGCTTTCCTCTTGCGCAGTGCTCTCCTTACCCTTGGGAAGGGAGCACCTGCACTATGTTTAGGGAGTTATATGCTTGCCAATCTGAGGCTTTCTTCCCTTTTTCCAAAGGGGCATACCCAGAAGATCATACTTCACCATTTTCATGCCTAGAAAGTTGCTTCTTTCTGGGGTGTACATTCAATTAATATTTTGGTGTTAATAGGTGTGGACCATCAGGAAATGACCTCTCCATGGCACAGGCTGCCAAATTATCACCTCTAGAGAAGCAATGATACAACCGGCAAACCATCACCTGACATTTCTAGTGGGTGGGGGGAACAGCCCTCTCTTGCCCTGCTCATACCTGACTACCTGTAATAGTAAAATACTTACAGTGCCCAACACACACACACACACACACACACACACACACACACACACATCTCCCTCATGTGGACAGGGACAGTGTTTTGTCCCCACTCTTTTTGTTGTTATTGAGGCAGAGAAGCTATATCAATCATCTCAGATTATAAAACTAAAAAGTGATGAAATAGGATTAAAAACCTGTTACCCGAATTATAATTTATTATTTCACCTTCTCTCTCAAAAAAGAGAAAACGCAAAAATAAGAAAAAAAGAACACAATAAACAAACAAATGCTAATGTTTAAATCTCTTACAACATAGCAATAAAGAAATCATGCTGGCCCACATCCAATTACAAATTCAAAGCTGACTGAGTTCAATATGTGAATTATGTATCAAACAACTCTATTAATGCGACGATAATTTAAACCTTAAAATTAAATATTAATTTCCCTGAAGCGTTCCTCCTTCTTTCTTTTCTAGGTTCTATATCATCCTACATTTTTGCCAGAGGAGCAATTAGATATTTTACAAATATATCAATATTTTTCTACACTGAGAATGACATGACCAAGCGCCTGGTGCCGCCTCATGAGTCCAGCTCTAGGAAGAAGGGAGATTCCTTGCTTGGCTTTTTCAAATTGACATGGCATTTCCTTTGTTCGATAATATAAGCCTTTAAAATAAATAACAAATAATGTACAAAAGAAAAATTAACTACATAATATATTGTAAACATAAATTATGTACAGTGAAGTGGAACATGATGCTATTTGAGCATAAGGGAAGATAAATATAGCTCTACCATATACATTCACATTCCGTGTACCTTGAACTCCTTTTAAAAAATTTTACTAACATTTTCTATCACTGGAAATGATAATGATCTTGCCTACTAGTTTCTACTGTTATATTGTCAAGAGTTAATCTAATCGTAAATATACTTGTAAAAGATACTTGTGCTATGATAGTCCATTGACGTTTATGATTTCAGAATTTTAAAATATTTTTTAAATACCCTAAAAGTAAAGATTTAGTAAAAAATCACAGCTAAGTTATAAGATTATTGTGAAGATTAAATAAGACAGTGTATGCAGAGTGTCCAGACTAAATTGAATAAAGTTAACTGTGAGACTGGCATAAAAGAGCAAGTTAGGCAGCTAATGAGTGTGCCTACTCAGTGGCCCTTCCTTCTTGTCTCAGTTATTTTTAGGTTCCCTGCACATTGGAGACTGCAACACAGAGGTTAAGACTTGTGGAGTAGAACTGCTTGAATGCCAGCTCCATTTACTAGCTGTGTGGTTCAGCACATTACTTAATTCTTCTAAGCCTCCGTTTTCTTAGGCTCACAAGGTTATAATTACTGCACTTAGGTCATGGGACTGCTGTGAGGATGAAAAAGAGAAAGCATATGTTTAAGGTGTTTAGAATAGTAGATGGAACATAAACAGTGCTTAGTAAACTTTTAGCAATAATACCAAGACTAGTGGTTTGCAGAAATGTCTGAATATATCTCTCCAGAGTGCCAAGGGTCTACTATTTATGCCGTAAATGACAGCATGGTAACAACAGTTTTCAGATTTTATGACATCTAATCTATATAACTGTTAAAACTTTTTTCCATCCCATAGTGTCTCTTGAAATATGCAGAAATTAAACATATATGGCACAAATACTGTTACACTTCTTCCTAATCTATGACAATTAAAACCAATAAATTCACAAATTATTTCTGGGTTTTGGAAAACCCTTAGAATTATTCTAAACACAAATCCAGACCAGCAGCATGTTTGTTTACTATTGCTACTGTAACAAATTACCGCAATTTTTTTAGATTAAAATAACAGAAATTTATTTGCTTGCAGTTACAGATGAAAGAAGTTCAAAATTAACCTTATGAGGCTAAAAATCAAGGTTTCTGTAGACCTGTTACCTCTGGAAGCTCCAAGGGAGAATTAATTTCCTGTCTCTTCCAGCTTCCTGTGTTGGCTGGCTTGCCTTTGCTTGTGGTCAAACTACTTCAACTTCATGCCTCCATTGTCTTAAATCTTACTCTCTTTTCTGTACTCAAATCTCTCTCTGCCTCTCTTCTAAAGACACTTGTGATTATATGTAGGACACACTCATATATCCAGGAAAATATGCTTATCTCAAAACCTTTAATTTACTTACATCTGCGACACCTCTTTTTCCATATAAGGAAAACGTTCACAGATTCCAGAGAGTAGAACGTGGATGTGTTGGGGAGCTATTATTCAGCCTACCAGGACCACAGTTAATGAGTAATAGCCTGCACATGAGATTCAGAAGGAACTGACTTGATGGAATCAAGAAGACAAATTTGGGTTAGGGGAGAACAAAAAAATGACCGAAGTCTTCTGTAGCATCTGCTAAGGTTATTCAATCTTGTGAATACTCATCTGTATTATGCCAGCTAAATGATTTGTAGAAACATAAATCTAGCTCATTTCCAAAATTTGTCAATGAGAAACCTCAAATAATATAATATTTAGATATTTATATAATATTTAGGTTCTGAAGTAAAACTGACCAAAAAGTTTACCTTTGCAACTGGGTGGTGAAGGGAAGAATACAGAGAATGAGAATTGGCAGTTCTCTTTTAATACGTGGATAAATACTATCCCATTTCTTCAATCACTTATGAGAAGATCAATAAAGTCTTAATGAAAGATTACAGAACAAAAGAGAAATAACATCGAATTTTAGGCAACTTGATTTCAGGGCATAACCTTTGGGTTATATTACTATGATCTTTGAGATAAATTCTTACTCTAAATTAATAATTGGGTATTTTCAGGTTTGCAATGAAAATACAGAATAAATGATGGAAAGGTCTCTATTACTATGACCTAATAAATGTGGAGGAAAACAGGACTTGGTGACTTCTTGATAATGACTATCTCCAGCATATTTCTGTATAGTCAGTTTTTCTTTATTATGTTAAAATAGTTTAAAAATAGTTACGTACCTCCAATTGGCCCCTAATCCGATCATTGAAGTTCTAGAAGTCATTGTTTCTATGCCGAACCTATTACAGTTAATTGGACCACAAATAGACACTGAATTTAAGTTAAAACAATAAACTTTTCTCATATAGGATTTTTGAAATCCATCTGACATTTTTATGGAGCAAGTCTGTACATTTCTGAACCTGTCTAAACTGGCAATATGTATGTTTTAGAATTTAGAGGCAGCAGTAAAATTTCATTTGGAAAGTTGGGAAGCAGGGCAGATTACGGATGACAACCAAGAGAGGCTAAGTCTAAAAATTGTGAAAAGAATAAGCTTTTCCCCAGGATCCAGTTCTTTTCTTACGTTTGACTATATTGTTCAGTAACATTGCTTACACTCAACTTTTGCAAAGTCAATGGGAGGCATACAATTGACACATAATGTTATTGTGGACATCCTTCTTGAACTTTCCCACCTCTTCGTGATGCTTACGCTTTAAAGAATATTCTTATTAATCCTTACAATAACCATGAGGTAGATATTAATATTTACATTTTACAGATGGACAGATGGATACTCAGAGAGATTGAAATAAGCTTAATGCTAAGTAGCTAGTAGAAGACAAGTTTGGAATGCTAACCCAGGATTACTGGTAGTCACAAAGTTATTTCCAGTAAACCATTCTTGTCTTCCCTCTCCTCCTCATAGAAAGTTGACTATCCTCAAATCCTTTGCTTATCCATGACTATGGCTATTGAATGTGGATTTATCTTCTTCCATGCCAAGACTGTTTAAGTTTCTTTTCAGTTTTCTCGAGCCAGTGTGAAATGCTCTCAGACACACTCCAAAAACATATGGCATGATGAATCTTTATAGTTGGGAAAAAAGCCCTTAAAGATAAAGGGGTCTCTGTCAAATATAGATTTTGTGTGTAATACAAGAAATAGCTCTCTTTTCAGGTTTTCAAAGCTGTTTACTAATAATTTAATCTTCTCATATTGCTAAAATTAATCTTTTTCTAGCTTTACTAGTACAAATCAGTGTTCAGGAAGTAGACAGCACTGTGTTTACATCAATTTGGACAATGAGATTGAAAAATAAAAGATCCGTAGTGTCTAAACATAAGATCTCAAGCAGGGTCCATGATAGGAGCTACTGAAATGTGGTAGAGTTCTCAAATTATTTTCCCAAAGACTTTCCTGTCACTATTCTTTCAACAAATACTAACAACTAACATTTCTTGAGAATTTGACAATAACCATACTAAGAAATTTCATGTATTATTTAAGTTAATCATATTATCATTCTTGATATACTGTAATTACTCTTATTTACAATATTTTAAAGATAGACTTTCAGAGAAAGATTAAGAGATGCCTGAAAGTCAATGGCTTTATAAGTGGCTGGTTATCCTACCCAATTGTATATGATTGATGCACTTCACTACTGAATTAAACTTCTTTCACACTAGTAAAAATTGTGGAAGGGTAGATGATTAGTTATAATAATTTGGGAGACAGTAAAAACAAAGAGAAAGAGTACTTCCAAACAGGACCAACTGAGAGCAGAGATGCATGCTATCCACAGCGACTTCAGCTCTTCGGCTATAGTCCTCACTTTGAGGAAGTTTATGGTAGGTGACTGAATAGTAACATTTTTTCCCAGTTTACAAATTATCACATCCATAGACCATGAGTGGCCATTTTGTCGCACCTCTTTTTCTTTTTTCCCGTTGAAGTCACTTTTTTCAACCTAATTTTTCCTGGAGCACTGATGCTGAAGATCTCATGCTTTTTTATGGTTCACAGTACTTCTGTTTACCCTCCCTTGGCTCTTCCAATTTCTTCTTCTGTTTTCTCTCTCTCACCATGAGAGACAATGTGTCATGAGACATAAAGTCATGAGAATGAAATAGGTTAAAAGAAATGATCTATTACATCTTAAGTGTTTCTTTAAAAAGAAACACATCTCAGATTTTGGTTTCATGGTTAGAAGATACCTTGTGGGAATATTGTAGATCTTTCAACCTCCGTTGAGTGTCATTTCTGACAAAACCTTGAGAGATAGGAGCTTCAATAATAACCCTTGTTACTCATTCCACAGCATCTGATTCACTTTGTCAAAGGGGTGTTTCTATGGCTGAATCTAAGTCCAGATGCACAACCAGCTCAAGAAATATTGAATGCTGATCACCAGTTTATATCGAAAAAGCCCTCTTCGTTGAAACATTTTCTCACTTCTACTCTAGATTCTTAAACTTATCTGAATAACTAGGGTCTGATACCTTTCTTTAAAACTGATTCTTTAAATTATGTAATAATTGTGAGAATTCTCTTCAATGTTTCCCTACATTTCCAACAATACTGAGAAGAGAGTGCCCATAGGCAAGGATAACCACCATCTCTTTTCACCCAACCTACATCGCCTCCTTATGACTTTGAGGAAATTGCTGTATAAAAAATTTTATCTGAGCAATCTGGGCTCGGTCTCAATCTTGTAGCAATAAAGATTTATTACTAGGAAGCTTATTTATGTGTCTATACATCTGGAGTCTTTGTTTCATTACTGCCCACACAGAGTTGGAAATCTATGGAGAATGGGAAAGTATCATCTTTATTATAAACTCAGTTTCACCTATTTTCTACTCATCACCTTTTTTAGTATAATTTATGACCATCTGAACCCAGACCTAAAAAAGAAAGGTTTAATTTTAATAAAGATGTGAAAACAGGTGAGTTATTGTTTGCAGTTTCAGTGTGAGACAAGATCTGGAGAATGTGTCATTAAATGCATCATTATAAAAGCATATTATTCCTTCCAGAAGATAATCAGTTATGTCACTATCTCCAGTTTTATGTCCATTCAGGGTGAGAGGATTCTTCTTTTGACATGAAAATTTGGATTGCAGGGAAAGTAAAAAACAGAAAAAAAAAAAAGAGGCTCACTGACTAGTTAATTAAAAAAAGAGAGATGCAGCTGCTATTTTCAAAGTAGCAATATGTGAAGTGATATCTATAAAAGGAATCATAAACTAGCCATTGCAAGTTAAATGAATGATGTTTAGTTATTGAAAAATACATCTCTTTGCATATTTTTCCAATTTTCACCACACTTTAATATCTCTAAGTAAAACAAACTGGAACACTTCAACTTTGGAAGCTTCATTATAAACATTAGTCTTAGCCTATTTTAACTTTCGTTCATAGACATCAGTTCCTTTGCTTAGCTTAGAATTTTGCAAGGTCCCATTTACGGAGGTAAAACTTCAGACTCTGTTTTATTGATTAGCTAATTAAAGACAAAGAGGTTGCTTTGCTGCAAATAAGAAGGGAAAAAATGGGCAATCCTTTCCATTGTTCCTCAGACTTCTCTGCTGATGAGCCCTCACCCTGACTTCAACCACATCATGGCCATTTTTTCATTTTTCAAGACTATGTTAGTTATGAATATCTCGTCTACATGTGACAAAAACCTAACCAAAATAGCTTAAGCTAAAAAGCACAAATCATTATAAAATAGAAGACAGAATTTATATGCAATACATAATGTGTGTGTGTGTATGATACCTTTAGATGATACTTCCCTTTAGAAGAGAGCCTACACTGCCATTTCTTTATTAACACCGTGACCAGGTTTGTAAAGCCAAAGTTGGCAAGTACTGACACTACGGAAGTATATATGACAGTCTACTTGGTGCTGATACTTGAATTTTGCTCCTTTTGCATTTCTATGATAATTAGAACCATTGCTATTTTAAAAGTTTCCTTTCAGCATTTCTTTCCTTACAATTAATAGAAATGTAAAAGTTTCTGTTTTCATTTTTAAATGTGTAAACCTAAGGTCACAGAGAAATGTTTGGAAGGAAATTAAATAAATACATGCAAGCAAGACAGCATATGGAAATTATTTCCAGTAGTCTGGCCTATGATTTTGATCTTAAAAATCTCTGTGAGTTAACGTATAGGAGCATGTTAGGTAGAGTCAACTCAGGCACCTGTCAAAGACCTCCAGGCAACTGACTAAAGGTTAATTTTTTTTTCCTTTTCTCTGAGTTGTGTTTATGGAAAAATGACCAGACAAACCTTTTGGTAAAGAAATTGAAATAATAATGTTTGGTCCATCATTAAATATATTTGTCTCAAAAAATAGTCCCATGTATTTTTTTAAATTATTAGTCTTCAAATTATTTACATAAGCTCATTTGTTTCTATAGTGTTTGGGCTTTCTATGCATGGATTGCTGAAGCTAAGTATTTTAGTGATTCGTATGAATAAATGGAACATTTAAAGTCCTGGAAGTTCTATAGATTAAGTAGCACACAGAGAAAGGAGAGAATTAGAAGCTTCTTAATAAGAAAAGTTTAAAGCACTTGAGCATCTAAGGAAAACATTTTGAAGATTAAATCCTGGATATGGAAACCTTATCATTAACAGGTTGCTAGACCTATTTTCATAGGGTGACTAAGATATGAAAGATTAGTTTTAATGAGCACTGTGAAAGCATATGAGGAGAGTAAGAGGAGATCATTAAAAAACCTTTTGATAGAAGTAGGACTACATTTTTATAAGGGCTGTAAAATGACCCAGTCATTATGATTATTATTGTGTTCATACGAAGGTAAGTGTATCACATCACAAAGGTGACTTGGCTTTTAAATAAAAAAAAGATCCGATGTTGAAAATTTGGTTTAATTACTTCCTAGCTTTGTAAAATTGGTAAACCTCTCTCTATGCTTCATTTTTTTTACAATGTATAAAACTAAGATTTTAGAAAACTATCTTGCTTATCAGAGAGTTACATGAAATAATGAATAGAAAGCAGTAAGCACTGTGTCTAGTGTATAGTGAGTTCTAAATAAATGTGGTGATAATGTTCAAGATAATATTAGACATGATATCCTCAACAGGGCCTCTCCTTCCAAAATTTTTTGGGAAAATATAAATTTCATATATATATTTCCCCCCACCCAGGCTGGTCTTGAACTCCTGAACTCAAGCAATCCTTCCTCCTCAACCTCCTGAGTAGCTCAGACTATATATGCATACCACAACACTTGGCTTGAAACTTCCTAAAACTAAAAAAGATCAATGAGAATTTTATCAGCTTTTCTTAATTCGTCAAATGTTATAAAAAGCCTTCTAAATTCCACCAAAGTTTGTAGAACAAATTTTAATGAGGCACAAAATTCCAAGAGCAACTCATATTAGAACTTAAAGGAAGTAAGGAGACACATTAGAGACATTGTATTTAAGGGACCCAGAGGTGGTTATTAGCATTCTTCACTCAAGACTTCCCAATCACTTCTGGAACTCCACCTCACTGAAAAGAGCCATAACATTTTTGTTTACCTTTTTCTTAACCCCTGAGGAATCTGTTTAATAAGGTTAACCCCAGGGGAACACAGAAAAATTCAACACGAGAGAAACAGCAAGGACAAGACAGAATTGCACCATATGAAAGCCATAAAATAGTTTAGACCCCTCTCAATCCTGATCAAAGAGTAAGGAGTAGCCTACAGGGCCTTATCCTTCCCCATAGCTTGGATAAACTGTAGATATATTTCTTCCTGAATGTAGGCCCCTGCCATTCATTTTCTAAAGCATTTACTTTAGAAAACTTGCAATTTTAATTTAAACTTTATGCAACATAGGGATGTCTTTCTCAAAGACCTGGGACCAGTGAAAGATTCACCTACTAATTAATTTAAAAATATTTCCGTTCTTACTAGACACAGTCATTATGCTAGATATCCTAAAGCTCACCCTTATGGAGTTCCAGTCCAATGAACTTCATCAACTTTTAGGATCACAGAAAGGAATTTTAAGACACAAATATGACACTCATAGCTCTATAGAAATGAAAGGTTTATACATATTTTTGTATCAGTTTTGTGGCAGGCATATAAGCTTCATGGGAAAAACTGTACCTATTTCTTTTCATGGTGTAAGAAATTAATTTTAGATAATAAATTGCCCATTACACTATTCAGAGAATTATGACATAGAGGAATCATCTTTTAAGTACCATTTACCAAAAGGTCATGTGGTACATATAATGGGTGAATAAGGGAAACCCTTCTAGAAAGTAAATACAAAAAATAATAATAAAATAAAATAAAAAAACAAAGATAATCTACCAAAGTCCTTTAGAGAGTGAGACATTCTGGCCAGTTGCTAGGACTTGGTCCAGGCTGACCATCTGCTCATACTGAATTCTAATCCACTATCTATTTGACAATGTCTCTCCAAGCTCACCTTCATAGAATATCCTTTCTGAGTAATTTTCTCACCATAGGAGGTCCTGTTGCCCTGATTTCAATATATTCTAGTCTTCCTTTTTTTTGTGTTGACAGTGTTACACCAGATAGAAAGCTAAGTAATAAGGATTTGAAGTAAATCCAAGGGTCAAGCAATAAGCCAAAATGTTAATTAGACCACTCCCAAGTTACTATTCAGTAGCACTGTTCAACCTAATTTTTAGTATCGTTTTGATTTGCAATTTCTTTGGCATTTGTCAGTGGAAAATTGCCTGAGACAAGTAATGTTATAAGAAATATAACCATGGCACAGCTGCAGAACTACCAAACCAACCCTCTGGGTTTTTATTGTTTTTCTTAACTTGAAGTCCAAGCTAAAATGATTACACAAGTTCTTAAGTGGGAACTTGATGGTCTTTTAAAAAGATAATGAGAAAGTAAGGTCCATATCTTCAAAAACTTGTTCTTTTCCTCTTACCACAGTCTATTCCATCATCCCGCCATATCTATCTTGATAGCTCTGATAAACTACACTGTCACATCTTACTCTTTTGTTTATCACAGATTCTCCCTAGGAGGTGAAACACATCAAGGAGAGTCTGATGACCTCAATAGGTTCCTTTCAGTGCTTGAATACACACAATAAAGACAACCATTAAAAAAGAATATTGATGATGTGTGTGCATTCTTAAGAGTGATGGCCCTGTAGGAAAATGGAGAAATCCTGCAGTGAGCACTTAGATATCATCAGACTTGAGAGAAACCCTTCAAATACACCAAGCGCTGAGCCAAACATCAACACTAATAGAATGCTTGTAAAATGATGCCTGTTAGCCAGACACAGTAAATGAAGCAAGAGAAAAAGCTGGAGATTTGTGGGTGGTTTTTAGTGAATGTGGGCAGGGTTAGAGAGGTACAAACTCACAGTGTTCTGTTGGTCAAATGGGCTGTGAAGTATAAATGAGATGATAAAGCCATATAGTGTCTTTTGTTGTTTTTGTCTGCCCATCATTCGTCTTCACTTCTGATGGCAATAACCTTCTGATTTTACTTGTTGAACAACTACTTTTATACTCTCAAACCATATTAAGATGGGGAAGCCTTGGTTCTTTTTAGCTGTAAAGATTGACATGTGGTTCAGGAATATCTAACTGGAGCATCACATCTCACTGACCACAGTATAAGACATGAAGAGAGTAAGGCCAAACTGGGGAAAAGATACTCAATTGTATACCTTCTGTTGAAAATACTGAAAAGAGAACATACTTTTCCACTAGATTTAGAAATCAACAAAATACAAACCTGTGGCCATGGGAGATTACCTGTGGTTGAGGGATTTGTTTTAGAATGAAGCCAACACACATACACACACACAAAGCAAGTCTGAAAGATCAAGAGAGGCCAATCTAATAAATTCATCTGACTTCCTAGCCAGGTTTCCTCAGTTATTATTATATGTGAGCAAATAGTAACGCTTATTGTGTTTTGCTTGAAATTAGTTTGAGTTATATTTCTGTTACTTGTACTCCTCAAAATAGTTGTGAAATATGCAAATCATTAAGCATCTGCCTTACTTAGTTTCTCTTAAAACATAAAGCCTGACTAATAGGGTCTTGTGTGCAGCTAATTTATTTCAGGAAATAATCCCAAGGAATGGGTATGGGAACTGGGTAGTAATACAGTAACAGGGAAAGCCAGTCCAAGGCTATGTTATCAAGTTTACCACTACTTTGAAGCACTGGTAATCAATGCTGCTAGAGGCGTTTTCAGGATTGCTCATCCAAGGAGTGAATGAGAGAGTAGCCACTGTCATACACCCAATTTACAGTGCATGGCAGACACAGGATAATCACCACTAAACCTTTCTTACAAAAATTTGAAAACAGGAGGGATACTCTTCAATGGTTCAAACGATTCTGAACTCAAATGTCAGATTCAGTGGTAGAGCAGAGACTTAGCAGCAGGACTTAACTTGGCCATGATTTTTCTTGAATACCTTTCATTGGTAGGTTTATGTAATTTGCACATTCAACATTTCTGTTTTCATCTACTTTTCTTTAACTCATGGTTAAATACTGATTATAGTTATGCTGACATATAGATTTCTTTCCTATTATTTCCACAAGATTAGCATAAGAAGAGTCAGTCAGTAAGTACATAAGCAAGCCCAGCTTCCTCGCCCGCCTCCATGTCACAGCCATGATTGCACTACCTATTACATGTGTGAAGCCTTAGTTCTTCAGGTGTTTATAGGAATCAGTGATTACAGAACGAAAGACAGAGTCTATGATTAACTATGAATTTAATTTTTGTTAGAACGCTGGGAAATGAGTTCAGGCAAAGAGACTAATTCCAATCACTTGACAATGCCTGCTGAGAACATTGTTTCACATGAATTTCTGAGGCCATGTGTGAAAATAAACTTCTTTAATGATGAATAAGAGAATAGAAAGGATTAGCAAACAAGCCCTCCCTTTGCCATTCCTGATAAAGGGGTGAGAGGGATATTGCCTCAGGGGATGAGAGGTGGAAACAATTATTCATTGGCTCTCACCACAGACTTGTCAAGAGTAACTGTTGGGTACCAATCCTGCATTCCCAGATTATACCTCCAGATTGTACATGTATAAACGTTCAGAAGTTTTCTGCCATCATCCTATATCTTGGCATAGGAGTTGCTCCAGAGCAAGAAGTGAAAAATACAAGGCACAAGGCTTTTGGAAAGGCATTATCAAGTTGTACCAGTGGAAAGCATAAATGACATAAAGAAGTAGACAAGAGATATCCAATAAAGATATTCTTCCACTGACTCTTTATGACACTAGACTGTAATAGCCTGTGCTGATGAATCAAAAAATTCCCTAGAGTTTTACCAATATGAGGAGTGGCATTCTTCCTGTGACATTTTAAGAATTATATTTTCTGGATCCACACACAGTCTAACCATTTATTAAAAATCAGATTTAATCTTTGAGCAGTAAATTATGTCATTTGAGCTTAGGGTACAGCTGCTAGATGTGAATGTCAATGGAAATAAAAGTTAACAGTGCAACATGCTAATAAAATAGAGAAATTTTATTTCCTAATAGCATTCCTCCTAAAAGTGCTAATAGCCTGACCCATATTTATTCTTACTTTCTGCAAAAGATGCTGTTTTCAATAAGTTTTTGGGAATAACACTGACAGTAATGAAGCAGAAAAAAATGATGAATGTTAAGAAATTAAGGTGGTACATAATAAGCTATAAAATTGTACCTCTTTGTTGTCCATGCACTATTGGTGAGCTTGCACAGTTTTAGACCTCTTTAATTTATGATTAAATAGTTTTATTTCTTTCAGCAACAGTGGATATAATTTCCTTGTCTATCATTAGAATGGTTTAATACTTTCATTAATTCACACATCATAAAGCAGAGAGTAATTTTTATACCCACTCCAATCACTCATTGCTCCTGTTCCAAAAAGAAAGCACTGTTTTCTGCTGATTTCAGAGTTAGACTTAAGGCCAGGATCTTCATGAGCAATCACAATTAGAAAGAGAAAATATAGAGATGGGCTTCTATTGCCACTATTTCTTTATAATCATGATTTGGGATATTGTTCAGTTTTGGAACAAATCAGAAATGCAACACTGTAATGCTGGCTGTGTGACAATGGAAGTCAGTAATGATGACCCTTGAGAACAGGGAGTTGTTTTC
This sequence comes from Pongo abelii, assembly GCF_028885655.2. NCBI lineage: Eukaryota > Metazoa > Chordata > Mammalia > Primates > Hominidae > Pongo > Pongo abelii. The sequence continues at coordinate 115,114,112 of NC_071993.2, forward strand.
CTCACTGAATTCGTGAAAAATCCCTGGATGTCCATTACCTCTTCTTCAGTGGCAAAAACCTTTCATTTGCTGAGCACATGGGCTAGATTTGAAAGTAGTAGCTCAAGACAGAGGTGAATATGTTTGAGCCAATTCTCTAGAGAAGCCCTGAGTCTTATCATATTCCTTTCATCTAAGCAGCATCTCTTCAGAAGGCTCTCTCTTTCCCCTTCAGAGATAACCACTCAAATTTATATTCGAAATGTACTGGCGAGAGGGAAGAGGCATTTATACTATTGTAATAAAATCCTCAAGTGATACAGGTCCCAATAGAACTTTATAATTATGGTAATTTTCTAAAATTGCTGTTGTATAAATAAGAGCATGTCCTCTGAAGGAAAGGCCACTGGTGGGCTGATAGACTGATCATAATATAAAAGCAGGCTCAGAAGATACTGTGCTAACAAAAAGCTTGATAATTTAGCCCCATTGAAAATTTTGAAAATGATGGATTTTACCTGTCTCATGAAATTATATGGAATCTAACACCAAGATTGCAAGATTAAGAATTTAAGAATGAAGAAAGGAGATACATAATCTAATAAATGAAAATAACCTATGATATGAATGAAAAATATGCAGTATTCCTATCTGTCACCCATGTGTAAGACATCATTAATCTACTAAAAAACACTTTCACGCAGAGTACTGAGAAAACCTCAAAATCTTCTGCAACATAAACCTTCAGGCAGACATTCCTAACCTTTCAAAGAGAAACCTATACATAATCTCTGCTCTATTATCACACCCAATTTTATCTCACATATACCCCAATACAATATGTCAGTGCAGTGGAGAATGTTAAAAGTGGGTTAAAAAAATACTCAGCACTTTTACAAACTACCCAGAACTGTCCTATCACTATTTCTAGAATACTCACTATTTGTCACTTTACCACATATTGCTGTGTATATATGCTATTCTATAATTTATATAATTCTTTTATATGTACTATCTCTTGATCTTTATAACAACTATATGAAGTAAAGCAAGATAAACAGTATTATTGTTAATGTAAGATTAAAAATTAAAAATGCAAAATCAGCAAACAAACCAATGAGCAAAAAATGAAGATTGAGTGATATATATGTATGCATATACATATATTTATGTTTGTGTGTGTGTATACATATATATGCACATGCTTGAGACTAATTACTTTTTAAAAAGCCAGCAGGTAAAATGAAGTTTAATACTAAGTTATTTTAAAGGTTTATCCCAAGAGCAATCTAAGAATTATTTGACTACAACTAGAAAGGGCCTTCTAGTTTTCCCAAGGTCTTTCTTGGCTCCTATTTTTAACTGAAAGCTGCCCTAGCTCATCCAGCAATTCTGCTCTCACATAAATAGCATCTCCAGATGCCAATTTTCGAGAAAAAGAAAGCTATATATATATGGAAAAGAGATGCCCTTCTCATAATCTGGGGCATTTTTTTTTAATATACTGAGACACAGGCAACTGATTACTCTTTTAGCTGTCTATATGACTGGCTATAAATATTAATCCAGGTAACTAGGTGACCTTGGTAAAACAACAGGAATAGTTTTTCCTTAATGATTACCTGGATTGTATAGCATGGAATTGTGGAAAGCCATTAGTGGTGTCACTGCCATCCTAGTCTCAGGAAGGATCTGTGTTCAAAAATAATGAGTTGCATTCCATCTTTACAGCTACAGCTTCATCCAGATTTATATGTCTAAATTTTTTGAAAGAAGAAAGTAGCACTAAGTATTTTCCTTTAATAAGAAAAATTACTTCACAAGAAAAGGCATCCTTATGTAAACTGGAGCTTTTGAAAAACAACTAAGTGGAAGACCTTGAACCATTTAATTCTCAGGGTTATTATGCTCTAGTAATGAAGACAATATTGGCACAAGGATAGACGTATATATTTATCAAAGGAATGGAACGAGAGTTCAGAAATAGACCCACATATAGGTGGAAAATTGATATTTGATAGAGATTCCAAGGCAATTTAGTATACAATGAATATTTCCTATTTCAACAAATGGTTCTGCGATAATTGGATAGCTATATTAAAAACAAGCAAACACACAAATTTTGTCCATGACTTCACATTATATACAAAAATAACTTAAAATATATTAGATATGTAAATGTACAGACTATAATCATAAAGTTTCCAGAAAAATGCAGGAGATAATCTTAGTGACCTCCAATTAGTTGAAGAATTTCTAATAGGAAATGAAAAGTGCAAGAGAAATCTATAAATTTAGCTCAATCACAATTCAGAACTCTTGTCCTTCAAAAGATACTATTAAACAAATGAAGAGTCACAGAGTTGTAAAAACCTGTTTTTTAAAACAAATATCTGACAAAGGATACATATCTGAAATGAAAACAAAATCTATAATTAAACAAACACCTAATAAAAATTGACAAAATACTTGAACAAAAACTTTATTAAATAATATATATGAATAGTAAACAAGCTCATAAAAAGATTCTCAACATCATTACTCATCAAGAGAATACAAATTTAAGCCCTCATGAAATATCACTATACCTCCACTGTCAGGGCTAAGTTGAAAAAACTAACTATACCAAGTGTTAGTGACACCATGGAGCAACTGGAACTCTCATGTACTAACGGTAGAAATTAAAATATTGCAACCATTTGAAAAGCAGTTATACAGTTTCTTAAAAAGCAAAACAAATTATCATTATATGACCCAGTTATTGCACGTTTAGCATTTACTTAAGAGAAACAAAAACATATGTTCACACAAAGCCTTTTATGTGAATGTTCATAGTAACTTTATTTATAATAGCAACAAATAGGCCAGGCTTGGTGGCTCAGGCCTGTAATCCCAGCAGTTAGAGAGGCTCAGGCAGGAGGATCACCTGAGGTCAGGAGTTCAAGACCAACCTGGCCAACACAGCAAAACCCCATCTCTACTAAAAATACAAAAATTAGCTGGGTGTGGTGGCTGGCGCTTGTAATCCCAGCTACTCAGGAGACTGAGGCAGGAGAATCACTTGAACCTTTAAGGCAGAGGTTGCAGTGAGCCAAGATCATGCCACTGCACTCCAGCCTGGGCAACAGAGCAGGACTCTGTCTCAAAAAAATAAATAAATAAATAAATACCAAAAAATATCCTTCAATAAAACATATATGAACAAATTGTGGTATATACAAATAATAATATACTGCACAATATTACAAATGAAAAAGATATTGACATATACAATGATGAATTTCAAAATAATTATGCTAAATGAAATAAGTCAAAGTGAGAGTGCATACAAATTCTCTTAAAATAAAAATGTTAGACAAATTTAATTTAACAGAGTTTATTTGAGGTTCAGAGGGTTCCAATCTAACACTTGGGCAGTGAATATTTGCAGACAGACACAAAAGTAATGTACAGAAAGAGCTTGATTGGTTACAGTGAGGCATTTGCCTTAGAACATTGTCTGATCAGTTGGTTGCTGGTGATTAGCTGAAGCTTGACTGCTTGTGATTAGCTCTGATACAGCTGTTATGAACGTTCTATATATACACACACACATATGTGGATATAGATAGATAGATGAATATATATACATTCCTAAGTTAGTTTTTGTTTTGTTTACCTGCTGAGTTAGGTTGCAGTTTGTTAGTTATGCAGAAAATCAAGGTACAAGGAAAGTATCAGACTAAATTTAACTTTTCCATTTAAATAAAAATCTTAAAAATATAAACTAGGAGGAAGAGGCAGAGCAAGATGGTCATATAGAACCCTCCAGTGATCATCCCTTCCACACCACCCCAGGGACACCAAACTGAACAACTATTCACACAAGAAAGCACCTTCACAAAAAAAACAAAAATTGGGTGATCTATCACAGTACAGGGTTTCCCTGAGGAGAGGAGTGGGGAGAATAAAGAGAATTTTGTCTTGTAACTTGATACCACCAGCTCAGCCACAGTAGGCCAGGGCACCAGGCAGGGTACTGATGCCTCCTTTCCAGGCTCTAGCTCTGAGATGACATTACTAGACATATGCTGGGCCAGAAGGGGACCTGCTGCCTTGAACCAAAGAGCAGAATTCTGGCAGGATTCATCAACTGCTGACTAAAGAGCCCTTGGCCTTGAATAAACATAAATGATAGCCAGAGGTTACTTGCCACAGGCCTTGAGTAAGACTTAGCACCATGCTGACTTCAGGTGTGACCCAGTACATTCCCAGCTATGGTGGTCATGGGGAGAGACTCTGCTTAAAGAAAGGAGAAGGAAGAGTAAAAGGGACTTTTTCTTGCAGCTTGGGTACCAGCTTGACCACAGTCGTTAGGGGAGCAGTCTGACTCCTGGAGTCTCTGATTCCAGACCTTGGCTCCTGGATAACATTCTGAACTCACATTGGGCCAGAGGGGAGCCCACTGCCCTGAAAGAAGAGACCCAGGCCTGGCAGCGTGTACCACAAGCTGAATGAAGCGTCCTTAGGCCTTGAGTGAACATCAGAGGTAACCAGGCAGTACTCACAGTGGGTACGGGGCGGTGGTGGCCATGGGAGGAGACTTCTTCTGCTTGAGGAAAGGAGACGGTAGAGTGAGAAGGACTTTGTCTTGTGGGTTGGTGATATGGTTTGGCTCTGTGTCCCCAACCAAATCTCATTCTGAATTGTAATAATCCCCATTTGTCAAGGGCAGGACCAGGTGGAGATAATTGAATCATGTGGGCAGGTTCCCCCACAGTGTTCTTGTGCTAGTGAGGGAGTTCTCATGAGATCTGATGGGCTTCCCCTTTGCTTGGCACTCATTCTCTCTCCTGCTGCCCTATGAAGAGGTGCCTTCTGCCACAATTGTAAGTTTCCTGAGGCCTCCCCAGACATGTGAACTGGTGAGTCAATTAAACCTCTTTTCTTTATAAATTACCCAGTCTCAGGTATTTCTTCATAGCAGCATGAGAACAGACTAAAATACTTGGGTACCAGCTCAGCCAAAGTAGAATAGAGCACCAAGTAGATTACTAAGTTTCCTGACTCCAGGTCCAGGCTCCTAGATGGCATTTCTAGACCTACCCTGGGCACGGGGTACCTTACCACCTTGAAAGGTTGGATGCAAGCTTGATTGGATTGCATTTGCCACCCCATGACCAAAAAGCCCTTGGGCCTTGTGTGAACATCGGTGATAGCCAGGGAGTGGTTGCCATGGGCCTTGGGTGAGGCCCGGTGCTGTGCCAGCTTCAGGTTGAACCCAACAGATTCCCAGTGCTGGTGGCCGCAGGGGTGCTTGTGTCACTCCTTAGCTGCAAGTAGCTCAGCATAGAGAGAGAGAGACTGTTTTTTGAAGAGGCCGGTGGGGGGTGGGGGATGAGGGGAAATATGGGAAGAAAACAAGAGTCTCTGATTGGTAATCCAGGGAATTATCTCAGCTATTACTCAAGACCACCAAGTTGGTTCTTCCATGAGTCTGCAAGAGTCACTGCATTCTTGGGCTTGGGGTATCATCTAATGCAGACGCAGCTGCAGTGACTAAAGACTTATATCACATCACTCAATTCCCTTTGAATATGTGGAAAGCCTTTCCCAGAAGAATGAGTACAAACAAGCCCATACTGCAAAGATTACAATAAAGACCTAACTCTTCAGTGCCTAGACATTGACGAATATCCACAAGCACCAAGGACATCTAGGAAAATGTGACCTCACGAAACAAACTCAATAAAGCACCAGCGACCAATCCCAGAGTGCCTGAGATATGTGATCTTTCAGACAGAGAATTCAAAATAGCTGTTTTGAGAAAGCACAACAAAAATTGTACTAATCTGATTAAAACATAGGCAAAAGATATGAATAGACATTTCTCAAAAGAAGACATACAAATGACAAACAGCTATATGAAAAAGGTGCCCAACATCATTGTTTATCAGAGAAAGGCAAAGCAAAACTATAATGAGACAGTATCTCATCCCCGTTAAAATGGTTTTTATCCAAAAGACAGGCAGTAACGAATGCTGCTGAGAATGTGAGGAAAGGGGAACCCTCTTTCACTGTTGGTGAAATGTAAATTAGTACAACCATCATGTAGAATAGTTTGGAGGTTCCTCAAAAAACTAAAAATAGAGCTACCATATGATCCAGCAATCCCACTTTTATGTAAATACTAGGTATATACTTACTCAAAAGAAAGGAAATCAGTATATCCAAGAGGTATCTGCACTCCCATGTTTATTGCAGCACTATTCACAATGACCAAAATTTGGAACCAACCTAAGTGTTCATCTACATATGAACGAATAAAGAAAATGCGGTACATGTACACAATGGGGTAGTATTCACATGTTAAAAAAGAATGAGATCTTGTCATTTGCAACAACATGGATGGAACTGGAGCAAATCATGTTAATTGAAATAAGCCAAGCACAGAAAGACAAACTTCCCATGTTCTCACTGATTTGTGGGAGCTAATCATTGAAACAATTGAACTCATGGAGATAGAGTAGAAGGTTATAATGTTACCAGAGGCTGAGAAGGGTAGTGGAGTCGGGTAAGAAAGTGGGAATGGTTACCGGGTACAAAAATATAGTTAGACAAAATTGATATTATCTAGGATTTGATAGCACAACAGGGTGATAGAGTCAACAATAATTTATTGTACATTTAAAAATAACTAAAATAGAGTAATTGGAATGTTTGTAACACAAAGAAATAATAAATGCTTGAGGCAATAGATACCCCATTTACTGTGATGTGATTATTACACATTGCATGCTTGTATCAAAATGTATCTTGTATCCCATAAATATATACAGCTACTATGTAGCCATCAAAAAAACTTTTAAGGGCAAACTACTTTGCAGTTGCAGGAAATAGGATCAGTGATTTCCCAAGAAAGGGGATAGGGTAGAGAAGACTAGATTACAAAAGGGAAATATAAAATTTGGGGACTAGCTATACCTATTATATTGTTTGTGGTGGTAGTTTCACATGGATATGCATTTGTTAAAACTCATCACATTATACACATTACATATCATAAGTTCCTTATACCTTAATTATTTTTCAATAACTTTAAAAACATGAATATAATAGAGACATGTACAATGTGTACTTTAGTCTTCCTATAATGAACTGAGACTACCTTGGTTTATCACAGTGCAAACAGGCTTACCACAGGACAGAACTTTGTATGGCCAAGACTTCTGCTCTTACTTCCAAATGATATTTTCAACAGATGCAGAATTATAGGTTGACCTTTGCATTTCTGTAGTCAGTTCAAACACATAAATACATTACTTTCTCAAAAGAAGTCAATTGTAAGTCTTATTTGTACTCCCTTGTACTTAATTGTTTCCTTCTTTTCTGGCTGCTTTAAAGATGTTTTATTATAATCATTATTATTGCTTTTCAGAAAGTAATTTGTGACATGCCTTGGTGTGATTTTCTTTTTATTTATTCTTTTCGCAATTAACTGAAATTATCTGATAATATGGGATACTTTTATTAAGTATATCACTTATTCCTTCTGTGACATAATACACTTTTTCCTTAAGATACATATTGTCTTCCAAATAACCAAGGTTCTGTTTCTTTTTCTTCTATGCTTTAGTTAGGATAGATTCTATTACCTTATTTTAAGATTATTGAAATTTCTTGTGTAATGTTGAACTTGCTATTAAGCCTACCAATTTTTCATTTTATTTATTATACTATTCAGTTTTAGAAATTCTATTTTTTATTTTTTATTTATACACTTCTTATAATTTCCATCTTTTTATTTTATTTTATTATTATTATTATTATTATACTTTAGGTTTTATGGTACATGTGCGCAATGAGCAGGTAAGTTACATATGTATACATGTGCCATGCTGGTGTGCTGCACCCACTAACTCGTCATCTAGCATTAGGTATATCTCCCAATGCTATCCCTCCCCCCTCCCCCCACCCCACAACAGTCCCCAAAGTGTGATGTTCCCCTTCCTGTGTCCATGTGTTCTCATTCTTCAATTCCCACCTATGAGTGAGAATATGTGGTGTTTGGTTTTCTGTTCTTGCGATAGTTTACTGAGAATGATGATTTCCAATTTCATCCATGTCCCTACAAAGGACATGAACTCATCATTTTTTATGGCTGCATAGTATTCCCTGGTGTATATGTGCCACATTTTCTTAATCCAGTCTATCATTGTTGGACATTTGGGTTGGTTCCAAGTCTTTGCTATTGTGAATAATGCTGCAATAAACATACGTGTGCATGTGTCTTTATAGCAGCATGATTTATAGTCCTTTGGGTATATACCCAGTAATGGGATGGCTAGGTCGAATGGAATTTCTAGTTCTAGATCCCTAAGGAATCGCCACACTGACTTCCACAATGGTTGAACTAGTTTACAGTCCCACCAACAGTGTAAAAGTGTTCCTATTTCTCCACATCCTCTCCAGCACCTGTTGTTTCCTGACTTTTCAATGATTGCCATTCTAACTGGTGTGAGATGGTATCTCATTGTGGTTTTGATTTGCATTTCTCTGATGGCCAGCGATGGTGAGCATTTTTTCATGTGTTTTTTGGCTGCATAAATGTCTTCTTTTGAGAAGTGTCTGTTCATGTCCTTCACCCACTTTTTGATGGGGTTGTTTGTTTTTTTCTTGTAAATTTGTTGAAGTTCATTGTAGATTCTGGATATTAGCCCTTTGTCAGATGAGTAGGTTACGAAAATTTTCTCCCATTTTGTAGGTTGCCTGTTCACTCTGATGGTAGCTTCTTCTGCTGTGCAGAAGCTCTTTAGTTTAATTAGATCCCATTTGTCAATTTTGGCTTTTGTTGCCATTGCTTTTGGTGTTTTAGACATGAAGTCCTTGCCCATGCCTATGTCCTGAATGGTGATGCCTAGGTTTTCTTCTAGGGTTTTTATGGTTTTAGGTCTAACATTTTAAGTCTTTAATCCATCTTGAATTGATTTTTGTATAAAGTGTAAGGAAGGGATCCAGTTTCAGCTTTCTCCATATGGCTAGCCAGTTTTCCCAGCACCATTTATTAAATAGGGAATCCTTTCCCCATTTCTTGTTTTTCTCAGGTTTGTCAAAGATCAGATACTTGTAGATATGTGGCATTATTTCTGACGGCTCTGTTCTGTTCCATTGATCTATATCTCTGTTTTGGTACCAGTACCATGCTGTTTTGGTTACTGTAGCCTTGTAGTATAGTTTGAAGTCAGGTAGTGTGATGCCTCCAGCTTTGTTCTTTTGGCTTAGGATTGACTTGGCGATGCGGGCTTTTTTTTGGTTCCATATGAACTTTAAAGTAGTTTTTTCCAATTCTGTGAAGAAAGTCATTGGTAGCTTGATGGGGATGGCATTGAATCTGTAAATTACCTTGGGAAAGATGGCCATTTTCACGATATTGATTCTTCCTACCCATGAACATGGAATGTTCTTCCATTTGTTTGTATCCTCTTTTATTTCCTTGAGCAGTGGTTTGTAGTTCTCCTTGAAGAGGTCCTTCACATCCCTTGTAAGTTGGATTCCTAGGTATTTTATTCTCTTTGAAGCAATTGTGAATGGGAGTTCACTCATGATTTGGCTCTCTGTTTGTCTGTTATTGATGTATAAGAATGCTTGGGATTTTTGTACATTGATTTTGTATCCTGAGACTTTGCTGAAGTTGCTTATCAGCTTAAGGAGATTTTGGGCTGAGACAATGGGGTTTTCTAGATATACAATCATGTCATCTGCAAACAGGGACAATTTGACTTCCTCTTTTCCTAATTGAATACCCTTGATTTCCTTCTCCTGCCTAATTGCCCTGGCCAGAACTTCCAACACTATGTTGAATAGAAGTGGTGAGAGAGGGCATCCCTGTCTTCTGCCAGTTTTCAAAGGGAATGCTTCCAGTTTTTGCCCATTCAGTATGATATTGGCTGTGGGTTTGTCATAGATAGCTCTTATTATTTTGAGATATGCCCCATCAATACCTAATTTATTGAGAGTTTTTAGCATGAAGGGTTGTTGAATTTTGTCAAAGGCCTTTTGTGCATCTACTGAGATAATCATGTGGTTTTTGTCTTTGGTTCTGTTTATATGCTGGATTACATTTATTGATTTGTGTATATTGAACCAGCCTTGCATCCCAGGGATGAAGCCCACTTGATCATGGTGGATAAGCTTTTTGATGTGCTGCTGGATTCGGTTTGCCAGTATTTTATCGAGGATTTTTGCATCAATGTTCATCAAGGATATTGGTCTAAAATTCTCTTTTTTTGTTGTGTCTCTGCCAGGCTTTGGTATCAGGATGATGCTGGCCTCATAAAATGAGTTAGGAAGGATTCCCTCTTTTTCTATTGATTGGAATAGTTTCAGAAGGAATGGTACCAGTTCCTCCTTGTACCTCTGGTAGAATTCAGCTGTGAACCCATCTGGTCCTGGACTTTTTTTGGTTGGTAAGCTGTTGATTATTGCCACAATTTCAGCTCCTGTTATTGGTCTATTCAGAGATTCAACTTCTTCCTGGTTTAGTCTTGGGAGGGTGTATGTGTTGAGGAATTTATCCATTTCTTCTGGATTTTCTAGTTTATTTGTGTAGAGGTGTTTGTAGTATTCTCTGATGGTAGTTTGTATTTCTGTGGGATCGGTGGTAATATCCCCTTTATCATTTTTTATTGCATCTATTTGATTCTTCTCTCTTTTTTCTTTATTAATCTTGCTAGCGGTCTATCAATTTTGTTGATCCTTCAAAAAACCAGCTCCTGGATTCATTAATTTTTTGAAGGGTTTTTTGTGTCTCTATTTCCTTCAGTTCTGCTCTGATTTTAGTTATTTCTTGCCTTCTTCTAGCTTTTGAATGTGTTTGCTCTTGCTTTTCTAGTTCTTTTAATTGTGATGTTAGGGTGTCAATTTTGGATCTTTCCTGCTTTCTCTTGTGGGCATTTAGTGCTATAAATTTCCCTCTACACACTGCTTTGAATGCATCCCAGAGATTCTGGTATGTTGTGTCTTGGTTCTCGTTGGTTTCAAAGAACATCTTTATTTCTGCCTTCATTTCGTTATGTACCCAGTAGTCATTCTGGAGCAGGTTGTTCAGTTTCCATGTAGTTGAGCGGTTTTGAGTGAGATTCTTAATCCTGAGTTCTAGTTTGATTGCACTGTGATCTGAGAGATAGTTTGTTATAATTTCTGTTCTTTTACATTTATTGAGGAGAGCTTTACTTCCAAGTATGTGGTCAATTTTGGAATAGGTGTGGTGTGGTGCTGAAAAAAATGTATATTCTGTTGATTTGTGGTGGAGAGTTCTGCAGATGTCTATTAGGTCCGCTTGGTGCAGAGCTGAGTTCAATTCCTGAGTATCCTTGTTGACTTTCTGTCTCATTGATCTGTCTAATGTTGACAGTGGGGATTTAAAATCTCCCATTATTAATGTGTGAGAGTCTAAGTCTCTTTGTAGGTCTCTCAGGACTTGCTTTATGAATCTGGGTGCTCCTGTATTGGGTGCATATATATTTAGGATAGTTAGCTCTTCTTGTTGAATTAAACCCTTTACCATTATGTAATGGCCTTCTTTGTCTCTTTTGATCTTTGTTGGTTTAATGTCTGTTTTATCAGAGACTAGGATTGCAACCCCTGCCTTTTCTTGTTTTCCATTTGCTTGGTAGATCTTCCTCCATCCTTTTATTTTGAGCCTATGTGTGTCTCTGCACGTGAGATGGGTTTCCTGAATACAGCACACTGATGGGTCTTGAGTCTTTATCCAATTTGCCAGTCTGTGTCTTTTAATTGGAGCATTTAGTCCATTTACATTTAAAGTTAATATTGTTATGTGTGAATTTGATCCTGTCATTATGATGTTAGCTGGTTATTTTGCTCGTTAGTTGATGCAGTCTCTTCCTAGTCTCGATGGTCTTTACATTATGGCATGATTTTGCAGTGGCTGGTACTGGTTGTGCCTTTCCGTGTTTAGCGCTTCCTTCAGGAGCTCTTTTAGGGCAGGCCTGGTGGTGACAAAATCTCTCAGCATTTGCTTGTCTGTAAAGTATTTTATTTCTCCTTCACTTATGAAGCTTAGTTTGGCTGGATATCAAATTCTGGGTTGAAAATTCTTTTCTTTAAGAATGTTGACTATTGGCCCCCACTCTCTTCTGGCTTGTAGGGTTTCTGCCGAGAGATCTGCTGTTAGTCTGATGGGCTTCCCTTTGATGGTAACCCGACCTTTCTCTCTGGCTGCCCTTAACATTTTTTCCTTCATTTCAACTTTGGTGAATCTGACGATTATGTGTCTTGGAGTTGCTCTTCTCGAGGAGTATCTTTGTGGCATTCTCTGTATTTCCTGAATCTGAATGTTGGCCTGCCTTGCTAGATTGGGGAAGTTCTCCTGGATAATATCCTGCAGAGTGTTTTCCAACTTGTTTCCATTCTCCCCGTCACTTTCAGGTACACCAATGAGACGTAGATTTGGTCTTTTCACATAGTGCCACATTTCTTGGAGGCTTTGCTCATTTCTTTTTATTCTTTTTTCTCTAAACTTCCCTTCTCGTTTCATTTCATTCATTTCATCTTCCAGGGCTGATACCCTTTCTTCCATTTGATCGCATCGGCTCCTGAGGCTTCTGCATTCTTCACGTAGTTCTTGAGCCTTGGTTTTCAGCTCCATCAGCTCCTTTAAGCACTTCTCTGTATTGGTTATTCTAGTTATACATTCTTCTAAATTTTTTTCAAAGGTTTCAACTTCTTTGCCTTTGGTTTGAATATCCTCCCGTAGCTCGGAGTAATTTGATCGTCTGAAGCCTTCTTCTCTCAGCTCGTCAAAGTCATTCTCTGTCCAGCTTTGTTCCGTTGCTGGTGAGGAACTGCGTTCCTTTGGAGGAGGAGAGGTACTCTGCTTTTTAGAGTTTCCAGTTTTTCTGCTCTGTTTTTTCCCCATCTTTGTGGTTTTATCTACTTTTGGTCTTTGATGATGGTGATGTACAGATGGGTTTTTGGTGTGGATGTCCTTTCTGTTAGTTTTCCTTCTAACAGACAGGACCCTCAGCTGCAGGTCTGTTGGAGTACCTGGCCGGCCGTGTGAGGTGTCAGTCTGCCCCTGCTGAGGGGTGCCTCCCAGTTAGGCTGCTCGGGGGTCAGGGGTCAGGGACCCACTTGAGGAGGCAGTCTGCCCATTCTCAGATCTCCAGCTGCGTGCTGGGAGAACCACTGCTCTCTTCAAAGCTGTCAGACAGGGACATTTAAGTCTGCAGAGGTTACTGCTGTCTTTTTGTTTGTCTGTGCCCTGCCCCCGGAGGTGGAGCCTACAGAGGCAGGCAGGCCTGGTTGAGCTGTGTTGGGCTCCACCCAGTTCAAGCTTCTGGGCTGCTTTGTTTACCTAAGCGAGCCTGGGCAATGGCGGGCGCCCCTCCCCCAGCCTCGCTGCTGAGTTGCTGTTTGATCTCAGACTGCTGTGCTAGCAATCAGTGAGACTCCGTGGGCGTAGGACCCTCTGAGCCAGGTGCAGGCTATGATCTCCTGGGGCACCATTTCCTAAGCCCGTCGGAAAAGCACGGCATTCGGGTGGGAGTGGCCCGATTTTCCAGGTGCCATCTGTCACCCCTGGAAAGGGAACTCCCTGACCCTTTGCACTTCCCCAGTTCCCGAGTGAGGCAATGACTCGCCCCTGCTTCGGCTGGTGCACGGTGCACTCACCCACTGACCTGCGCCCACTGTCTGGCACTCCCTAGTGAGATGAACACGGTACCTCAGATGGAAATGCAGAAATCACCCGTCTTCTGCATCGCTCGCGCTGGGAGCTGTAGAGGGGAGCTGTTCCTATTCGGCCATCTTGGCTCCTGCCCCCTCCATCTTGTTATCATATTCATCTGCTTCAAATGTGTGTATACATTTATAAAATTAATATATATATGCAAATTAAATAGATACACACATATATATGCATGCACACACACAAATTCCTTTGCTTATTTGATCATCACTATAATTTCTTTTCTGTTTCTATTAACTAATTTTACTTCTGATTTTAGGTCAGATTTTACTGTTTCATTGCATATTTATGTAATTTTCAATAGGATTTAGTACATTTTAAATGTTGTGTGGTTGAATGTCTAGATTTTGTTGTGTTCTTTTAAGAAAATTGAATTTTATTTTATTAGTGGTTAGTTTATTTGTAGATTAACATAATCCTTTTGAGAATTTTTAATTTTTGTTAAGGTAAGTGTAGAACAGCCTTTATTCTACAATTATTTGGGCCTATTCTTAAGGCAAGGAATTTCATGGTTTTCTACTGAATGTTCTAGTTGTTGAAAAAGGTCTCATCATTCTGGTTGGTCAGAACTAAAAACTCTTCTAACCCATTGCAGTCCTGTAACTGTTCAATTTACAGCTCCTTGGTCACAGGTTGTTTTCTTCATCTTTTGTTCCCATTTAGACACATGTAGTATTACCCTGCACTTGAACACATTACTATTAAGCCAAAGACTCAAGGGATATACAGCTTTCTGAAGCTTTTTGTCTAAATGGCTCCCTTTGTTCTTGTATTTTACCCCACAAATTCTACCTCCCTCCATTCTACCTCCTCCAACTTGGATTCCCATATCTTTAATTCAGCAAGTTCTTTATATTTTGCTTTATTTCCTCTCCTTGCTTCCTGGGGGGCAGAGTTCAGTGTTTTCAGACAGAAAGCCAGAATTATCGTAGGGCTCATCATATTTCTTTTTCTTCTCTCAGAAGTATACTCTTCGGCTGTCTACTACCCAATATCTAAAAGTACGTTGGATTTAACATATTTTTACAATTTTCTAATTGTTTATATCATAAGGCTAATCCATAAACTGTTACTCAGTTATAAACAAAATAGAAATTAAAAATTTAAAAACAAATAATGATCGTATCAAATTACTGGAAACCTACTCCATAGCCTAGGGGAGAGTATTCTGTAATGGTTCAGAGCTCACATTCTAAAGTCAGACTGCCTGGGTTCCAACCTTGCTCCTGTGCTCATTGCTTATCTGCACTGAGCAGGCCACTAAAATTCTCAACGCCCCGATTTCCTCATGCTTTTAAAGGATGATGATAAGGCTACCTACCTCACTGGGCTATTATAGGGGATAAATAAGTTAGTAAGTGTGAAATACATAGACTAGTCACTGACAAAATAAGTGCTACTTAAGCATAAGACATTACTATTTTTCTGACGTTCAATAACTTAGCTCATTTCCTTTTCTAAGCCTAATCCAAAATCCATGTTCATTCTACATTAATTCTCGTTGTTTATCATTTTTTTCCTATCTTATTTTCTAGTGAAATAGTTTGATTCTTAGCATTACTCTGATTTTATATGGGGTCAAATTCTAATCTAAGGGAAGACCAGATGAGAAATTTGTTTCTCCAGGAAGAATTGTTCCCATGTGTACTTAGCACAGAATTTAAATAAATTGATTTTTTTTTCCTGAGGATAATATATATCAATAAATTTGATGCTTCATTTATACATTTTATACCTAGAAAATAATTCTCTTCAAAAGCATACTGTCAGAGGATCCTTAGGGTGTCACTTTACCAGCCGAAACCTCTGTGGCCAGCGGTGCCTCTGTGTGGGTTTTGCTCATACCCTCTGGGCTTGTTCCACCCACTTGGCCCAGCAGGCTGTGCTTGGTTCACGTTACTGACCCAGATCCCACACCTGCCAAGGGTGAGCCAGGCACAGAGTGGTGAGAGATGTGTGAGTGAGTGAGTGCAGGGTCCAGCCACTGTGCACAGCCAAGTGTGCCAGCTGTGGAGGGAGGGCAGCTCCAGGTGCCAGCACAGGTGCCAGCTCTGTGCAAGGCTGTGGGTGAATGAGACATACCGCAAGTGGCTTCCACTTCAGGTGCTGGGGAACACAGTGGAGTCCAAAATCTCAGAGGCGCCAGGAACTGCAGAGCCCCAGGGAGGGTGTTACAGCCCGTCACAGCCCAGGCTTCGGAAACCCTGAGGTCTGGGCTCCCGGAAGGGCTGCAGTTCTCCTCTCCTTCTTGCTGCCCACAGCACAGCAAGTGGGGAAAGGGGGGCATGTTTCAGCCTGTTTGTATTATAGTTCTTTCAGTCCTGCCACCCATTGCATGGGGCAGCCACCCAGCACCAGTGGAGAGTGGGAGAGCTATGGTGTTACAGCAGGTGTGACTCAGGGAATCCTGAGGTCTGGGCCCCCAGAAGGGTTGCCGCTCTTCACTCCTGCAATCTAAGAGCATGAACCGCCCACAACTTGGCGAGCTGTCCAGGGACATGTTACAGCTCCTTTTGCTCCTGCCGTTCAGCAGGTCCTGAGTCCTTGCCCTGCTTCCAGGAAGAATGAAGTTACACAGTACACTGGAGGATGACCAAGATGGAAAGAGCTTTATTGAGCAACAGAACAGCTCTCAGGAGACCCAAAGTTGATAGCTCCTTTCTGTTGGCAAGTCCTCCCAGTGAGTGTCTGAGTTTGGCTGAGTGTGAGGTTTTTACGTGCTCAGAATGGAGGAAGTGCATGCTAATTGGTCCATGGGTGGCCATGGTGGGGCCTCGAAAAAGCACCATCTGATTGGCTGGAAATCATCAATAAAGTATTCACTCCAGGTTGCAGACTTCACCCAGAACTGGCAGCACAGCCCTCAGGCTTCAGGCACACCCTGACCTGAAGGTGGGGTTTCACCAGGGATCCACCTTTTCCTGCCTATGAACCTGTCCGCCTCCCATCATCAACATGCCATCCATGGCACCCAGGCTTTCCACACCAAGGGGTGCCTGCAGGCCTATGCTGAGCCCCTCAGCCTCCCTCCCACACTCATTAGTGCCCAAAGTCTGGAGGGGCCAAGGTGGCAGGAGGCTGGCATGTCAATGCAACCCCAAGCATGTACACACCCGGTCAGATGGCAACAGCACTGGGGCTTGGCCACAACTTTGCTCCACACTGGGGCAGTCACCGGAAGTAAGAAGAGGCCACATAGCAGGAGCAGGCACTTCCAAGCCTGTGGGAGTTGAGTGCTTCCTGGGCCCCGAGAGAGAGGGATGCCGAGGTCCAGTGCCATGGCTGTGCAGCTGCAGATGTGCACAGGAACACAGCCTGTGGCCCTGCCAACTCAGTAGGGTGTGGGGCTCCCTCTGTGATCACCAGTTCCTGGCCCCTGCTGGGCTCCATGGAACACACAGCCCAGGCCCCACCTACCCTGCTGCAGCTGGTGTCCTTGAAGTGGCCACTCCAGAAAGGCTGCCACCACCATCACTACTATCCAGTCTCTCAAACGGAACCACTGGCAATGGCATTTCCCTCGACTAAGAAAATTAAGATGTTTGTATTAAATCTCAGCATATTTACTTTCCTTGAACATACTGCATACAAATTAGAATCTCATGTTTTGCTACAATCCACACCCCTGAAGTACTCATATATGATTAAATTTGCTTTCTGTCCTTTACTTTTCAGATGTTTGTATAGACTGGATTTTACATGGGTGACCTCTTACAGGTCTTTTCCCTGGAAATCAATTTGTTATTTCATGAAATATTTCAATAGTATGCCTGGAAATGAGACTGGACAATTTGCAACCATCTCCACCACTGCTCTAGAGCTTTATACAATTATAGTGTAATTAAATAAGTTTAAAAATAATAAAAGTAGAATATTTAAAGATCTTAAGAGCATTTTAAATAGATTTTTAAAGTATGCTATTACTTTAGAAATTAAACTGCTTTTGATAGCCAGTGAGGAGATGAGCTTTTAAAAGCTATGTTTAAAAATACATATAGATTAAAATGTAGTTATAAGGTATAATGCAGTGACTTATAAAGCGTCTTCTGGCTCAAAAAACCTAACAGAAGTAAATGCCTTCTGTACATTTAGTCATGGCTTATGGCATCTGTATTATGCGGGAGGAACAGTAACAAATTTAGCAGCTCAATGAGAACACCAAAATCAGTTCAAGTTTCTTTATATTTTAGCCAAAATTTATTATAGTCACCATGGACAACTAAGAGTTTAATTTTTTAATAAGATATTTATTTAGTATTCAAAAAACTATTCCAAAGGAGTTGAAATCAGTATGTCAAAAAGATATCTGTACTACCATGTTTATCACAGCACTAATCACAATAGCAAGGTGTGGGCTCAAATTATGTGTCCATCAAGGGATGAATGAATAAAGAAAATGTGGCATATATACAGTATGGGGTACTATTCAGCCATAAAAAAGAATGAAATTCTGCCATTTGCAACAACATGGATGATCCTGGAAGACTTTATGTTAAATAACATAAGCCAGGCATAGGAAGACAAATAGTGCATGATCTCACTCATATGTGAAATCTAAAGAAGTTGATTATATAGAAGAATGGTTGTTAGCAGAGGCTGAGGTGGTTAGGTAGGAGAGGAGGATGGGGAAATATTGCTCAAATGATACAGGATTACAGTAAGATAAGAGGAAAAAAATGCAAGAGATCTATTGTACATATAGCAAGGTGACTATAGTTAATACTGATACATTGTATCAAAAAATGTAGAAAGAGTGGATGTCACCTGTTCTTACCACAGAAACGATAACTATGCAAGATAATTCATTTGTTAATTAGCTAATTTAACTATTTTACAGTGTACATGTACTTCAAAACATCATGTTGCACATGATAAAAACATACAATCTTATCTGTCAGTTTAAAAAAGGCAAACAATTTGCCTTCTCTTCTAAGGGTATTTGCAAGTCATTTAAAATGGTTACATTTTTTGATGACAGCATTGAAAAGCAAATGCATTTTTTTATTGGACATGAAATTGCTGAAGTTCATTTTAATTAAAAATGCTTTCAAACAATTTTATATTCTTTATGAAATTAACATGCTAAAGTATTATGGACTTCTGGTTTCCAGTCTAGCATGTCATGAGCTTAGAAGTCAACAATCCATCCTAATAACAAATATAAAGCTGAGAAAAATGAAAAATCAACAACTCTTCTAAGATTTTTAGATCTTTCAGAGAAGTAAAATTTCAGTGCAAACCACTGCCATCTTCCCAAATTGGGGAAACAGACAGGCAAATACTGAGTGCCACAATTTAGTGAAATACAAACCCAGTAGAAGAAACCTCCATGGGTACCAGTGGTAGGTTAGGAAAACCTGAATTCTAATTGACAAATTGCTGGAAGCTTCACGTGAACAAATCTGAGTGTTAAAAACTCTAGAAGGATCCAATCATGGTGGGAACCCACACTTTTATTTTGCCTCCAGTAGTTTGATCTCACCCTCAAAGTGAATATCAGAGAAAAATTTCCCCATACTTCCATGGGGGTGCAGGGAGTAACCATTTTGAAATACGTCAGAACATTCTGTTCTTACTAAAAACCGTGCCCTAGGAGAAATAATTTATTAGGCTCTAGCCTGCTGGAGTTTTTTAGAGCCTAACCTACCCAAGGGAGTGGATAGGCACCCAACTCTAACCACCCCTAGTCATCCATGTAGGGGAAGGGAAATATCCAACCCCAGTACTCTCTAGTCATCCTGTCCCAACTAAAGATGAGAAAACAAAAACAAATAAACAAACAACAGAAAGAGGCAGTGGTGAAGTCCACAGGCCAGGGGCACAGTCTCATCCAAAGTCTAAGACTAATCATAGAAATAGAATGCTTCTCCTCCCTCACACCTTGCTACTACATTGCTAAAGGCCTTAAATTTAACACACATTCTTTTACTTAGCACATCATATCTGCCTTTCAGTAAAAAATTACAAGGCAATTTGGTAGAAAAGGCAAAACACACAGTTTGGGAATCAGAACTAAAATCAGATGTGGCATTGATGTTGGAATTATCAGAATAAATAACAAACAAGTAACTATGATTAATATGCTAAATGATTTAATGGAAAGTGTAGATAACATACAAGAACAGATGAATGTTAGCAGAGAGATGGAGATTCTAAGAAATAATAAAAACATGCAAGAGATTAAAACACTGTAATGGAAATAAAGAAGTCTTCAATTAGCCCACCAGTAGATGAGACATGGCTAATGAAAGAAATCTCTGAGCTTGAGGATATAACAATAGAAACTTCCAAAACTGAAAAGCAAAGAGAAAAATAATGAAAAAAACAAAAAAGAACAGAGTATCAAAGAACTATGGGACAAATACAAAAGTGATAATAAACAGTTTGGAGGAATATAAGAAGAAGTAAGAGAGAAAGAAACAGAAGCAATATTTGAAACAATGACTGAAAATTTCCCTAAGTTAATGTCAATTCCAAAACACAGATCCAGGAAGCTTAGGGATTAGTAAACAAGATAAATGCCAAAAGCTACACCTAGGCATAACATTTTTAAACTACAAAAAAAAAAAAAAATCAAAGATAAAGAAAAAGTTCTAAAAGAAACCAGAGGCAAAACAAACAAAAAAACCTTATGTATAGAAGAGCAAAGATAAGATTGCATCCACCTTCTCTCAGAAACCATTCAAGCAAAAAGAAAGTGCAGTGTAATATTTTAAGTGTTGAGAGACACTTAAATGTTGAGAAAACAAGTATTGAGAGAAATATTCAAAAGAAAACACCAACCAAATTCTGTACTCTGTAAAATTAAAAAGTGAAAGAGAAATACTTTCTCAAAGAAAAAAATGAGAAAATTTGTTGTTAACAGACCTGAAAAGGTTAAAAGAAGTTATTCAGAGGAGAGAGAAGAAACTTGGATCTATATTTTAAAAAAAGGAAGATCGTGACAAGGAATAAGTGAAGGTAAAATGAAAACTTCTACTTTTTAAACTTTAAATGATATAATCGTTTACTTGTTTAAAATAATAATACCAACAATATATTTGTGTGTGTGTGTATATATATATATATGCACACACACACACTTATATATGCTTAAGTGAAATCACAGCAATGATACAAGGGGTGGGAGGGAAAACTGGGAATATTTTGTTATTATAAGGTACTTGCACTACCTGTAAATGCTATTATGTTATTTTAATGTGACCTAGATTAATTGTGAATATACATTGCAAACTCTAGGACTATCACTTTATCACTAAAAATGTTTTTTAAAAGTATAATTGATAGAAAGTGTAGAAAATGGAGTCAGATAAAATACACAATTAAAACCATAACAGACAAAAAAATGTGTGGAAGACAAAAACAGAAACAAAGAATAAATACAACAAATAGAAAATAGTAATGAATATGGTAGAAATTAATCTAATGATATCAGTAATCACCTTATACCTCAATCGTCTAAATACACTAATTAGAAGACAGATTGTCAGATGGATTGAAAAACAAGATCCAACTATCATCTACAAGAAACCCACTTGTAATATAAAGACACATTTAGATTAAAAGTAAAGAGATAGAGAAAGATATACAATGCTAACACTAATTAAAAGAAAGCAGGAGTAACTATATTTTCTTTAGATAGTACGGACATGAGAGCAAGTAAAGTGATCAGGGATAAAGAAGGTACTACATATTGATAAAAAAGTGTCAATACTCCAATAAAACATAACAATCCTTATGTATCCAACAATAGAGCATCAAACGATATGTGACAAGAACTGATAGAACTTCATAGAGAAATAGATGAATCCACCATTACAGTTGGAGAATAAACATCCCTCTACCAGAAATTGACAGATCCAATAGCCAAAAAAAATCAATGAGGATACAGTTGAAGTTACCAGTACTATCACTCAACTGGATATAGTTGACATCTATACACTACTTCATCCAAGCACAGCAGGTTACACATTTTTTTTTTTTTTTTTTTTTTTTTTTGCACAGAGAACATTCACTAAAATACATCACATTTCAGTACATAAAATACACTTAAGGTATTATGATCTATTTTTTAAATAAATATTTGTTTGCCATTTAAAATCTTTGAAATTTTAGGACAAGCTGAAAATAATTAAAGAGTGAGAGAAAATAATGAATTTCTGAAATTCTTTCTACAGTCTCAAAACTATGTACTACAAAAATACAGACTAATAAGTAATATAGCTGGAAAAGATAAGAATACCAAATATGAAATAATACTATGACATTACCTATTGTAAAATTAATAGTTCATCTGTAATCATTGATAAAGAAAGCAGAACTGGAGAGGCAAAAACCTTTAGAAGTCAATACGTAATATAACTTATAACAAAGCCTCCTAAATTATTTAAATAAACATACTTAGAATGACCAAACTATCATGAATTCAAAAAACACTACTCAGAACATTATAATGCCTCCTGCCTACTTCTATGTACCTAAAATTGCTAAAGTGTGGTGTTCAAGAGTTCACAGGACACTTTGGGAGACCGAGGCAGGCTGATAATGAGGTCAAGAGATTGAGACCATCCTGGCCAACATGGTGAAACTCCATCTCTAATAAAAACACAAAAATTATGTGGGCATGGTGGCATGTGCCTGTAATCACAGCTACTAGGGAGGCCGAGGTAGGAGAATTGCTTGAACCAGGGAGTTGGAGGTTGCAGTGAGCCAAGATCGCACCACTGCCCTCCAGCCTGGTGATGGAGCGAGACTCCATCTCAAAAAAAAAAAAAAAAAAAAAAGAGTTCACAGAAAAGGAGAGGAATAACAAGTAGACAACTCAAAAAGTTCCCTAAAGGACATGGGACATGCACTGAATCTGCTTAAAATAAGTAGGATTTGGATGTGTCAAATGAAAACAAAGAGAGAATATGAGCAATAACTGCACAGATGGTAAAGAACATGGCTAGGGTTGGAGGCACTCTGGAGTGGGTTTGGTAACCATCACGTTCATACTGAGCATTGGCCCCAAAACATTAAATAAAAAAGAATAGGTTTCAATGAATAATAAGTTAGTTTCATATGGGCACAATAGGAATAAAAAAATTCAACCTTGATATCCTATTTCAAATAATACCTTGAGAGAAAAGAAATTAAGAAATCGTGGGTTCATTTCCAGACTGAAGAAACAGTAGGCTGAGTATTCCACACTGTAAGTGAAATGAAGATCCAAATCAGGGCATACCTTGTCAAATGCTAGAATTCAAAAAGAAAACAGAAGACTGTAAGCATTTCCAGAGCTAAAACAGAAGGAAAAATACAATGGCATCAGGCATCTCAATATTATCATTTGTGATAGAAAAAAAACCAGATTGATGTATTTGATAATATTATAAGGAAAAAAAATTTCATCCTAGAATTACATATTCCGCAAAACTCTTAAAGCGATTTTCAGATATACATAACCTCTCTCCATCCTCTCATCCTCTACCTCTTCCCTCTTCTTTTCCTGCCCCTCTCCTGCTTCTCTCTCCCTCTTCTACACTTTTTCTTAGGAAGCTACTGACTGTGAAGTTATCTGACTCTGTGGATTAAGCAAAACAAACAAACAAACAAGACAAAAATCAAGACACGAGAATTTAACAAACAAAAGATACACTCAGCAGACACAGTGCATAAAGAATGCAACCTACTTTGTAGTAGGAGATTAGAATTCTACAGACTGGAGCTCTCCAGAAAAATAAAAATGCAATCAATAGATTCTGAGATACCATTTAGAATTTGGAAAGAGAAATATTGATTGGCATATGAAAGGTCAGGTATAGTTCATAGAAAGCTCTGATTTGCACTGAGAAGTACCTGCAATATCATACCAAGGTAAACAGTGACTACTTGTTTAATGAAGCATTCTTATATATGTGCTGGATGTTTCCAGATCAATTTGGTTAGGCGGAAACTGAGCTAAAATGAAACTATGTATCCTAGAATCCAGAGTCTTGTACGGTCCCAGATTAGGATTAACAACAAAAGAAATTGGCATGAGATTTGGAAAACAAAAATGCAACAGCTGCATTAATATCAGAATGTGGATGTGGGCAGTTACGTTCATGTATAGATACAAAACAGTTAAACATATCCAGTTTACCTTTATTGTACTCAGATTTGCATCTGGTTCATTTTCCACACTGCAGACTGAGCAGCCATAAGCCCTCAACCAGATGAAAAAACAACTGTGGAAACATAGAAATGGCCATCTCATAGCAGCACACTTTCCTGTCTATCTCTCCTTTAGCTTTCCCTTCACAGTTCAGTTTTGGTAGCTGGGTTTTGCTTAAATTTTCAGATTTCACTAAAAGCTGACTTGCTCAACTATGCCAATGCTTCACAAAAACTATTAGTGATCCTGTCTCAAATCCTTTAACTCATTTCCGACATTTACCTCTCCAGCTCCAGCCACAGATCTGACATCTAAAATAAATCTCTTAATCCCATAATACTGTACTCTGCCTCCATGATTAAAGATTCAGAAGATTCAGATACTGGTATTAGAAGTGTTTCCATAGAAAGAGATGCTTAAGGGTAGAAATCTAGAATTGGTTTATAGATCTAATGAGATTTGACAGGACTAATTACACTGCTGCAAGGCAAGAACAGAATGTGGGTATTCTCTGCTGGTTCATTGCAAAAATATGACTAAAATTAGAACTGTCATCACCTGGAGTGAAGTGCTTTCAGGCGGCAAGGCTTTGGGTGATCCAGTAGCAGTTGCCATAGAGCCAAAGAGCAATTTAGTGGGAAAAAAAGAGCACAATGACTGGTTATTTTGGATTGCTTCTAACAGTGCTGGATACTTTGAAGGAAAAGAAAAAAAAAAAAAAAAAAGATGAGCTCAGGACTTCAAATTCCTAAACATTTGAGTAAGCAGCCAGAATACTTTTATTCTGCCCTAACAGTAAACTATGTCTTCTCTAGGAATGGTATTAAGATTTCTGAAAACCTAAACACAAGACTAAACCTGGCAGAGTCTCAGATTTTCATATTAGGATATTGTTGGAAAGAAGAGGGACATTGAAAATGGAAATGAAGATACATGGTAAAACTCTCATGAGATTGAAAGTCTTGAACCTATAAATTCTTTGCAGTGTCAATTGCCAGTAGAAGCGGCACATTCTTTCCTGTCTGAATGTATTATTATTTTTTTCTTTTCCTAAATAACTTGTAATGGGCTCCCCTGAGGTAGTTGCCTTCTGGGGAAATAGAGATTCTGCTCAGGACCTGTCATGCAACTTCTGTTTGCATCTAAATTTATAACAAGATTTAGTGACAGCAGGCCCCAGGAGACTGAATATAAAGTATGAGCCCCAAGGAGGGACATACACAACAATAAGATTGTACAATCTTAACAATTTACTTTATCCAGTCTTGAATTATGTATGGGAATTCATTATGAGAAATTTGGATCTGAGCGAATGAAATGTATTGTTGGGTTAAGCTAACTGCTTCAAAGGGATGCACTGGCTGAAATCCCTGGATTCAGTAAGGGAAAGAGCAATGAGGAACAGGTCAAACCGTTTTCTTAGTCAGGTGTCTGAAAATTAATTTACAGGTGGTCTGCACTGAATTAAGTTGTCAGAATGTTATTGGTTGACTACAGATAATTTTTTAAAACTTTGAACACTCAAATTCATATATTATGAACGATTTGTTCAACCCAGAAGGCAGTGAATTTTGTGTCAAAGAAAATAGGGCCAAAGGTGCAGAATACTCTATTGCATGGATAGTAACTAGTGGTTTGTCTGGATGCTCAAACTGGAAAGAAATAAGACAAAGGAAATATTGGTGATCAAAGGGTCTAGAGAATAAGTATGCCCATGCTTACAGAAGAGCATTCTCAGCTTGGAGGAAATCTCAGAAGTCAACTGGTTAAGATGAACTACTCAATGAACGCCATTTAGCCTCTCTTCCTAGGCCTCCTTTTCCCTGCCCAATGGGCTCATGGATAAATCAGCCACAGTGGTAGAACTATAGTTGATGATGGTCTCAAGAAACTTGGACTTCACTTCATCAAGGTTAATCTTGTTACAGCTACCATTGACACTTCAACCTGCCAACAGTACAGATTAACACTGAGCTCACAATTATCCAGGGTGACCACGGAGCCACTGAGTGACTAGTTGATTACACTAGAGTATTTCCATATGAAAGGAACAGTGTATTGTTCTCAATGGAATAGGCATTTATTTTGGAAAATGGATGTGCATTTCTGACTATAATGATTCTGTGAAAATAAAATTTTATAGGATGCCTTAATTACTTTCATGCATGTCACTTAGCATTGCTTCTTATCAGGGAACTCATTTTATAGAAAAATGAGTGTAGTCGTGAATTAAAAATCAGAATTTATGGTCTTATCCCATTCCACATCATCATAAAGCAACTGGTTTGACACAATAGAGGGGTGGCCATTTGAAATGCATTGATGGCATCAGACGGTGACAACACTTTGAGGCTCTAAGGTAGGTCTTCTAGGATTTGTTATGTTCTCCAAATCGATCGATAAACAGTATTCTTTCTCCAGAGTTCCAGGATCCAAGGAGGAAGGGAGGCAGATAATGGGTATTACTCTATTGCTCCTGCCTGATTATCCACGAGAAAAAAATTTTCTGCCTACTACACAAATTTAGGTCCCGCTTGCTTAGAGGATTTTGGTACCAGTGGACAGAAACTTCCAAAAGAGGAAACAATAAAATGATTTTATTTAACTGGATGCAGATGCTGCCATTTAGCAACATTGATCTTTTCATGCCAGTGAATGAGTAGGCAAAGAAGAGGGTTACTTTACTGTTTGGGGTAATTGATCCTGATTACCAAGGGAAAATTGGACTGTTTCTGAAAAAATGGAGGTAGAAACTAATATGACTGGAATATGTAATGTCCTATGGCCTCCTACTTGATATTACTATTTTAAAATGTTAATAATAAACTTCAACAATGAAACATAGGCAAGACTTCTAATAGCACAGGTATTTCAGGAATAAAGGTTTGAGTCTTCTCATCGGATATGGAATTATGACAGTACATCTTAGTTTGTTTGTGTTATTAATGGAACATCTAAGGTATTAAAATGCCATTAACTAATAAAGCATACAAAGGACAGGGCTGCAACAGGCAAGCCCTGGGCTAAGTTTTGTTCATGATTTGTTGAGTTTTATGCTGAATAATATTAATGACTTGATGTGATATCAATTAATGTCTTACCATGACAATTATAAAGTGATTATAATTAAATTCCCAAAATAAATTATATAAGCAAATAGAATAGTAAACAACTAAGTTGCATAATATATCAATAGAAACCTTGCATAAGGAATAATTAATCAAATTACACACCAAAAAATGTTAGACTTGTTAGAAAACCTTTACATTGTCCCTTTTCACAGTAAGAAGGATGAGACCCCAGCCACTAAGCTGTGACTCTGCCCTACTTCCTTACCCAGTGCAAGCATGCCTTAAGGTTTTGGTAGTTGCATAATACTCCTGAATTCTGAGCCTCCTATGAGTGTAGATTTTTTTCTTAGTTATACCACTTATTAAGCAAGTACTATACTAAACACTTCAGATGCTTCGTGTCACTTAATACTCTTAAGAATTCACTAAGAGGTATTATGTTCCCATTTTAGAGATGGAAAATTGAGGTTCACCGAGGTAAGGTAATTTGTCTGTATTCTAACAGCAGTAGTGGTGGAGTCAGGATCTAAAACTCGGTCTCACTGATTTCAAAGCCTTCCTTTTTTCCTACCACCTTCTCCTATTTGCTTGATAGTCACCTCTTCTCTTATTTATTAGAGCTTCTCTTACTAAGCTTCTAGATTCTATGAGACAGACATAGTAGACTATCTAGGGCTTTCAATTGAATGGTTGACTCTAGACAAGCATTGTTCAACAGAAATATAATGAGAGATTCATATATAATTTAAAATTTTCTAGTGGCCACACTGAAAAAAGTAAAAATAAGAGTTAATATGAATTTCCATATATTTTATTTAACTCAACAATCCAAACGTTATCATTTCAACATGTAATCAGTATAAGCTTATTAATATAAGGCATATTACACTTACAGCATCCACAGAACTAGCTCCATTTCAAATGCTCCATAGCCACTTGTGGATATTATATTGGTTAGTGTAGCTCTAGACTAAATATTAAACGGGAAGTCTGATTATATTGCCCCTTATAAGTGAAGTCTTGGAGAAGGAAAGGGTAGGTGTGGGGTGGAATAGGTTGTTCAAAAAGTCTGCCACTAAACACAAGAAATTAGCTGACTTTGCCTTTATTATCTTAATTGACTGATTTGTCTCTTAGGCCATTCATATGCATAAACTGCACAAAACTCTGAGAATAGATAATGTTAAAGTGAAAATGCACTTGACAAAGTTAAATAGGCAAGAAAGACTTTGTCTAAGACTATTGCAATAGGGAAAGAGATTGATTTCTGCTCCGCTGAAACAAAGGTTGGAGTTTTTAAGAGCTGGAGTTGGAGGATCATAGTCTATCAGGGCTTGCTCATTAGCCTTACCCTAAA
Organism: Pongo abelii; assembly: GCF_028885655.2. Classification (NCBI taxonomy): domain Eukaryota; kingdom Metazoa; phylum Chordata; class Mammalia; order Primates; family Hominidae; genus Pongo; species Pongo abelii. The sequence goes on from NC_071993.2 coordinate 115,142,407, forward strand.
GAAAAGTTAATTACTCTTATCTTTATAGCAAGAGGTGGTTATTCAACTTTGAGCAAGACACCTACCAAAGTGAGATTCCTTCCTCCCACAGAGACTGGAAGGTGTACCATCATCTTTAAGGATCGCATTGCAAATGCATAACTCCTAGGTCTTTAATAAAGATTTCCCCTGGGTCCTGTAACTGGCAAGAGTCTTTTAAGACAATTCTTATACAATTCAAAGGAGGTAGAGAAAGAATTTACAATGACAACTTTTCTAAATAAGTACTCTAAGACAAAGGAAATAAGGGGACTACAGTCAGGAGGATACCTGTTTAAAGTTTTATTAAAACGATGTGTCTTTTAAGGCTGTTTTGGTCAATAACTTTTCACACCCCCCTTTTACCCTCAATCCTGATGAACAAAAAACTTTCCTTCATCAAAGTCACATTTGCCAAAACTTCATAACTGTTTAAGTTCCCAAAGGGTATTCCTGAGGGTTTCATAGATTTAAGGTTTTTAGGTTTGTTTGTTTGTTTTAACATGAAAATTTCTTTGTCTTTCCATGTTGGTCATAAGGGAAGTCTGAAACAACAAAGAGCTCAGACAGTGAAAGAAACCCTGCAGTTTCTCTTTTCTCTCTCTGCCCTCAGATATCTATCAATAATCAAATTTGAGAGAAGAGAGATAGTGGGAGGTCCAGTCTAAATCAAAACCCAGAAAAGCAATCAGAGAACACAGTAAGAAAAGCAAGAAGAGGAATGAGGCACTGAGGGGAGTGAGGAAAAGGAAAGATAATGAAGTGTAGTTTCCTTGTACCAAGGAGAACAGAAGAAAACTCCAGTAAACTTCAGAGCAGCATATCTGACAGCGTGCCCAGTGAAGGGTATGACTGTTGATCACTAATATACTATATCGTCGATGTTCAGGTGGAGTGCTATCAGGAAGATAATTCAACTATCAAGAGAAAATTCCCTTCTTTATTGTTCCAGACTTTTGAGTCAACTGACATCAAAATATGCTTTTTCTATAACTTATGGGAATATATAACTATTCTGGGCAATTGAGAATACCCAATTAAAAATTGGAGAGAAAAGATGAACAGCAAGACGATTGTTGATCATGGTAATAGGCAGAAAATATGAAGCTGCAAAGGATTAGTTGGAAGTATTTTCATCAAATTGAAATATCCTCTGGATCCATATCCATAAAGACTGCTATAAGTGAGAGACAAAGAGACAGTAACATGACTAAGTTCTTTTGAATTTCTTTATATAAGAGATGTCATGAGAAGGTAACTGCACGGGGTTTAGAAATTAGATGTCATTTCAAGCGGTTTTCATTCTTCAATAACAAGTTTTTTTTTTGTTTTTTTTTTTTTGAGACTGAGTCTTGCTCTGTCACCCATGCTGGAGTGCAGTGGCGCGATCTCAGATCATTGCAAGCTCCGCCTCCCAGGTTCACGCCATTCTCCTGTCTCAGCCTCCTGAGCAGCCGGGACCACAGGCGCCCGCCACCAAGCCCGGCCAACTTTTTGTATTTTTTAGTAGCGACGGGGTTTCACTGTGTTAGCCAGGATGGTCTCGATCTCCTGACCTCGTTATCCCCCACTTCAGCCTCCCAGAGTGCTGGGATTACAGGCCTGAGCCACCGTGCCCAGCCAAGATTTTTTACTTGTATGAAAGGAAACACATTAGTTATTGCAGGGGACAGACAGTGACCCTGCAGGTTGGCTAACTACTCTGATTTCCTACATGTGATAAAATCACTCAGCAGTTACACCAACCTTGGATAGCTGATATCTGGATTTCATTTCATGTGGAAAACAATCTCCTGAAGGTTTAAGTCTGTACAGTCAGAAATTTTGTTACTTGCAGCTAGAGACATTCTGCATTAATATAACTTCTAAGCCTACGGTACTTACAACTAAATGTCTGAGGCCATGGTGAATTTCCTTTGCTTAAATTTAAAATAAAAATTAAGAGACTCAGTTACTGATCAATTAATGAGTTTTCCATGTGCTTCAGGTAAAAATGAGGGAAGTATTCTACCTTCCTGTTCTCTTAGTTTTCCTGATGATTAGCCTGTCAACTCTCTATCATTCACCCACTCTTGAGGAAATAGAAATCATATAATTCCACTGATGCAGGACAGACGAACCCCAAAATTGGTGCTTGGGACCAGAAGGGTTCTTGGCTTTGCCCAGGAAAGAATTCAAGGGTAAGCTGGCAGTGTTAGACAGCAACTTTTATTGAAGTGGCAGTGTACAGTAGCAGCAGAGGCTACCCCATAGGCAATGTGCCCAGAGTAGCAACTCAGAGGCAGTTTTGCAGTCATATTTATACTCACTTTTAATTACATGCAAATTAAAAAGCAGATTATGCTGACATTTTTAGCAAAAGGCTAGTAATTTCTGGGTCAGTGGGTCATTGCCATAGAAAGGGGGATTAACTTCTAGGTTTTGCCATGGCCATGGTAAACCAACATGGCACACTGGTGGTGTGTCTTAATGCTAAGGTGCTCTCTCCTCTTCCTTATTTAAGCTAGTCCTAAATTTGTTCGAGTGTTCAAGCTCCATCTCCAGAATTTAGTCCTGCCTCCTACTTCATTCCCCTCTCAGAGATTAGAAACTCCTTAACACAAAGGGGCTGTAGAAGGGCAGAGGTCCAACTTCTGTAACTCTTCCTGCTAATTTTATGGGCATAGACCATGCCTAACGCTGGAAGAGTAAATATTTCCGCCCACCTGATCTTAGGAGCCCAGAGACAGAATGCTTTCATTCTTCAGGTCAGAAAGTTGGAGGGATTGGAAGCATTTTGACAACATTGTCTTCACCTGGAACTGTTGTAATCTAGAAGACACAAATTTTATTAAGAGGTTAAACAAACAAGGGCCAAAGATAAGTAATAACGAGATAGCTATTAAAAGCCCTAGGAGAGGTAAAAACCACATGAGACTTGGGAAGGCACTTTGGATAGTCAACCAGATATAGTTGAGGTCAGTGCCCTGGTTATATCTATGTAACAAGATAGCTTGTGCACAGATATTTGAATGTTAACCTCAATCTGTCAGAGTTTTTAATATATGTGTATCAGGTTTTATTAATAACTCACAGACTCTACTTCGTGTAGCTAGTAAATAATCCAGTGACAGTCTGTTATCGAGATCTACATTTGCCAAAGAGTCCAGGGACTCTCACATTTTCTTTAGTGCCTGACCTGTGTTGGTGGCTAAGGATTCTTGAGGTTGAATCAAATTTTCAGGGTTGATTCATGGTAAACAAAGCTGCCCAATGGTGCTGCTGGTTCTAGTGCCACCTCAATTCCTGTCAGAATTATTCCTAGTGCTTATTTACTTACGGTATTTTGGGGTCTTATGAGGTTATACACTGTGACCCTTGGAGGGGTAAGGGTGGCTAATGTATATTCACCTCTGTTCCAAGGTTTTGACATACAAGAGAAAGGTACTATAAAAGAACAAGTGGCTCCCTGGGAATTCGGGTAGGTATGGAGTGTGAATTTTTCCCACTGATGGCCGCAAACGAAAGCAAGGCTAGCTGGGGCACAGATAGAAGCTTTATGGGGTGTGATATCTATGCTTTGCTGCTAAGCTTTCTTTCTTGTTCCAGTGGAGATGGCTGAATAACCTTTGTTTTCCAGAAGAGGGCAGTACTCCCACCTTCCCAGATTAGTCAGCTGTTTCTGTTTGTTTCTCCGTTTTTTTTTTCCTGTATGTTCTGATCTGGGTGAAGACAACATATATGGTTTCTTCACCCATAAGGGGGTCCTATTTATCTTGCTATGGTCTTGAGAACTAGAGTTGGATCAAAGTATTTCAAGAAAACTTCCACTTTTGTGTCATTAACACAGCAGTGAGTTCAAGAGATAGAATGATTAGTGCACTGGAGATATAGATACCCAACTTTCCAGGTCCAGATAATAGTGGTGGTGGGGTTCTGATGGAATCCATTAAGTGGGGAAGAGTTTCATCTAGCAAGTAGGGGCCTGGGGAGATTTCCATGAGATTTTCTGGATAAGCCAGAAGATGGAACTACCTATCCTGGGGATGTTGATAAACCTATCAACCATGAAGATGATTCCCTTATGCTATATTTTTTGAAACATTTTAAATAGTTTTGTTTCCATCCATACTGGATCAGGATAATTGGGAAAGCAAACAGGATTTATAGTGATAGCATGGTGTCTAGTTGGGCCGTAGAGTGACCTCTATACCCACGGACAAGAAATGTGTTTCCCAGGAGAAGGCAGATGGCTAAAGCAATAGAAAAGAAGTATTATAGTCAGGAAGAAAATAAAAATTAATGCTCCTGTTTCCACCCACAGCATCACATTATCACTTCTGACTGAGTGTTGATTCTTTTAAATATAAATCTTTCAAAGGTTCACAGTTGTAGATTATGATATCTTCTCTTTGTACCTGTGACTCATGAGAAACAGATTTAATATTTGATAGGTGTATATAAGTAATTATTTCCTGACATTGTACAGTGGTGGGGGTATTTAACAATGCCTGATAGGGGTATTTCCATTTTGGTTATAATTGATCCTCAGCAGATTCTTCTTGTTAGTAAGACTAAGTCTCCTGGTTGAACAGGGGAGCTGTTCTTTTCCTTTGTGGGGAAGGGGAATATTTTATTTTCATCTTGAAGGGCCTTTTGAACCTGGCCTAATTGACAAAGAAAAAGGGGAAGGTATAGTGAGGTATGGCTGACCCCCCTGTTTCTCACTGTGGCCTGAATCAGTTTTTCAGATTTCTTCGGGATGCTCTTTGGCCAAGAGGGAGGTGTCCATTAAGTCTGTTGGGGAGCTATAGATTTTAATTTTTTTGTTCAGATTCTCCCTTTTTTTTTTTCAAGGTGTGCCAGAGGGAGTATTGATGGTCAAGGTTTTATTTTCTCTCATACTGATGCTGGGGTGGTGTGCTACCTGCCCCAAATCCATCATGTTCCTCAGAGGGACCCCCATGGCCAAGAGACTTGGAGCCAAAAGACTGACTTTATAGCCAATTAAACAGTCTAGGGCCGGTGGGAATGGAGGTTGGCAGGCACTTATTAGCCCTTAAAACCATTTTAAGCAATGAAAGAGTCCAAAATTAAAGCCAATATTAAAGTTACACCTGAAGAAAAACCAAGAGCATAGAATTAAGCTATATTGGTGAAAAACACTGGTTCCACAGACCCCTAAGACACAACGTTTTAGCATCAGGCCATAACAGAAATGGGGAGAAAAACTCACAGGAGCTGATGAAAAACCTAAAGAAGAGAGATACATGAATCTATGAAGCTTTTAAAAGAAATAGATTACAGGACTGAAAAGTAAAATTTCTGAGAAATAGCAAATTCATATCTTAAGAAAATTAGTTTTAACATGTAGAAAGTCTATTATAATCATTTTCTTTTTAATTTTTTCAAATGGAGTCTCACTTTGTCACCCAGGCTGGAATACAGTGGCATGATCTTAGCTCACTGCAACCTCCGTCTCCCAGGCTCCAGTGATTCTCCTGCCTCAGCCTTCTGAGTAGCTGGGATTACTGGCACCTGCCACCAAACCAGATTAATTTTTGTATTTTTAGTAGAGACATGGATTCACCATGTTGGCCAGGCTGGTCTTGAACTCCTGAACTCAAGTGATCAGCCCACCACAGCCTCCCAAAGTGCTGAGACTACAGGCTTGAGCCACTGCACTTGGCCACAATTTCCTTTTAATTACAGCTAACAATCACACACAAAATCGCTTTCATAAATTCCCCTTCAGGAACCTTATCACAACTTAAACAGAGCATGTACAAGATACTTGGACTTTATGGCTCGGCCTATACTACCCTTTTCTTAAATAACCAGTCATTTTACTCTAGCACAAGAATTTACTATACAATATCCCTCTTCATACAAAATTACTCTTTCTTTATATCTTTCTTTGCCAAAAAATACATTTTCAATCTATAACTTTTTTTATACCTTTTGCTCTACTCCTTGATTCTCTCATATTTTGAACCTCTCTCTCTCTCTCTTTTTTTTTTTTTAAGATGGATTTTCACTCTTGTTCCTCAGGCTGGAGTGCAGTGGTGAGATCTTGGCTCACTGCAACCTCTGCCTCCTGGGTTCAAGTGATTCTCCTGCCTCAGATTCCTGAGTAGCTGGGATTACAGGCATGTGCTACTATGCCTGGCTAATTTTGTATTTTTAGTAGAGATGGGGTTTCTCCATGTTGGTCAGGGTGGTCTCGAACTCCTGACCTCAGGTGATACACCTGAATCAACAAGTCCTGGACTGCCTACAAGACACTGGCATTCTATAGATGAGAATCATTTCATAATTTTAAGGTTTTTAACTATACAAAAAGCTCACTATTTAAGCATTTATTCCTTTCAAATATATTTAATTTTTTAACTTTTAATGGTTTTATCTAAACCACCTACAAGAAATAAAATACTATGCAAAGCTAGTCACCATTAAAAGTCATTTTAACCATTTTAAAGCCTGTGAGGTGATTTATTTAAGTAAAAACCTTAAAGTTAAATTTTAGAAGACACAATATTCTCTTCAAACTAATAAGCTTAGACTAGTCTTGTTTAATTTTTGAATGCTCTCTTATTTATAAGCCAACCTGATAACATGCTGAACAACATACATCACAATACCTGTGTATACACCGAAACAAACTCATCAAATAAAATAACCTATACAAGACAATTGGATTCAAGTTATTTACAAAGTTGGGACTCATCTACTAGGCCAAACTTTGTTTGGCCTAGTAGGTATAGAAGACACGAAAAGGCAGGGGAGGGGATACCCTGGCATTAAACAAGATAGAGAGAGGGAAAACCATGTTGCTCAAAGGGAGACCTAGGAATCCCTGATATGGTCTGGCTGTGTCCCCCTGCAAATCTCATCTTGAATTTTGGCTCCCATAATGCCCATGTGTTGTGGGAGGAACCCAATGGGAGATAATTGAATAATGAAGAGTGGTTTCCCCCATACTGTTCTCATGGTAGTGAAGAAGTCTCATGAGATCTGATGGTTTTATAAAGGGTTTCCCCGTTCACTTGGCTCTCGTTCTTTCTTCTCTGCTGCCATATAAGAAATGCGTTTTGCCTTCCACCATGATTGTGAGGCCTCCCCAGCCACGTGGAACTGTGAGTCCATTAAACCTCTTTGTCTTTATAAATTACCCAGTCTCGAGTATGTCTTTATCGGCAGCATGAAAACAGAATAATACAGTCCCCAAGCTGCTGGAGAGCTCACCCAGCAGCTAAGACACTAAAGAAAAATGTTGATCCAGCTTCTTGTCTGCCACTGCAGGAAACTGTCCATCAGGTCAAGGGTCCAAGACCCCCAGTAAACTTACTTAAGTAAGGCAGCTCTTTGGGGCTCGTGGAAGAAAATTGATGAGAAACATCTTTTCTCTCTCACCAGAAACAGTTAGGACATTCTCATTGTCAATGATCCTTTTGCTTATAGTAGGAGCAATAATTCTGGCCCAGGGGCCGGTGAGTTGGGGGCTCCTGTCTGGACATCCCAGATGCTGATCTCACAACAGTTTCTCAGGATGGATAATTCTGAGGTGGCAGGGGGCTTACAGCAATTATGAACAATTGCACTTTTTGGCTATTTCCTTTGGTGTTTTTCACCTCTTTTTCTCCTGTCCCTGTTATTGTAAACTTTAAAGGCAATGTTTAAGAGTTTGCTTTTAAGGGTTTGAGGTCCCACTGGTGCTTTTTGTAGCTTCCTCCTAATGTCAGGGGCAGATTGAGTAATTAAATGTACATCCAGAAGGGCTTGCCCTTCTGGGGAGTCTGGGTCTAAAGTGGTATCTTTCCTGAGTTCCTCAACTAAACATCCATGCAACAGAGAAAGGTTTTCATCTTTTCCCAGAGTTATTTCTCTAATCTTGTCATAATTGTCTTGTTTAGCCACACTATTTTTCCTTTGCATTTTTTCTATGGCACAGTGAGTTACATAAGAAAATGATCAACTTAACAAGCTCTGTAAACTTTTTAAGCCAAATTTTTCCTTGTATAAAGCCAAATTAGACAAAGTAAATGGCTCATGTACCCTAAATATTCCATCATTTTTGTTAGCTGCCTTTCGCAATGAACCCAAGTTTGATTTTATGGGCAAATATGGGGCCCCACTCCTGGTGGTACTGTTTGGGCTTACTTTCTTGGCCAGTGAGGGGTATAAGCTGGTTCTAGGTGGATACGGGAGAGGGGTGTCTGATGACCTGGGGGTAGAATACTTCATTAGAGAACTGGTGGAAGCACCCTCAGAACTGGGGGAACAGAGACTTTGGGGAGGGTGTAGGCCTTCTAGGGGGCCTAGCTAGGAGGAGACCCCTTAGTCATGGCTTTCTGGTGCCTGGAAGTAATGTGAGCCAGTTAAGGGCCATAAAAATCTGTACATAAGGGACCTGTCCTCATTTTTCTCCTTTTTCACAGAATAAGTCCAATTGCAAAATATAATTATAATGTATAGAATGGTGTTTAGGCCAAATATGTTGGTTTTCTAATTTTTATGGAACCCAAATAGTATTACAATAGAAAATGAGGGTTTTTTTCTTTTTCTTTAAGCCAAATTTGAATTTGTTCCAGTAGCCTAAAAGACATCCTAGTGGCGAGTTCTCTGGGATACTCATCATTGTCCCCGTGACTAACCAGGATTTTTACTGAACATAGAAATTTTTCTAAGTCCAGTGAGAGGGAAAGCAATTGAGCCCTTGTCATTTTCCCTTTTAGATTTCCACTTCCTTCAGAGAGATTGTAAGAACAAGGAGCAAGGCATTACAAAAGGAGTTAGGAGCTACACATAGTCAGTAAAATGTTGAGCCTAAATTTCATGGAGAGCAAGAGTTGGGCAGAGATGGGGCTATACAAATGGTGGCTGTGGAAGGAAGGAAAGGAAGGAGGTAAACAGCGTTGCCCAAGAGGATACCTCAGAGGCCCTGACCTGCCAGAAAACCTTCCCAGCAGCAGAGACACCAAAAAAATGTTTGGGTAGCCACTTGTCTACTACTGTAGGTGGTCGTCCATCAGGTCAGGGGCCTAGGAACTCCCAGTTTCTTCAACCAAGAGGGGCTTGAACAAGGCAGTTATAAATCAGCACACAGGATGGGGCCTGAAACTAGCTACTGGGGAAAAAATACATTCTAACTTCAGGGCAGAAAAAGTGAGGCCAATATTTCTCTAGGTAGAAAGGCTATAACCCACAATCCTAGAGGGAATGTAAATACCGAAAACCCCAGAGCATCTGGGGACAGCCAATGACACCAATGCTGAAAACCAAGAGTGCCCAAGTAACCCTGGGGCACATCAGGGGTGGTCAACAGTGAACCCAAGACCAAGTTGGGGGTCATAGAGCAAGGTCACTCCAGCATCCTAGAGTCAACACAATGGGGGACCTCTCACAGCCAAATGTCCTGCCTTAAACAATTGCCCAAATACAGTTAATGGAAAGTAAATGCAAACATAACACCGAAAATGAAATATACATTTTAGGACTAAAAATAATTTGTGGAGCAATTAAATGGAGTCAGAGGGGAAAGGACTGGGGGTAGAGGTGATAAAGAGGTGGTTGTGACACTCAAATGACAAAGAACTTTTAACTGACTACTTACCAAAGGCTTTTATTCCAGCTCACCAGATATTATGGCGAGAACAGAGGGGCACTCAGCCATCCACAGCAGTCAAAATGGTGCTAACCGACCTTTGATGCAGGACCCAGGTGAATATCACTCTAAGGATTCTCCAGCATGAGTGGGATCAGCTGTCACACAGGGAGGGGTGCATCAGGGGAACCAGTAACGCACTGGCCTTCCAGTCAGAGTGGAGGGGGGACACAGAGGAGGCAGCAGCAGTATGGCTGCTTGCTCCTCTGTTCTGCTCTGCTGCCTGCCAGGGAAAATGATGGCTCTGAAAAGCACCTTTGGTTCATGTTACAGCTCTGTAGGGTTAGCAGCTCTTCATGGTCACAGCCTGAGTGTTACTGCTCTTTCAGGCTCAATCACAGGCTGCTTTGCTGTCTCTCACTGTCTTGCTGACTGCTGTCTCTCACATTTCTCGCCAAACACCCCCTCCCCACTGATCACTTATAGCCACCATCTCTGCTGTGTCACTCTCTTGCCTCTCCACTGATCACCGCCATCTCTGCTGTCTTCATCCCTTTGTGGCTGTCAGATGATGCAGGGCAGACAAGCCCTAAACTTGGGGGTTAGCCCAGGAGGGCCCTTGTCTTTAGCCAGGAAGGAATTCAAGGGTAAGCCAGTGGAGTTAGCAACTTTTATTGAAGCGGCAGTGTACAGCATCAGCAGAGGTACTCCTCCTTGTGAAGCAGAAGCAGGGCTACCCTATCAGCAGTGTGCCCAGAGTAGCAGCTCAGAGGCAGTTCTGTGCTCATATTTATACCCACTTTTAATTATATGTGAATTAATGGGCAGATTATGCATAACATCTCTAGAAAAAGGGTAATAACTTCTGCGTCATCAGGTCGTTGCCATGGAAAGAGGTGGTAACTTCCAGGTATTGCCATGGCAATGGCAAACTGACATGGCACACTGGTGGGCATGTTGTATGGAGAGGTGCTTCTGCCTCTTCCTTGTTTTAGCTAGTCCTCAGTTTGGTCCAGTGTCCAATCTCTGTCTCTGGAGTTGAGTCCCACCTCCTGAGTTAAGTCCAACCTCCTAACTCACCATTATCCCTCATAACAAACTTAAACTCACACCCTTCAGTGCTGGTAAATTAGGGTAAATCTACTCATAGTGGAGGTGATGAGTCTGGAATAAGGTCAATTTTGGAGGCATGAGTTCAATTATAGTGTCTAACCAGTCACTTTAACCTTATATTTTCCCTCATTACTAACTCAGAAGATCAATTGCTGATTTAAAAACCAGATGAGCAGTCTTATATGAATCTGCAAGAAAGATGTGGATTGATTGAGCTTACTCACCTAACATGCAATGCAATTGTTGGTACACTGAATCCTTATTACTTATTTTGCATGATTGAAATCTCTTAAAATTAATTGTGCTTTATTCTTGAATAGAATTTGGTTTTATATATACATCTTGTGAAAGAAAAAGTAATCTCGGGACTCCAAACTTACTAAGCCAAAGGGAAAGTAAGCTAGGGAACTGAGTCATTAAAAAAATTGCCTGCTTTTTGTTCCCAAACACAGAGCCTCATACATGTCAAATCCTCATACATAAGCCAGGTTCCCACAGCAGTAGAAAGCCACATGTCTCCCCAGATGGCCCTTCCTCACAAGTCGCTCATAAGGCATTTCCTTGTGCACCCTAAAATCTTTCAGAATATATATTCTCCCTATAATCTAGCCCTAAAAGAGAGTGCTGTTAAATCTCACCCTGACAATGTAAATTTTCAGCTTATTTTCCAAGTAGCAGACAAAGACAAGAATAGAAATCATCCTTCCGCCCACCTAGAGAAAAATGCATAATTGACTTCTTCATTCACCCCATCTTTTCACACATTTTATCTTATATAAAATGTAGATCTACTGAGCCCAAGATAAATGCGTAATTGACTTTTCCTCTAACCCTTCTTTTCACATGTAAAATGTAGATTTACTAGGTGTTGCTCAAAGCCTTACAAGAATATAACTACTTGCCTTACTGCCTACCCTTTCCCACCTTTAAAATAAATTTCCTTCTTCCCCTCTGGTTTGCTCTTTCTCCTTTAAATACTGACGTCCTCAAAACCATCTTGGGAAAAAGCATGGATTACAAAAGCTCCTGTGATTTGTGTTTCTTTCCCAGGTGCAACCTCAAGTTTGGCAAAATAAACCTCTAAATTGATTGAGACTTGTTTCAATCAATTTTTGCTTTACAATGTGTGTGTGTGTGTGTGTGTGTATATGTGTGTAATTTCTCATTTTCTCAACTATAATTAGCTATAATCGTCAGTCAAATTCAGAAACCAGTAAGGTGATTCTTACTAAATTTAGAAGAAAATTGGTGTGGAAGTGTGCTATAGAGATCACATCCAGGATTTTAGCAGTATATATCAAAAAATGCTAACTATTAGAAGAGAGCAAATGATACCAAATTAAACTTTGAAATGTATTTATAACAATAAATAATCTAAAGCAAGGAAAATTTCCTTTCCTTTACACAATGCTATTAGAAGTGGGGTCTTCCAAGTAGGGATGGAAGAGGGCCCAGCTCCATAGTAGTGAACAAACCTCAGTTTTCCAGAGCAGAAGTCATTTTTTTCTCATAGATTCTTGAAAATAACCATACCTCTTCTTTAAGTCTTAATCCAAACTGTCTGGAACTCTTATTTACCTTTTAAGATGTGTCTGCATTTTCTTCCAGGGTTTAAAGCCACCTAGGGCCAGAGTTTCTATATATTTCCAATTTTTGACCCAGAGGATTATTTACATATAGTCATTATTCAATGCATAGATTCTAGTTTTTAAACAAATTCTAATTTATCTGGCAGAAAAACTGGTGATTTGAGAATTATAAGATAAATATGAAATGTTGGTTTTTAAAACATTTTAACATATGCTAGGGCTCCCCAAAATCTACAATTTTCAAGTGAGATGTAAAATGTTCATTGGCATTACAAGCTTCTCAAGCAAAAAACTTGCATTCTGAGACAGGGTCATTTCATTCTTTAACAAAGTTGCTGAATACAAAAGTCAGGCTTTGATGCCCACTGCTGTTTCTTCCAAAAACATAAACAATATTATAAAAGGGATCTAGATTAATAATTTATAAAAAGGAGCTGGGTATTTTCTTCCACTACTTTATCAACTAGCCAGCAATTCTGTCTTTCTTCAGAATCTGCCTTAAACTTATTTTCTATTATCTGCTTCCTGTTGTGCCAAAACAAGTCTAATTTTATTTCATGCAAACCACTGAGTCACTACTGAAATAGATCAATTCTGAATCTCTCTCAAGCAACCCCCTCCTTTGTTTTTTATCAGTGTTAATAAAATCACAGTGTCTTGTAAAATTCAATTTATAATTATTTTAGAGAATTTCAGGCTCCTAAAAATGTCCATTCATTTTTGGAACAAGTCATACAAAGTTTTAGAAAGTAAATATGCTTAAAAGGAACTCAAGTAGAAAGAAACATTACTCTGTTCTTCCATAAATCTTCCTTAGGGAGTAGATACTTATGTTTATTCCTGTTGTGATTCCAGTGAGAATAATGGCAATGTCAACTTGTAAAAAGTAATGTTTTAGTGAAAGACTCAAATGTAAGAATTTTTTACTTCATTATTACCAAAATAAAATATCTTGGCAAATAATATATTTAAATAAAATCTTGTGATATTGATATGAATATTTTGCCAATGCTCAATGAACTTCTGAATTTTATTTATTTTTTTATTTTATTATTTATTTATTTATTTATTTATTTATTTTGAGATGGAGTTTCGCTCTTGTTGCCCAAGCTGGAGAGCAATGGTGTAATATCAGCTCACCACAACCTCCACCTCCCAGGTTCAAGCGATTCTCTGGCCTCAGCCTCCTGAGTAGCTAGGATTACAGGCATGTGCCACCACGCCCAGCTAATTTTGTATTTTTACTAGAGACAGGGTTTCTCCACATTGGTCAGGCTGGTCTCAAACTCCCAACCTCAGGTGATCCACCTGCCTCGGCCTCCCAAAGTACTAGGCTTACAGGCGTGAGCCACCACGCCTGGCGAACTTCTGAATTTTAAGTGTTCCACATACTACCTAAAGATACTGACTTTGCCATTCATTGGCTATTGCATCAAAGATTAAGCAGCTGTTATGTACATCACACGTTTCTAGATGCTGATTAGTACCATGGTGATGTTTACTTTTACAATTGTCCTTCTCAAGCCAAATGTATTTTCCAAACTAAAAGTTAAAATATGTGTGTTAGTCAGGGTTCTCTAGAGGGACAGGAACAATACTTTGTATCCTTCAGTCCAATCAAGTTGACTCTCAGTATTAACCATCACAATATGCATAATTAGTTATTCAGGATAAAATTAAATATTTCAGTTTTGAAAATCCAATAGTTGATCATACTATGGGTCCTCAACTGATTATGAAAATAGAGACTTATGGAATCATGACCTATAGAAAATATGACCAATGGATATGACAAAGTGTTTTTTGTCATTATTAGCTAAATTAATATTCTTTAACCACATTTTAATAAGATCAGTGCTTACAGCGTGTTCTTACTAGATTTATTCCATTTCATTCTTTAAAAAATCTTTATTTGGCCCCAGGAAATTTGTCATAACATGCACTGCATCTCAAACTGGAGCTCAAGTGCTTGACTCAAAATTGTCTTTTTGACTCAAAATTAGCAGGCATGCCTGGGCGACAGAGCAAGACTCTGTCTTAAAAAAAAAACAAAAAACAAAAAACAAAAAACTGAAGCATATCAATATAAGACCTTGAATGTAAGGATAAATTAATCATATTTAGGTCCCTGAATAAAAACAAATAAAAACAGGAAAACAACAAGAAGAAAGAAAATAACTACAGTATTCTAGACCATTATTGAGATATGAAATAATGTTTATAGAAAAAAGGGTTTAGGCCCAGCATGGTGTCCCATACTTGTAATCCCTGCACTTTTGGAGGCCAAGGCAGGAGGAGAATCACTTGAGGCCAGGAGTTCAAGACCAGCTTGGTCAACATAGTGAGACTCATTTCTACAAAACATATACAAAATAGAAATTTAAAAGTTTAAAAAATAAAACAACATAAAATTAAATTAGCCTGGTATGGTGGCACATATCTATAGTCCCAGCTATGTGGGAGGCTGAGGCAGAAGTATTGCTTGAGCCTAGGAGTTCGAGGTTACAGTTAGCTACAATGGCATAACTGCACTTCAGCCTGGATGACAGATGAAGAACCTGTCTCTAAAAATTTTGTTTTGAAAGAAAAAATCAAGAAAAAGGTAAAACAAATATTGACTTAAGGACATAATTTAGATATATTAATATTGTTTTTATAGATTTTCTCTAGACCACCCTATGTTCATGAATACAGCAAGGTAGAAAATGATGTTCTTCCCAAATTTGGGCATAATTCAATTACTCACAGCTCACCTGGATGACCATGCACAACCTGGGGATTCTCATATGCTGGACTAAAAAGTCAAAATGGAAGGAGAATATGTGTTTCCCCACTTGTGCTTCTGAAATGTAATATTGTAATGGGTATATTGTTATCCTATAATTCGAAACTCTGCAACCAGATAGTTTACTGTCCGACCTTTCCAAGTGTTCAAAATTTCCTTATTTTCTATCTTATTTTTGTGATTTGTACTTGGTCAAAGAATATATCAGACTAAAATTTTTGTTTTCAGTGTAGGAAAACTTTGTATGTACTTTTGATGACTCAACTCTGTTTTCTATATCTAAAAATGCCTTCCTTCCCCCAGACATCAAGAATCTTACATCTCCATCATATGCCCCTACAACATCACTTTTCTTTCAAAATATTAAATGAAAAAAAAAAGTTGGGGGAAAGTGAAAGGCTTCTGCCAAATTTGAAACTAGAGAATGATTTACCACTGGACATTCCTTGTGGATATTTTTAGGTAAAAAGTTATAGAATCATAGACTATTATTCTGAAGAAAACAGGAGTGATCAAGCCCTAGCCTTCACTGCATAAAGGGAAGAATTTGTAACTCAAGAAATTATTTCATAGAGAGATACATTGGTAGAGCTAAAACAGCTTTCAGATCTCATTACTGTCCCAGAGCAATGATCTTCTTCATAGTTTAATTCTAGAAATAGGGCCTACGTTTTATGGTCACTGGAAATACAAAATGTAAAGTTCATAACGTAACATCTCAAACATAAATAGTAGGTGATTGAAAGGGTTAGTTATTAACTATATTACACCTCATTTTAAGAGGTCTGTGCTGCCCTTTCCTACCAAAACTAGAGTGATTCTAACAGAAGCTGGCTGTGACTATAAAGTCAATGCTTTATCACACTCTACTTACTGTAGGATCCAGCCCATATGAGACTAACTGGCTTTAGGGCCTTCTTAGAAGAAGACCTGAGATAGATTTAGATAAGTCCAGTGCCAGTCTTCTAGAGGATCTACATATAAAACACAAGTTATGCAATTTATTAAAAAACAAACAGAAGGCCCATAATCCCCAGATGTTTATTTTTGATAGAAAAGAAAAAAATCAGAAACAGGGCTGTAACAATACTTAACCCTAAAGCAGAAAAAGACTTAAAATTCCTGACACTTTAAATGGGAAGTCTTGAATACCTGCCTCCCCCAGGAATTCAGTAAGCCATGTTAGCAGTTCTCTTAGTGCCACTAAACTGCATTTAGAACTGGGGCTAATGTACATTCTGACCTCATCATCCCTTGGTGTTACAGCATAAGGCACTGGCCAGTGTACCTTCTTCAAGCTCACCTTGTCTTGAAAGTCAGCCTGGCCAGTAGCTGAAATACATGGGTTCAGAATCAGGTCTAAAAGTCACGAGCTCATTATTGCTGCCAGGCTGGATCTAAACGCCTTTTCTCCTAAGATACCAGCATTTCTCATCCATCAGTGAAGCGGTTAATTTGAAATGATAGTTTATTTCCTTCTGATTTTCAAAATTTTGAACTGGAAACAGGCTTGATTATCTCTTCTTTTTAGAGTGGTAAATGTTTAAAATAGATCAGGGGAAGGCACATGCTCTTTGACCTAGAAATTCCAGTTCTAAGAATATATTATAAATAAATAATAGGACATGGGCACAAAAATGAAAGATGTATGCACAGGGATGTTCATTGATATTTTGTTCATTATAACAAAAAATTAAAATGAATGAAAGCCACTTAAACATCTATCCATAAATATTTTGGGGGCATATTGTTAGCAAAACTTTTTATCTAAAGGGATAAATATTAAATATGAGGCTTTGTGGGTGCTGCAATTTCTGTCACAATCACTCACTCACTGTTGTGGTATGAAAGCAACTACAGATAAGGTGTAAACAAATGGTCTTCATGGTGAAATGAGATCAGACTCAGAGGAGAGCTGACTGCTGCACAATCCATAAATGAAGGAAGCCCATATGGAAAGAAAACCATAGGGGGCTTCCTGCTTCACCGAACCCCACTAATATTCCTTGTGGAACCCCACTAACATCCCAGTGTGGAAGTCGGAGGAGAGTGCAGGTTGTGGGATGTTTCAGATTCAGTCACTTTCTAACAATATCCTTATCATTATAGGAAGATTCTTTCTATTCATAGTTTATTTTTCTTTCTGGAATGAGTTCATTAGAAAAAAATTCACCACCTATTGAAATGTGCATGTGTTTTTTTCTTTAGCACATTAATAAAGGGACTTACATGGAAATTTTTTACAAATGGACATTGTGAAACTGTGTCATTGTCTGGGGTAAATACCTGAGGTTTGTCATCTTACGCCAAGGAAATCAAGGACATGGACACACAAGGAGTGAGGTTAAGAGCAGAGATTTCATAGGCAAACAAAAGAGAAAGAAGAACAGCTCTCTCTCCTGCAAAAGAGAGAGAGACAGAGAGAGAGAGAGAGAGATGCCTGAGTGGAAATTCTAGCGTGTGTTGGAGAGCACAGGGTTTTATAGACAGGCTTCAGGAGGTGGTGTCTGATTTACATAGGGCCCAAAGATTGGTTGGACAAAGTGTGACGTTTACATAGCGGGTGAGGAAACTGGCCACCCCACCCTAATCCTGTATTATGCAAATGGGGTCTCTACTTGGCTGCACCATGTTGCCTGCTCCTTACTGTGCACATGGTTGATAAGGAAAGAGGAGGATGGAGCCACCATGTTGGACATGCCTAGCCCCCAGGTAGCCTTTCCCTATTGGCACAGCTCCCGGCATTCACCCATGCAAGCGTCTAGCTTGACTTACTATGCTTGCAGCTTGAATTTTCAGGCTGCTTTTTGTTAGAAAAGAAAATGTTTTGGGGGCTGCTTTTCATTAAAAGGGAAACCTTACCGAGGACTTCCTTACCCTATCTGCCTAAATAATTTCTTTTTAACTCCTGTATCAATTACAATGTTCCAAAAAGATAAAATTTATTTATAAAAGCAGTTATTTTTGCCTACCTGCTGTAGTTTGTTTATTTTCTTGGATTCATCTGAGAATAGAGGTTTCTAGATAAACTACCACTCTAAAAGCTGGGGAGACAGGCAAGTTAAGGGAGTCACAGCTGAGAGCTTCTTTCTGCTTCCATGGAACAGAAGCCAATGCAGCCATGTGCTTGTATGAAAATTTCGGTGGTAATTTTGATGAAATTCCATAGGCTAGGTGTGGACTACGTCAAAAGTGAGAAACTCCCCATAGCTGCATATTTAGATAAATCCAATAGGTCTTACCTACTGGAACCCCACCAAGTTCTAATTGTGAACATTTAAGAAAGTTCCCGAGTGGTTCTGGTGGGGTAAGGAAAGATAAATCATTGTAAAATACCTCAAATAATTCTTCATAATAAAGGCCAATTCTCTAGAGCAAAAGTCTTTAAGATAACCTTATTCAACCTGGAGGAAAGATATTATTTTTTCTCTTGTAACTACCCTTAGCTTTCTTATCTCTGCAAGGGGAAATAAATTGTACTAACAGAAAAAAAAAATCCAGCATAGACCAGGGATATAAGCATTTCTTTATCCATTGTCACATGGCATTTTTCTTGTGTGTCTGAGTCCTCTGTGTTCAAATTTTTGTCTTCTTATAAAGATACCAGTTATATTGGATTCAGCTGCCACCCCAAATCCAGTACGACCTCATTTTCATTTGCTTTCATCAGCAAGACCCTATTTCCAAATAAGGTCACATTTACAGGTTTCAGGTCAATAGGTATATATAAATTTTCGGCAAGGCTATGCAAACCAATACAGCCTCTTAGTGAAAAAGTAGACATCGTGCTATAACATATGATAAATATAGCAGAGAAATAAAAATTGTAAGAAAGTACCAAAAGGCAATGTTAGAAATAAAACAAAAAAACCCACTGTAACTGCAATGAAGTATGCTATTGATGAACTTAGCAATACACTGAGCACGACTGATAAAATAATCAATGAGTGTGAAGATCATTCAATAGAAACTTCCCAAACTGAAATTCAAAGAAAGGCAGAAGGGAAAAAATAGAACAGGACATTCAAGTACTATGGGACAACTTCAAAAGTTGTAACCTATGTTCAATGAGAATGTCAGAAAGTGAGGAAAGAAATAATGGAGCGGATAAATATTTGAAGTAATAATGACTAGGAGCATTCCCAAATTAATAACAGATGTCAAATCACCAATAGAAGAAGTGTAGAGAACTGTAAGAAGAATAAATACAAAAAAATAGGACGAAGAGAGAGAAGGAGAGAAAACAAAGAGGGAGGAAGGAAGGAAGACAGAAAAACTATATCCAAGCATATCATATTCAAACTACAGAAAACCAATGACAAAGAGAAAAACTTCAAAGAATCTAAGTAAAGGGAAAAGGTACCTTAGGAGAGAGTGGAATGAAATATTTAAAGTGTTAAAACAAAACAAAACAAAACAAAACACCAGCTAAGAATTCCCTATCCAGTGGAATTATCCCTTAAAAGTGCACAGGAAATAAAGACTTAGACAGCACCTGAGGGTGTTTTAAAAAGTAATTCAGAGTTAAGAAAAATGATATAGGTCAGAAATGTGTGTATACATAAAGATGGGAAGGGTTGGAGAAAGAATAAACAAGCCTTATATTACCAAGAGTGAACATTAATGCATGCAAATTTAAAAAGTAACTTAGGAGGCTGAGAATTTTCCTAGATGGAATGCAAAATATGATAAAACAAATTTAATTGTATTACAAATGTATGAAACCATCTCACTGAAGTGTGTGAGAGAAGAGGGTATTGACCGAAATGCTTTAGAAGTGACAGAAGTCTGTAAAACTAAAAGCAAAATTAACTGCATATAATCACTGTTCTCCAGCTGAAAAAGGTGTTTCCTTCAGAAATACAGTTCAACAATCCTAAAGCCTAAATACTCACAACTCACACACACGCACTGGAGTTTAATAATTAAATAAATGGACAGCCAATGATGGGAACAGATGATTTTTCCAAACATCTCAGTGTTAGAGTAGGAGTTTACATATAAGAAAGGGGAAGAGTCTTGAACTATTCGTGTAGTAATAAATTAGAGCTGGAGACGTCACCATAAATTCATGCTTAACCTGATACACATACAGATACATATAGAAATATTTATAGATATGTGCATTTAGTGTGTGTGTGTGTGTGTGTGTGTGTGTATACATATATATAGCTTAGTATACACATATACATATATATATTTCCTTGTTACGTCAGCTGAGAGGACCTAGAGGCAATGACACTCCATTAGAATGAGCACAACTCACACTCAGATCTCAATTTTTAATTCTGTTGTCCAACACAAAGGACAAGAGCTCCTTATAAAAAGAGCTGAGTAGCTCATTCTAAGACTGGGGCAGGATATATAGAAGATGAATCTACTATCATTCTAGCATCAGACATTAAAGAAGTACACAAAAAACAGACATACACACACACATATACATGCACACACACACAGACACAAGTTGATGGAGTCATGAGAAAGGAATATAACAGTCAACTGAAAGACTTCCACTGGCCAAAGCTGGAAAAATTGGAACAAAAATACATATAAATAAGATTGGATTGCAACCCAAAATATAAAATGAATGTTCATACTAATATAAATAAATGATTAAATGAATAAATGAGGAAGAACCTGCAAGTTTCCCATGGAGAAGAATCTCAAATAATTTATGTGGACACTCTTCCCTTAGGGAGCGAAGCATAGCCGTCAACTCTTTATGTCTGTGTTGTGCAGAATGACTTCCCCCAAAAGCGCACCGTATGCAAAGGGGGAGAGGGAGCAACTTCAGTGGAAAGACCTGACAAATCCTACCTCAGCCAGGAGGTCAAATTTAACATTATCAGTGATAAATCATAGTGATAGTGTGTACCCTCAAAATGATGTGATGGAAATTACACTTTACCTCTGTGATCTTTCCAACAACCCACAACACCAGGTTAGCTATGAGAAAAACCATCAGACAAATCCTAATTGATGGACATTCTGCAAAATAATTGACTAGTATTCCTCAAAACTGTCAAGATCATTAAAAACAAGGAAAGTCTGAGAAACAGTCATAGTCAATAGGAACCTAAGGAGACAACATGACTAAATGTAATTTGATATCTTGGATGGGATCCTGGTATAGAAGAAACACACTGGGGAAAAATGAAGGGAATTTGAGTAAATTATGGACTTAATAATAATTCACCAACATTGATTCACTAATTTTAACACATGTACCATAAAATATAAAATGATAACAGAAACTGAGTTGGGTGGTTATGTGTAAACTCTCTATACTATTTTTGTAATATTTCTTAAATTTTAAAAGTTTTCTAAAACAGAATTTTTTTTTTTAATGTTTGAGCATACCCCTTTTCTAGGTGCATAGTTGGCAGGTAAATGACCTGATGGAGGCACCTGGGTTTTGAGTGGTGTAGTATTCTGCAATGTGTTATAGAACATGGGCGGCACTAGCTCTTACTTGGAAGAGACAGGCTACTTCTCAGGGTTTAAATATTCAGAGGAGCCTGGTTATTTAAAATATTTGTGAGCATTCACCCACATGCCACTATGCCATGTGTTATGGTTCCAAACTTTCCCAACCAAAGTCCTGATTTTGGCATAACAAACCTCTCTTGATTGGAGTTTTAACTCTCTTGAGTGGGTATGTCCCCAACCAGACTATTAGATATGAGTCCTTGTCCTTAAATTTCTCAGCCTTCTGAGAAGAAAGCTTCTGCAGGGAAAAAAAAGAGCTTGTTGATAATACAAGTAAAAGGCCATTGACTTTTACTTCTGGCTTACAATTATCTGTTTCTCACCCTCAGATAATCATTAATTTTCTTTATCTTATCAGTTATACTTAGTAATAACCATCCAATTCTATTATCCTTATATCTACTATTTCCTCCACAGTCTTAAATACTTAATGTGTTCTACTTGTTTGTGCATTTCCTCCACCAGAACAGCTTCCCGGTTTGCTACTGGTGAAAGTTTAACAGGTGAACCATCACCTGTGCTCCACCTACCACCAGTGAAGGAGTTTTCATTGCCAGTAAGAATGTTTGATCCAGTTCCAAAACCTCATCTCATTACATGTATCTCAAACCACTGCATTTTTTGTTGCTGTCTGTAGCAATTTGGGCCATCCAGGAATTTAAAAAAAAAAAAAAAAAAGAAGAAAGAAAAGCTGAGATGGTATCTGAAGTGTAAGATACTGGCTAGGGATTAACATCTCTGAAAGAAAAGAAAAGGAAGAGAAACAAAATTGGGTAGAGGAAAAAGCAGAAATGTGATGCAAGCCTAACAAAGCCTCAGCCAGCAAGGTGGAGACCTTTGGAGTGAATATTTCCCATCAAAGGATTCTGATTAACCAAGCCTCTTTAATTCTGTCCTTCTTAGTGACCAAGGGCAGGCTTCCCTGGATCATGGGTGTGGTGGCTCTTTGCTGCTGGTGCAGCCACTGGAAGAGCTGACAGCTGAAGGTTGTGTGTGGTCCCACTCCTAGCAGCTAGGAAGGAAGTTTTCCTTCAAAGCAAAATTATCTTGCTTTGAAAACACACTCTCTATCACAAAGAGAAATCAGTTTCCCATGGAGTAGACCTGAGTCTTTGAGAACAAAGATGGATACCACTCCTATCAACATAAAATATTATAAATGAGGTGCTTGTATTTTTCAAGTTGCTCATGATTTTGAGTGATTTTATTTTCTCAACAAGGAAATTCAACATAAACACAGCTAAATTTACTTTTTACCATTAACGTTTGGCACATTTTTAGTTTTAAGTGTGTTTAATTAAGAACTGTTTTTTTGTCACACCATATGTTCCAGTTTTTGATTAGGAAAATATAATCCCTTAATCACATGACTTGTTTCAGTGGCCCTCTTATCAGGAGGCTTAAACAGATGTGAACGTACTCTTTATCTAAAGTCAAAACATGAGCCAGAATTTACAGCCAAAATATTCCCAATACTCCGTAAACACCTTATGATAAAAACTCCAAGAATTCCTGATGATGATGATGATGATGATGATGATAACTTACATTTATTTTGTGTCAATCTTCTCAGTCCCATGCTGAACACTTTTTTAAAAAAAATTATGTTTAATTTTTGTGGGTACATAGTAGGTGTATACATTTATAGGGCACATAAGATGTTTTGCTACAGACATGCAATGTGATGTAATTGTTGCAGCACTGTTTGCAATAGCTAATAAGCAACCTAAGTGGCTATCAACAGATGAATGGATAAAGAAAATGTGGTACATACACCTGATGGAGTAGTATTCGGCCATAAAAATGAAATGTGGTCCCGTCATTTGCCCATGGATGAAACTGAAGATCATTATGTTAAGTGAAACATGCCAGCCACAGAAAGACAAACATCTCGTGTTCTCACTTATTTGTGGGGTCTAAAAAATGAAAACAATTGAACTTATGAGTATGCTGAACATTTTGTATGCATTCTATCAAGCAATCTTCATACAGACTTTGGAAGTGGGTATTGCTACCATTTTAAAAATCAGAGAATTGGTTTGGAGAGGTTAAAGATCTTATCCAAATTAACACGGTTACTACGACTAAGCAGAGACTCTCATACTGTTTACTCAGAACCCCTGCATAGGCATCTTCACACAATCTGACCAGGCTGTCAAAGGACAAAGTATGGAAGCCATGAATATATTATACTAACTTGGAACAAATGCCAGAGGAAAGGCACTTACTCTCTTCTATGGCTTATCCATAGAAGCCAAGCCCTCTGTGAGCTACTCCTTAATAGTCAATATGATTATCCCCAATATACAGGTATCACCACCTATTATTTTTACTGGAAATTCACTGTTTCACTAGAATGGTGAGCAGGATTATTTGATTACTTAAAGGGCATTTAGTCATTCACAAAAAAATCAATTCCAAAATGTAAAATGCTCTCATGTAAGCTAAATGTATAACATGTTGTTAGACCCCTTAATATTTGTAGAGTTCAGAGCCAGGCAAAGTTTTCTGATGTGCCAGGCACCCGCATTGCCATTAATGTATTAAATTATCACAAAAGAATACTTTTTCTTTTTTCACAGATAAGGAAACACCACCTAAAAGAGAGTGCTGAGGGTCTCAAAGACAGATGAGAGAACTGGTGTTTCCCCTCAGCCTTCCTAACCCCATGCCCACAGATATTTCCCGCCCATGACTGGCCACCCCCTGGGTATGTCTCAAGTTTAGTTGCTGTGGGGATAATGAACTAGTTTCAAATATTGGTTTTTATCAAACAGCATCTGGGTGATCTTAGGAAGGTTAACTAATCTCTGTAAACCTCAATGATCTTTATATATATATATATATATATATAAAACAGTTATAGTAATATCCATGTTATAGAATTATTATAAAATTTAATGCAATAATGTATGCTAAGTAGTTTGCACAACGCCTCAAAGTAAATGCTCAACAAGTAACTATTATTATTCTTTCTTTGGATGAAGATGATTTTAAATCTCGAAGCATACTATATTAAAAGCTGACACTTAGAAATTGCCAGAGAACTAAGCCATTCGGCCTTGTGAGGTAATGTCAGATGTCATGGATGGGTGTAGGTAATTGATGGAAAGAAATGTTGCCAGTAGAAACAGGGCTGACTGCAACTGTGTTCTTACTCTCTGAAATACACTCAAATCCCGAAGGCTTAACTGCCCCTCATCATCAATACCCTAGCATATCATGTTTTCCTTTTTCCTCCAAGAGTCACACTTCACTCAGACTTGACATGGCTTATTTTGAAACTCTGAGGAAAGAGTTTCAGCTCTTTCACAAAGAAATCTGAATGGAGCAATTGTAGTAAATTGTAGTAAATTTATTAATAGCATCTTCCCCAGATTGAAGACTACCTTAACATCTCAGAGCTTTCTTCACTTGTGGTCAGGAAAGTAACATATTATCTAAGCTAGAAATAGCAAATTTGCATGGTTATTGAGGGCAAAAATTAAACTGTAATTTCTCATTTATTTCCAAGAAGGGACGTCGTCGATGCCCCAATCAAAACAAGCCCATGCTGGTTCAGGGTATAAGTCCCTTCAAGGCAAAAATACTCCTAATGCAGAACCTGTGACATGTAGTTGAAGCAAAAAATTGTAAAAGTAATTCAAGAAAATTGTTTGGAGGCAAAACTTATCACTTCTAGACACAGGCAAAGACAAATGAATTGCTCTAGATTTCCCAAAGAAATGATGTGTGGTTTGCAAAAAGTTCCAGGAGGAAAGTTCCCTAGATACATATGCTAACATTCCTGTTTGGTCTTTCCTGGGGCTGGAGGTGAGATTGCTGGACAATAATAAATTAACTCATGCAAAGCCCTTTTCTTACTTGTGAGTCCTGGTGCCCATAGTTAGTTGAAATCAACTCACTGACAGCTTTACATGGGTCTTGAAAAATTGGATATTGCAAAAGCCAGCTTCTGTATCCCCGACAGTTCTTTCTTTTCCAAGAACATTATTGCCTGGAACAAGAGAACTTGAAGGAAAATAGTTTGAAATTTTTTTATATGAGAATCTCAGGAAGATTTATAAGCACATACCTGACCTTCTCCAAGAAACATTTTGATTTAATCTCTTTTGTACTCTGCTTTTTCAGGAAAAGGCTTCTTTGAAATTTTCTCAGGATAGGTGGAATATAACTCATGAATAAAATTTTCCTGGCTCACAGGCTACTGCTGAGCTCTGAGCTGCTTCAAAAGAAAATAGTTTAATTCCTTCCTCCTAAGAGTGAGAGTTAAACTTCTCCAACCTTATGATATCAAGGACACCATTCAATATAGCATCAAATCTCAAACTCTGTTTCTTCCAGAAAACCCTCACATACAACAACAGTCTTGTCTTGCTCTCTGGTGTCCTCCCTCTCTATTTCTTGCTCTTTCTGTCTCTTTCCCCACCCCTGTATTAGTTATGTTGCACGCCTTTCAGTAATTTGAATGCACCAAACATGTTTTCACCTCAGTTTGTATTATGCATAAGGTATTCCTTATTCCTAGAAATTTATTCTTAACTCTTCTTTCAAAACCACACTTTCCTCCTTTACCAAACAGGTTCCTTCATATCCTTGACATTGACATCATTACTTCTGAGGGAACATTCCTTCCATGATCCTAAAGTAAATTGGATCCTTGTATTATTTTTCTCTAGGACTTTATACTTTTGCTTGGTAACGATTGCATAATTGTTCACTGCATGTATCTTCTTTGCTTACTGTCTGTCTCTTGACAAACTAGAACTTCCAAAGGTCAGGGACTAGTGTGTTTTTTGCATTAGTATGTCTGCTGCACCTAGCACTGAGCACACAGTAATGTGACTATTGCATTAACATTTATTGAAGTAATACTTTAACAGGCTTCCTACTCTATATTCTATAGCACTTACTTCTGAGTGCCTCTTTTTATACTAGTGGTATACACCTTAAATCATTAGCTGCCATGGCATGTTTTTCTTTATAGACGTTAGTAACTTGAGAGATGATTCTGTCTTTTTCACCCCTTCTGTGACTAACTCTATGTTTTGTATAGAAGAGAAACAATCAATAATTATTGGTTCAAGTGCTACTCCAGAGTCAAGCTTCTAATATCTAATAGAGTGAGTTTAAAAAGCAAATTCAAAAGGAAGGAAAAATTTGCAGATAATAAATTTCCAAAAGCTTATTGTGTTTGCATAGATAACATCTGTTAGGAAACAAACCATCTGCGGGTCCCAGCCTCCTAAATATGTTAGCTTTTGAAATGCCAAAATCAATATCTATTTTACCTTCTGCTTAAGTTCTAAAGCTTATGGACTTCCATAAGTCTTAGGCCAGGAGGTAGCACAGGTAGGTCAAACTTTGCCCTGGCCTTGTTGTTAATTACTTGAATAAACTTGGAGAAACCAAAAACAACTTTAGGCTTCTTTATTCTAAATATAGTATAACATTATTAAAATAAAAGAATATTTCGGAGTAATCTGTTCCTGCCTCCTAATCTTAGGAAAGAAAATGGATCCCTGACTCAACTTTTGATTGAATACTGTTAGTTGCAAAGAGCTCACTATTGTGTGAGCCATCATCTTCCATTATGGTTGAATCTTGCTATTAAAAATTTTCTTTATATTGAACCAAATCTGTATCTGATCAGTTTTAAACAGACTTCTCCTAGCATATCCTTTAAGTAGGCTCAAAGATACCTTCCTAGCCCTATAGTTTCAGGAATGTGGAAGAAAAATGACTTTCTTTCTTCTACATCTCCCCATCTTATTTCTTTACCTTCAGACATAGCACACAAACAAAAAGAGTGTGTGTCTCAAAAGGAAGATATAGACCAACACTAGCCTAACTTAAGGTAGCATTTAGTAATACAAAACAAAGTGGAGGAACAGGTAGAGGCCTTATATAGTAGCACAGGAGAGATGCTAAATTTAGAGTGGCCACACAAGCATTCTGCTTTTTTTAATAGTTCACATAATGATAAAAACTGTGGTTCCTGGAGTATGAATATCTTGGTTTACAACCCACCTTCACACCAAATAATGTGTGCTATTGAAAATTTGCTTAAGAATTCTGAACTTTGATTTCATCACCTGGAAAACAAAACTAATAATAGGGTTTGCCACCAAGATTGTTTTTAGGATTGATTATGACAATAAAGTTCTTAAAGCCAAACATAGCATATAATAAGTGGTCAAAAAAAAAGTCGGCTGGGAGTGGTGACTCATGCCTGTAATCCTAGCACTTGGGAGCCCAAGGTGGGCAGATCACAAGGTCAGGAGATCGAGACCATCCTGGCTAACACAGTGAAACTCCATCTCTACTAAAAATACAAAAAAAAAAAAAAAAAATTAGCTGGGCGTGGTGGTGGGTGCCTGTAGTCCCAGCTACCTGGGAGGCTGAGGCAGGAGAATGGTGTGAACCCGGGAGGCGGAGCTTGCAGTGAGCCGAGATTGTGCCACTGTACTCCAACCTGGGCAACAGAGCAAGATAACATCTCAAAAAAAAAAAAAATTAGTCTCAGAGTCTTGATCCTTACAGAGTAGAAATAGGAAGAGTACAGGATAAACGGATTTGAGGGAGGGGTAACTAGATGGAACACAGGGTTTTACTTTTTTTTTTTTTTTCCCCTTGTAGATCAAGCGAATAGTCACATATGGCTTCCAGGAACTCTAGTTCAAGTGGGCCAGGAGAGTTAAGGATCTAGGTGCGTCACCAAACAGAGAATGTGCAGGAAAGCATTTGTTCAAAAGAGTGTTCTTAAATCTTGCATATTTCCAAGTCCTACTTTCAGGATTGGCTCCTAGCAACTGAGTTCTGGGCACTATGAGTGTTCTGGCTGATGAGTGTTTTTATATGTCTGAGGCCTTGAGTTGCCCCATAGAGTTTTAACAGATAGTTTATGCTAACAATGTGATTTATGGTAAATGCATGGATTTTGCTTTGGGAACTGAGGTCAGTCACACAGTATTGCATGCCTCCATTAAAAACTCTGGACACCAAGGATCAGGTAGTCTACTGTGATCTGTTATACTTTGCATTTGCTGTCACACACTGTTGCTGGAAGGATCTAGTTTTTCCCAGATGATTCTACTGGGAGGGGACACCTGAAAGCTTGCACCTGGTTTATTCCAGACTTGGCCCACCTTTTATTTTGATTTTGATATGTATCCTTTCATTGTAATAAACCATAACTGTGAGTATAACAGTTTCTGAGTTCTTTAAGTCATTCTTATGAATCATCAAATCTGAAGGTGGTCTTGGGGATCTCAACACAGAACAGATGAGCTCTAACTCCCATAACCAGATGCTCCATGAATTCTGTTAATTCTAATAAAATAGCAACATTGTTTTCTAACATTTTTTGAAACTCCATTGTTACATAAATTTAAGGAAATATCAACTGACTATATTGAAATATTGTTATTATTGATGTGTTATTGCTGTTTTTATCATTTTTGCTAGAAATAGCTGGAGATGCCCCTTCCAGAATTTTAACTGTATATAGGCTCATTAAGGTGTAATGAAATCCTGCAGATAGATGACTACTTTACATAAATCTTCCTACATCCTATGCCTATAGGCCGGATAACAGTAAGGTTTTTTGTTTGTTTGTTTCTTAATGGACTGTCTCACTATCTATCCCACTAGTATTCAGGTAATGTAGAATCATGTAAGACAGAATTCTTTTTTAAAAGTTTTTAATCATTTCAACTTTATTTTAGATTCAGTGGGTATGTGTGCAGGCTTGTTATATGGGTATATTGCATGATGCTGAGGATTGGGGTACAATTGATCTCATCATCCAGGTGGTGAGCATAGTTAGCTTTTCAACTCTTGCCTCCTTCTCCCTCCTTCCTCTCTCTAGTAGTCCCCAGTTTCTATTGTTTCCACCTTTACACCCACGAGGATCAAGTGATTAGCCCCTGATTATAAGTGAGAACATGTGGTATTTGGTTTGCTGTTCCTGTATTAATTCACTTAGGACAATGACTTCCAGATGCATCCATGTTACTGCAAAGGACATAATTTCATTCTTTTTTAAGGTGGTGTAGTATTCCACTGTGTATACTACCACATTTTCTTTATCCATTTCACCATTGATGGGCACTAGGTTGATTCCACGTAAGACAGAATTCTTATTTTCCTTTCCCAAAATGTTTGTATTCAGAAATATTCAGAAATTATTGACATTCTTCACTATGTTTTTATTTTTATCCTAATTATAGCTTCTTGACTTAGTACTGTATGCTAGATTAAGACATCTTTGCTGCCTTCCAGTTTCAGTTCTTGCCCAGAGTTCTGACTTGTCCAAACTGAAGAATGCAGATCTCCAAATTTCCCAAATGACATGGGGGCTGTGTAAGCCAAAGAAACAAAGAAATTTCAATGCCTGATATTTCCCTTACCCTAGGGAGACTCCCTCAGGATAGGGAAACATGGTCTCTTTTATCTGAACTAGGGCTTTATGAAAATTGATATTTCAACCTGAGCTTTTGTGATATAAAAACTTTTTAACAGCAAAGTGTGTATAATTATATTGCAAAATGTTTTCTAATACTCAGACTTTAAAACGTTTACTACAAATATGATCTCACTTCAGTATTCTCCATTCTTCTTAATGTGTCACCATCTACACTGTCTATCATATTTGAAGGCCTGCACTAATTTTAAAATTCCTATCCACCCAGCCCCCATCATATACAGTCTACTCTAATTACTGAGTTCAGTTAGTCATTCAACAAATATTTTATTTTTAATCAAATCTTGTCTAGTAAACACGTAATAATTTAGTTAATAGTAATATATTTGTGCACAAATAAATACATAGTTTCTGACCTCAAGAATCTAGGGGTAAGTGAGGAGTCCAGCATTAAATAATTTTAAAAACCGTACCACAATGATAATATAAACGAAAAAAACATAACAGGGATGAATGACCTAGTATTACAAAGGACTGCAATTCAGAACAGGAGATCAGAAAGTTTTCTCAATTGACTTCCAGCATCACACTGTGAAGAGCTTTGCTGATCTACTGATCTATTGACCAATAAAATTGGTGAAAATTATTTAACACAAGCTTTTATTTTTGGAAATTCTATGAAATGCTACTGAGGGCAAAGAGGAAATTAAAAAAAAAAACACTATCCAAGAAAAATCTATAAAAAAATGATAAGAAAGGCAAGACTCTATGGTATTTGAACAAAAATTACTCCCTCCCCAATCCCCACTCCCAGTTTAGCAAGGCAGAGAATTCACTTCAGACTGCTACAGCTATAATCAAAGAACTCCCTCTCTCCTCAGCTTCAAGTCAGAGGGTTTTCTCCTAGGCAGAGCAAGATTTTCATCTTTTCTCACCCTGTCCTCAACTACTGGTTTCTAAGGCTGAGTCCTGGGCAAGTACATTTGAGAGGTGAGACCTCTAGTCTTGTTTCCAGCCGCACCATTGGAAGGGAAATTTTATCTTGAGCATGGCAATATGAGAATACAGGCACTCCTGTGAACCCTGAAACTCTCCTTGCCCAGCTTGTGAAGCAGCGGTTTCTTGCCAGGAGAGGTAAACTGAAATGACTTTCCACTATTTCTATTTTTTCCACTGAGTGCTGAACTCCTAGAGCAGGGGTGGCATTTAGAAGAAGCTTGCCATTGTCCCACCCCCTGCTCCAGAGCTCTGGCTAAAAATGTTTTCCTGGGAAAAATGAGTGGATGATAAAACAGATAGCTTCTAATCTCTTCACAAAGAAACTGGCTTAATTTGCAAAAGAGATGGGAAAAATTTAAACCTAAAAGTGCTGCCAAAAATAAAGGGTTGCAATGAAAAGCAACTAGAAGATTTGTGGATTTGATAAAGGTACAGCTTAGATGGCAGACCAGCTGGTTTGCAAGAGAGACTTTGAGAATATGACAGCTGGGAGGAGGTCCTCTGAAGCTACAACAATTATCTACCATGGACTTCATAAACTATTTATTCAAAGAAGCTGTAATTTGATTATTTTGTATAGCAATTTGTGCCCCAGGTCATGGTTGGAACAGTATAACAGTCAATTGGAAATTGGTAGAGTTTAAAATCTGGTGTGTTTAGAAAAAGAGAAAGATAGTCCTACACATGCCACTGTCATCCTGGGATGACTGTGGGCATATCTGAAGCTGTGCCTCCCTTAGGAGAAACAACAAAATCTTAACATTGTTGAGGGGGAAATAAAATTCACTAAAATAATCAGCCAGCCACTAACAAATGAACAAACAAATGATAAACTTTAGGCATGAGAATAAAAAGGAGGTGATGGGATGCCATTACTCAGAGTTGCTACAATATATTTTAAAAGTCTAGCTTCCAACAACAAATTATCAGGCATGCAAAGAAACAGGAAAGTACAATCTATGCTAAAAAAGAAGCATACAGAACAAACTGCCTGTTAGAGCAACCAGATGTCAGATTTCACAAATAGTGAGTTAAAAAATCCATTATAAATATGTTCACAAAACTAAAGGAAAGCATGCTTAAATAAGTAAGAAAATTTATGATGATAACATGGCCTCAAATACAGAACATCAATAAAGAGATAGTCCCCCCCAAAATCAAATGGAATTTCCAAAGTTTAAAAGTTACTGAAATTAAAAAAAATTAAAAAGGCATACCAACAGACTTAAAATGGCAGAAACAAAATAGTAAAGTTGAAGATGGATTGATAAAAATTATACAAGCCAAGAACAGAGAGAAAAAAGACTGAAGAAAAATGAATAGAACCTCAGAGAAATGTGGGACACCATCAACAGAACCAACACTTGTGATGAAGTGTGAAAAGGAGAGGAAAGAGAGAAAGGAAAATGTTTGAAAATAATTACAAAAATAAGTAATAACAGGAAAGTACCCATATTTATTGATAAAGACAAGTATACATCTAAGAAGCTTGAGGAGCTCGAGACAGAATAAACACAAAGAGATCCAGAAACAGACATATCATAGTAAAAATGACAAAAGTAAAAAACAAGGAGAAATTCTTGAAAGCAACAAGTGAAAAAGGATTTGCTGTGTGCAAGAGAAGCCCAATAAGATTGACAGCTGACTTCTCATTAGAAAAAATGGAGGTCAGATGCAGCGGAATAACATACACTCAATTTTTGTTGTACATGGTATTTATGCTCTATGAAGTAATCATGAACACTGAGTTAACAAATATACTATTGATCCTAGAGGAAATATAACTTTAGTTTTTTATAAGTCTCTGATCACAACATTTTTGTCACCAAGTACAACTTGCATTATTTATTTTAAAATATTTTTCTGCAGCCTTCCAATAGCAAATTTGGCAAATAACTCTTAAATATGACACCAAAAGCACAAGAAACAAAATATAAAGAAAAATGGATTTCATTAAATAATTTTTTAAGTGTTCTTCAAAGGATATCATCAAGAAAGTGAAAGCACAACACAGAAGTTGGAGAAAACATTTGCAAATATAGATCTAAAAAGAGACTTGTAGCCAGAATATATAAAGAAGCATTACAATTGCATGATAAAAAGAAAACTCAACTACTACATGGTCAAAGGATCTCAACAGACATTTCTGTAATGAAGATACACAAATGACCAATTTCACTTCTGGGCATGTATTCAAGAACAGTGTAAACACATGTACACATAAAAAAAAAACTTGTGCAGGAATGTTTACAGCAGTATTATTCATAATAGCCAAAAAGTAGAAAGATCTCAAGTATCTATCAATAGACAGACAAATAAAATATGGTATATCAATACAATGGGCTATTAGCCATAAAAAAGAATGAAGTACTGATACATTCCACACCATAAATGAACCTTGAAAACACTATGATAAGTAAAAGAAACTGGCCACAAAGTGCATGTATTATTTGACTCTGTTGAGATGGCAGTCCAGAATAGGGAAATCCATACTGACAGAAAGTAGAATGGCAGTTGCTTAGAAAAAGGAGTGCAGGTAGGAGATAGGGGAGTTCATATCTAAAGGATACAGGATTTCTTTTTGAGATGATGAAAATCTAAAATTGAATATGATGATGATCGCATGTGGATATACTAAAAATCATTGAATCGAATATGTCATATAGGTGAATTACATCTTACATGAGCTATATGTCAATAAAAATATGTTTAACAAAAGAACAAAAGACATCTCTAAGAAAGAGATCTGGATGCTAAGACTTCAACAGTGTGTTTTGGCGGGCTATGAAGAGATGGGGAAGAACATCCAGGAGGAGAAACCACCAATGTAAAGGCCCTGAGGTCTGAAAAAACTGATTACATTGGTAGAACTGGATAAAAGCTAGTATTGTTAGACTGTGGTAAAGGGAGTGAAGTGGAAGAAAATGAGAAAAATAGACATGTATTTGAAACAAAATGGCAAGAATTTGCTGGCCACATGGATTTTAGGCTCATTTGTAAGTCGTGTGAATAAAATTAAAATGCTCTAAGCAGGAAAGATACATAATCTGATAGGACTTGTAAAAAATATATGGGTTGGGTTTGTAGAGAACAACTTTGAGGGGTTGAATGGAGGTAGGCAGATGAGTATGAAATCTCTAGGAAATTGGTCCTTTGGTCCTTTGAAATTTATTAGATGTACAAGTTTTCAACATCTTGTGTTTTATGGTTGGTGAGAGAGAACTCCTCACTGCCAATAGACACAGGGGAAATAGGACTGATGCAAAATTTAAGGAGACACTCCCTATCAGAGTCATGGGAGTGTAGGGTGAACACTTGCAAGACTCTGAGAATGAGTGCCTGTTTAAATTCTAACATTTTAAATCCTAGTCACCTCACTTATAATGCCCTGATCTCATCTCTGATGGGAAGCTTAGTAGTTTGATCATGAGGAAAATTTGATGCTTACCAAATATGTGAACAGACACAAATTCATGTTATTTACTTCATAGTGTGATACTGGTATATTGATATTATGAGATGACAACCATGTATCTCCTATCAAAAAAGGCCAAGGAATTTAAGAAGCACTCAAAGTTCTTCATAAAATACCTTAAAAAAAAAAAAAGGATTATGTGGCTTCCCTGGCTTAAAAAAAAATAAAGTAGGTTTTGAAACAGATTTTCATAAAATCAACTCCCTTATTTGAGACATAAATATTTTTACCACTTGACCGAAATCTACTTCTCCAGCCTCATTTTCTTATAATGTAATATTTCATAAGCATCCAAGCTTCAGGCAAGCTATACTTTTCACCCTTCTAAGAGTGTGTATTATTGCCTTTGTATAACTCCATGTCTTTCTAAACCTACTGCCCTTTTGCTATATAATATCTATTTCTCTTTGTCCACCTAGCAAATTCCAACTCATCCTTCAATACTTTGACAATGTGATCTCCTTGATAAAGCTTTACTCCATACACCTGAGGAGAATTAATTGTCACCTTTAACTACACCCCATAACAATGGTTTCTATTAATGAATTTACTTAATGTGCTATGGTTCGTTTGTATGTTATGTTGTGTTATATTATGTTACTGACTTATGTTATGATATTCTCTCTATATGACTCCATGAAACTACAGCATTTTGAAGGCTGAAGAGATATGTTGTTTTCTTTTTAATTTTTGTAACCCTAGAAAACAGAGAAACTTATCAAACACAGTTTACAGCCATATTTATTTATTAAGTCACAAGCCTTTGTGAGTTTTTATATAAGGTAGCTCTTGTATTTGACTTTAAAAATGGTAATTAAGAAGTTTAGAAGAAACTACTAGTAGAAGAAATGATTTTGACTCAGAAGCTATTATTGTGAACTGTTACCTGTAGATCATTGCATACTTATCTTTAAAATGAAGACATTAAGAAATTCTTTCTCAGGAGATTTTATTAAGGCACATATTTAATGACAGGCACTGGATGGTAAAACATTATTGGGATGATAGTTGCTATATCAGATTAGGTATTTTGTTTTCACAGATGTTTTCACTTAACTTGGGAGCGCTACAATCTGTATATATTCTGGTAAAACATGCTAATATTTATAAAATGATAAATACACAAGGCAATTGAGGTTGTTATCAATGGTACCATTAGTTACTATGTAATAAGAGGGACAGAAATAATCACTATGACTTGAGGTACTAATTGAATCTATATTGAAGAGGTGTGACTTGAAGAAGAGGTGGGACTTAAATGCAGAGGAAAGAGCTACTTGTGCTTTCCCATGGGGCTCCCGAATGCTGTATCACCAATGGACCTGGCATACAGACTGAAAATAGGTCCAATTTGTGTGGAACAAGAGAAGGACTGCCTAAGGTGAGAAAAGACAACAGCTACTTATCCAGAAAATGAGAGTTGATTAATGTTATTATGGAATAAGAAATGCAGTTAGAGAGTGGTTTGAATGAGAATACCAAGAACTAGTAGCTAGATGCCAAATGCAGCCAAGCTTTCCCAAGATTCTGTCAATCAAGAAAAATGACCCAGGCAAGTCTCAATCATTTTAGGAGGTTTATTTGCCAAAGTTAAGGACACGCACCTGGGAGATCTTTCCTGACGATGGTTTCGAGGGCTTCAGTATTCACAGGGGAAAGGGCAGGATATTGAGAAATATTCAATTTTCATGTGAGAGCGGGGGTAGGGGAACAGAGTCATTCAGGCCTTGGTCTGGCTCAATGAATCTGCATTTTTACACAAGATTACATAGACAATAAGGCAGAGGCAACAATCAGATATGCATTTGTCTCAGGTGGTCAGAGGATGACTTTGAGTTCTGCCCTATGTCCCTGCACCTATGAAGATAAGCTATCAATTTACATTGCCATGGTGACCTTTAACAGAAATGCTTTACGGTAAAGATCTTGGGGTCCACAAGGAATTTCTTTGTGGGCAAAATGTGAGGGAGGTATGTAGCTTTTCATCTTTGTAGGTATCTAATTCAGGACACAAAATGGGAGGCAGGTTTGCATGACACAGTTCTGAGCTTGACTTTCCTTTTGGCTTAGTGAATTTGAGGTCCCAAGATTTATTTTCCTTTTACAGTTCCTAACCTGCACATGAATTCCAGCCTTCTCTCCACCAGGCTGTTTGTTTAAAGGTAGTTCCTGATTCTGAATATTTATCTTTACTGAGGGTCAGTCAGTAAATTTGCTTTACAGGTCTTGCTAGGGACTGCTCCTACCATTTTCAAATACCAATGGACTTCCTAACTGGTTTGCCAGTTATTTGCAATTTGGATGCAAATTGCAATCCCAGCTGCAAAGAGGAAAGTGTCAGTGTTGAAATAAGATTCTCACTGGCCTCCAAAATAAGAAAATATATAAATAAATAAATAAATAAATAGCATTGAAGCCAGAGCCTGTATCCATCCTTAGCAGTAGCTAAGACTGCTTTTTGTTAGATGTTTTAATGAAAACACATACATTCTCTAATTCTCTTCTCCCAATCACTGATTCACAAATGAGAATGCTTACAAGTTTTTCTAGTTCACTCTTCTCCAATTACAGGCATGACTGTTGTTTTTCTGTTGCCATTTCATTGGCATAGCTTTCCAAACCCTCATTTAGAAACATGTAATCTATATCCCTAACAAACTCATTAGAAACTCCTTGGGTTTTTCTATAACTCACAGTATTGTCCTTTCCTGAGGAGGCATTGCACTTTGCAATCATCTCCCTGAAACTTGAATAAAATTAATAAATATGTAAGACCCTGTTGGCACGGTGGCTCATGCCTGTAATCCCAGCACTTTGGTGGATCACACGGTCAGGAGTTCGAGACCAGCCTGGCCAAGATGGTGAAACACCATCACTACTAAAAATACAAAAATTAGCTGGGTG
Source organism: Pongo abelii (assembly GCF_028885655.2). NCBI lineage: Eukaryota > Metazoa > Chordata > Mammalia > Primates > Hominidae > Pongo > Pongo abelii. The sequence continues at coordinate 115,179,790 of NC_071993.2, forward strand.
CGGTGGCGCATGCCTGTAATGCCAGCTACTTGGGAGGCTGAGGCAAGAGAATCACTTGAACCCGGGAGGTGGAGGTTGCAGTGAGCCAAGACTGCCCCACTGCACTCTAGCCTGGGTGACAAAGCAAGGCCCCATCTCAAAAAAAATTTAAAGAAGAGAGACCCTGTTACTTAAAAGATAAACTATAAATTAAAGCAATATTTGAAAACCGCTTTGATCATATATCAAAGGTTCATATGTTTTTTTCTTGCCTCAATCAAATGAAAATTGATATAAAACAAGCTCTGTTCCTTATGCAACCCAGGCATGTTGGATAAGAATATTTAGATATAATACTTTATAATTTTAAATAGTTCAGCCCCTTCTCTAGAAAAGACTTTTTGTTTTCTCTGAACAGGACTGTCTGGAAAATTGCAGCTGGTGTTGGAGTCCTGATAATTGTAAGGGTGAAAGGAAGTTTCTTTCTACCTCCAGCAGTTTTGAGAACTGGAGTCTACAAACAAACTGGTAACAGATGAACAGGAGAAAAATAATAAAAACTTACTGATGTGCAAGCACATGGGAATCATACAAAGTATAAAACTCAATGATGGTCCAGACAGTTGAAGCTTAAATACCCTTTTCTTATGGGAGAGGAAAGTAGAGGATGTAGGCAATCGTGGAGGAAGAGTAAATATTTTTTAAGAAAGGTAAATGGACCTAATAGCCTGGGACTAAGTTCCTTTGAGCTTTGAAGAAGGTAGCAACAACTTATGGGAAGGTAAGTGGTGGAACTGCACTACAAACAGAGGTTGTCTTATTATGCAGATAAAGCCTCTCTGGTAACAGACCTCAGAAGAACAGATGAAACGTTTGTCTGGCTGTGCTAGTGATGATCCTTAGTTTCTTCTTTCATGACTAACCTTCCCTGGTTAATGAGATTTCAGATAGGGTGTTTATGGCATTTGTGTTTTTTGGAAGAGCTTCCCTCAGTCTGATCAGAGAATTTTAGAGAGAGCATCTCCTTGCACTTGGGAAGAAACAAGGGAAGGTCAGAGAGACCTGATTCTAAGACCTTCAAATTTCTTTTCATTCTAAGTGCTCAGCATGCCAAGGTACCATATTTTTGTGGTATCATTCTCCGAGACCCAACATAATCTTAAATCATAAAAATATATAATTCTTATTATATCATATATTACATATCACGTATAAAATAAAATATGAAGCTCAGATTGATGCAGAGCTAGGCCATATAATCTTTTATTGAGAGGTATCTTCTGTCATAGCATACTTTTCTTATTCCTTATCCGAACAACTCAGAGGAAGTTACTTTTTCTTTATAAGCCTACCATGAATAAGACACAAAATGTTAAGCCCACGGTAGAATTAATAATAATACAGATAATAACAGTATCAACTTGGTTGGACATTCACTATTATTGCCATATACTATTAAGTCCTTTGTTAGTTTTTTTTTATTTCATAATAATTCCTGCTTATCTACTCTAATTTTCCTCCACTGTTTTTACTTGCTAAACACACTGGACTTTTTAAAGTTGCACATACATATTTTACTCTTTCCCATCAGTGGATACTTGCCTACGTCTTTCATTTTATCTGGTTTTGTTTTAATTATGAAGAGTTTCACTTCCCACACAATCGTACACCATCACTCATTTCCTATCATTCCCTTGTTTAGTAAATTCCTAGTATAATTCTACTCATTCTTCTGTATTTTTTGAAACATCCTTGTCTCAAAAAAGATCAAGTGTAATTGTCACACATATCTGTAAACTAACTCTTCACATTTCTGTTGCATATTTGTAATCATCTGAGTAGTGTCAGTCTTCCTAATAGACTGCAAATTTTTCAAAGGCAGAAACAGTTTCTGTCTTATTCAGAGTTCTTTCTCCTCTTGTGCTTCAACTAATCAAGATACAAATGACCTAAACTTCTGGCAGAAAGAAAAGATACTTTCAAAGTTTTCATTCTGCTAGTAATGGGCCCTAGATATGTGTCAATACAGAATATTTTTTCAAAGGGTTTTAGAGAGGAGTCAAATATTTGAATTGTGAATATACCTATGTAATAAAATTTTATATTCAGGCTGTCCAATGTCCTTTAAAAATAGAATAAGAATAGTTAAAAAAACTAGGATTAAATTCATCAAATAGATAGTGAGAACTATACAATATACCCTGTATTAGTTTTTGTATTGGTTATCAGGTTGCTAATAGCTCAGTTTTATGCCCCATAACAAAACTTACTTATAAGTAAGTCTAGATTTTGTGATATAATAATTTCACTTCCCATCAATCATTACCATATATTTCTTTTTTTAAACTCTGTTTTTTACTTTTACTTTATTTGAGTGGTTTTGATTATTACTGATTTTGAGGAAGTTTCTGTTGCTTTAGTATGCCTATATTATATTTATGTTTCTTCAAATCCTTTTTGAAAACTCTTGAGGAATAAAAAAAATTCTAATAGATATCTACAAACCCATAGAAATAAATATCATATACATGCATAGGACATGTACTTCACTGTTAGGAGATAGTGTTTCACATAATTTATTTTTACATTTTGCACAGTGCCAAGCATAATTTCTTTGACAGAGATGGTGCTCAATTACTTTACTAAAATCAGAAAGATATTCTGTTGATGCAATGCATTGAGACATGAGAAGAATGGAGAGAAAGGTGAATTGTCATTGTTAAAAGAATGGCATAAAAAATCCTCTGTTTGCTACCTGTAAATTTTCTAAAACCCAAAGCAGAAGGGGAGGGTGTAATACTTGGGGGCTTTGGAATCAGATGGCCATTGTTAGAAACCCAGCTCTATAACTTACTGGTGGTGAGATCTTTTTTGCATTTCTTACACTCTCTGTGCCTCAATGTCCTCATGTATAAAAGGAAGATTATTGTATCTTCAATGTACATTCAGTAACTCATTCAATGTCTATGAGTGTCTACTATGTGCTAGGCATTGGCCAAGGGGCCTTTTTTTGTATTAGCCATTCAATTCTCATGATAGTACTCTTAATTTATTATTGCCTACTTTATATATGAAAAGAAGTGAGGCTTAGAGAGATTAAGCAACTTGCCCATGACATGCAGTAAATGAATGGCTCAAGACCACCTACTCTGGAATTTTCTAAAATACATTTCATAGGCGTGACATTTAAAGTCATTCCCCTAGAATTTGTTAGCTTCTCTGGGAAGTCTTATCTGATTGCTGACTTTTTTGTGTGTCCATAGCGGCATCCTATACTTTCATCTCTGATAGTACTTTACATCGCAGAACAATCATCCATATATGTATTTGTTCTACTTAAACATAAACCTATTGAATGCTGACAGTGTGTCTTACTCTTTTCTGCACTTCTCTTATTAAAACTTTCTAGTTAATGCTTGTTGGAAGAATAAATGAATGAATAAGTGAATGAATGCTTATTGCTCTATCAATTGTATTTTTTAAACAGAGTCCATTAGTGTGAAAACATTAATAAATGCAGCAGACAAAGCTGGCTTAATTTTTTAACCTATCCAACATCCATTTTCCTTTATTTCCCTCCTAATAGAATCCTACTTTTATTTGGGTGGGGGCAGTGACGGCCAAACTTCAAAATAAACAAAAAGAAATAGTGTACTTCTTCGTTTTCCTTGCAATTAAGAAAGACTATTGACATATTATGAACAATGCTTTATATAAGTAAAAGCCAATTGAATATTTCTAGATATGTAGGTTTTTCTTTCCTGTTGTTGGCATGCCCGCCTTCTCTTTGATGCTTCTTTCTTCTTTCTACTTGGAATGTGAGAATAAGCTAGATGAGATAAAGCCATCTCACAACTTTGAAAATAACATTTGCATTCTAAGCATAGTAAATAATAAAAGTCATATGCTAAACCTAATAGTTCATGAAGTTAGAAGGAACCTGGTTCCTAGGTAGCTCTACCCAACCTGGGTTACTTACCAATGAAATACTTATTACGTGAGTAAAATTATTTAATTGTTATAATAACCATATTTTTGTTATTGTAGTAACCCATTTTCACATTACTGATAAGGACATCCAAGACTGGGCAATTTACAAAAGAAATAAGTTTAATGAACTCAGAGTTACACATGGCTGGGGAGGCCTCACAATCATGGCAGAAGGTAAAAGACATGTCTCACATGGTGGCAGACAAGAGAAGCAGGTGGCAGACAAGAGAAGGGAATGACAGCCAAGCAAAAGGGGTTTCCCTTATAAAACCATCAGATCTCGTGAGACATGTTCACTACCATGAGAACAGTATGGAAGAAAACAACCCATAATTCAATTATCTCCCACTGGGTCCCTACCACAACACGAGGGAATTATGGGAGCTACAATTCAATATGAGATTTGGGTGGGGACACAGCTAAACCCTATCAGTTGTATACAGATAAATATATATGATTAAATGTTAATATATCTTTTTATTAAAAAATTAAAAAATTTAAAAATTTAAAAAAAATTAAATAGTTTCCTAAAAGAAAGTGGAAGAATATGTGTGCAATTAGGTGTGCAATTAGGTTAATAAAAAGGAAATTTTAAAATTTGGTTCTTACATTAAAATACTTAAGGACTAATGCATTTGCCAAAAAAGGTGATAGTCTGCCTAGTACTTTGTGGAAAATGAGTCATTTGTAAAGATATTTAAATGAATGAATTTTCATTTACTATTACAACTAGTCTAATGTTTTCAGCAAAACTATGATTTTTAGCAATATGCAAAGAGTCAGCATTCAATCCCATCTCTACTTGAGTTACAACTAAGTATTAATGGCAGAAAGGAAACTTGCAAAAGAGAACAGGAAATTATCTGCATTAGTTTCAATTATACCTTTAGTAATAAGTCGTTTGACCTCCCTGAGCCTCAAATTCCCCATGTTTAGCTTAGAAATAAAAAGCCGTCAGCTTTGTCTATCTCTTTTTTTGTGACAATCAAGTCAAGCACTTTGTAAACTAAAAAATGTTATACAGATATGAAATTGAGTTTTCTTTTTGTTTTGATTTGTGTTTTGTTTTGAGATGGAATCTTGCTCTGTTGCCGAGGTTGGAGTGCAGTAGTGCAATCTCGGCTCACTGTAACCTCTGCCTCCTGGGTTCAAGCGATTCTCCTGTCTCAGCCTCCCGAGTAGCTGAGATTACAGACGCCCACAACCATGTCTGACTAATTTTTGTATTTTTAGTAGAGATGGGGTTTCACTATTTTGGCTAGGCTGGTCTCAAACTCCTGACCTCAGGTGACCCACCCACCTCGGCCTTCCAAAGTGCTAGGATTACAGGCGTGAGCCACCGCACCTGGCCGAAAGTCAGCTTTCACTACACCAAAATTATTCTGTTATTCCTATTCGGCTCCTCAGTGTCAAGATATTTCTCATTCACTTATTCATTAAGGAAATGATTCTTAAGAGACAGAACACTGAGGATACTGCTGAGAGATGGAGACCTCCTTCTTGACTTGTGGGAATTTGGAAGTCTAATGGGAGAAAGAGACTCAAATAATCGCATAAATAGACTAAAATTTGAGACTGTGAGAAGTACTGTGGTAGATTTAAAAAGGGAGGTGTGAGAGAATACAATTTTAATTTGTTCTGATTATTCTCGGCTAAGTTTAGTCATTGTGTGTCTCAGTTTGTCCCACAGCAAGATCAACTTTTTTGTGACTGTAACCTCAGAAGGACGTGTGCTTTTTATGTGCTTCAGTTGGAACCTATGTCTGAATTTAAAACTCCTCTGATTGTTGTTTACATTTTACATTCAAAATTTTGCCTAGTAAGATCCAAATGATTAGCATAGAGGGAGAAAACAATGCAATGCTTTACTATCCTATAAAACATCACCAACAACTACTACTTCCCAAATTTATTCAAAAAGAGCTGCATCTCCATGCCTGCCTATTATTGCCACCATTATTTATGCAAAGTACCCACTGAGAAGCAATCAAAACAGTGATTATCTGAGCATTTTCACCAGCAAGGTGAGGTCCAAACCCCAGAAAAATGATGGCTCTAAGAGCTGAGAGTCTAGAATATTTATAAGCTATGCTTCAGAGAAGTCTTGAATTAAGCTCATGTTTTCTTTTTGCACCTCTTGGCAAGAAATAAAAACTTCTCTGTAAATACCATAGTCATGAGTAGTGGGAAGTTTTGCTAAATTTTCTGGATGGCTCTTATAACCAAGCAGCCTCTCCATTACCAGAATATCTTTTCACAGTCTGGAAACTCAATCATTTTCTTTCTTTTTTTTTTTTTTTTATTATACTTTAACTTCTGGGGTACATGTACAGAATGTGCAGTTTTGTTACATAGGTATACATGTGCCATGGTGGTTTTCTGCACCCATCAACCCCTCACCTACATTAGGTATTTCTCCTAATGTTATCCACTCAATAATTTTCAAAAATATTGCATGTGTACCTCCAATCGTTTAGTTACAGATATATGCCTAGTGAAAAAAGAGTTAAATCTCAATAAAGATTTATCTGGAGCCCTCTGTTTATTAACTATAGGCCAAATAGCCTTAACTACAGTACATCTTCCTCTTCATTACATGCACAATTACATGGCCTTTGGCAGAAAAACACCCTCCACCATATGTCTAAAATTCCCAGGACAGGATGAAGATTCTCTCTAGTGGTCTTCTGTACTGCCTGGGTTGTAGTCTTCTCATTTTTGTTTCTTGTTCTGTACCACACAGGTCCATACTTAAAATTCATCTCATGAATGCTCTACCTGTATTCTAATCTTATATAAACATAACATTTATCAGTCCATGGAAGATATATGGGGCACAGTGACAGGGTCATAATATACACCATACAGCAAACAAATAAAGAAACATTATTATGAATGATTAATATATCTAGCCAAAGTAAAGCAATTTGTGCCTATTGTGTCAAAAAAATAATGAACTGAAAGAGACGTGAAAGCCAACTGTTTAAAGGTGTTATGCAATGGGCAATGTAGGACAGTGATCACGAGATAAGGGGAACAAATGGAATGAGCTACAACACTGCCAGGCTTTCTAGCAACAAATCATGTTTTAGATGATAGAAAAGGCAGGGAAAACCAAACAAAATACAGCAGCTTTTTCTAAGGTGATTACACAGAGTTTGTAGTTCTGGGTAACTTGTAGGTACCTTAAAATGTGGTGCAAGGTACAAGAGATGATGAGGGATTTATTTGCAGAAGGATTTCCAGAAAATTGCTTAGGGATCTCTTTGATTTTTGGACAAAAAACAAAGCTTTGTATTCACAGGTAAAATTTAAGAATTCCAGAAAAAAAGAATAATAATTAGGGAGAAAAATCATCATCAAAAGAATAACTGCCTGGGAGAGATATAAGAAGTGAACAAAATAACCTTCAAAATTTGCACAGGGTCTGACTATGGAATGGGAAAACATCTCATTGAACAGACAAAGTTTTCAATAGAAATCTATAAAGGTTTCTATTGAAACCTTAGAAGGATACTACCTTCTAAGTAGTATATCTAGTCATGGAGCACAAGCAACTAGAGATTTATCTTTAAAAAGTGTAAGGGCAAAATTTTAAGGAATCAAGTTGACCTGCAAGTAACTGAATGGACAGCTAGACCAAACTTAAGACTCTATTAAGGCAGATAGAAAACTCAAACAATCTACAACGTAACAATCACACTGTCAAACAAAAATGTCATAGAAAAATAAGCAAGAAAACATGACCCATTGACCCATTCTCAACTCATGACATTGACGAGAAATGTCATCCAAAAGATAAAGGCTTTAAATTGGCAAAGGTATGAAAATAGAAGACAAGGGCACTAAACAAGCTTTACACACATTTTCAAGGAATTGTAAAAATTTATAATTGTAATGAGAAAAATAGGGAATCATGGTAGAGAAGTAGAAACTACAAAAATCAGCAAATACAAAATATAAACTAATAAACACAATATAATATTTTTAATTTAAAACATTTGTTGGATTGGATTAAATTTTCAGTCACCAAATTCTGGTCATGGACCAAAGCTGAAAAACTCATTATTTTTAAATAAAATTATGTTTGGAACACAGCCATGCTCATTAGCTTACATATTGTTTTTGGATGCTTTGATACTATACATCTCCAAGAGTCTCAACAAACCCTAAATATCATAAAGAAACTATTAAAATCATAATCAGACAGCTGAGAGCCATAGATAAAGTGAACATCTTGAAAGCAGTAAAAGAAAAGTGACATTATTGCATAAGGGAGAGTACTTTTAAAGTCTAATTTTTCATTATAAACAATGGACCCCCAGCAAATACCTGGCTTGCTATATATCCCAACAGTCTTCCATTCAAGTGATAGTTGACCACACTATTTGAAAAACATACTCCTTGATTTGGGTTGTCTCTGTGATTCTACTTCATAACTCATATGACTGTTCTACCTATTTAAAAATTTTCATGGCAAAAATTTTTCATTCCTCTTTCTCTGTCCTTATGGGCCTCTTTTATTCAATAGCTGTACTTATAAAACATCTAAGAATAACTATTTACTTATTACCAATCATGCTGGTGATGGCTTAAAGTCAAAATGACAACAGTATGCCAGTTGATTTATAATTTATAATGACACACTTTTGTGTGAACACACAAATATACACACATATACATCCATAGTATAAAAAGAATAGGAAAAATAATATATGACAGGTAGATGCATGCATAAATACACACAATTTCATTAGATCATATTGGAAGTAATAGTAAGTCAGGATTAACTTGAAGTTGATTGCATAGTAAGTTAAGGATACAGATTGTAAACCTTAAAGCAGTACTAACAACAACAAAAATTACAGAGAATTATAGTTAGAAAGTCAACAGAGAAATTAAAATGTTATATAGCAACATTTTTTCTCATAAGGTACAGCAGTGAAGGAAGAATGAAAGGAAAACAGAGATGAGACAAATTGAAACAGAAAAATGGTAGATGTAAATTCAACAATAAAAATAAATAATTTTAAAAGGACTAAAGCACTCAATCAAGACAGACATTTTCTTAATGAATGAATTAAAGATTCTAATAACTATATACTCTATATACAGGAATGCACTTTAAAATTAAAGGCAAGATATAATGAAATTAACAGGAGTGAATATGAAAATATGCAAACTAAGTACAAGGAAGGTGACATGGCTACTGTTGGATCAGACTAAGCAGGCTGACACAAGAAATATTACTAGAAACAACAAGGGACGGTTCAAAATCATAAGATGGTAAATAAAATAGGAAAATATAACAATCATAAATGTATAATCTATAAGCAGAATAGCTCCAGAATAAAAATAAAGGTAAATCAACAAAGTTGAATATTTCATAATTTCTGTCTCAGTAATTGATAGAACAAGTAGAGAGAAAATCAGTAAGGATTTAAGCCTTGAACAACATCAGCAACCACCTTTCTACCACAGCAAACTTTTGTTAAGTGTACATTGAACACTTACCAAGACAGACCATATGCCAGGATATAAAATGTCTCAATGTATTTTAAAGATTGAAAGCATACAGAGTTCGTCATCTGACCATATGTTAACAAATTAAAAATCGAAAATAAAAAGAAATCTAGGAAACACAGAAATCAAAACTGGTAAAAATGTGTAAGAAGCATCTAGAGTAGTGACTGAAGAAAAAAAATAAAATGACATGAATGCTAATTTTAGAAAAGAAGGAAGATCTAAAAACAAGCTAGAGGAAGGACAGCAAATTAAACTTGAAGTAAATACACAGAAATAAATAGTACATTTTGGAGCAAAAATTGGCAAAATAGAAAACAGAAATGTAATAGAAAGCCTCATTAGGAATATCTGTAATAAAAGAGGGAATACCATATTTACAGACATTATAAGGAAATAGAATGATACCATCAACAATTGGATGCAAATGCATTTCATCACTGAGTTTAAGTGGACAAGTTATTTGAAAGATAAAAGTTACCAAAATGATATAAATACATATCAAAATGTGATTATATATAAATTAGTGGCATATACCTAACACAAGGGAGAATGGAAGTATTTCCAAGAAATAGTATTCAAACAATTGTATTAATTGAGACGCAAAATCTAAAAATAAAACCTAAAATATTAAAACTCTCAGAAAAGAATACAGAATACTTCACAAATGTGAGATATACAAAGACTTCTAAGAGGGGACACAAATGGTAAAACCATAATTTTTAGAAAAGGTAAAAAAAAAGTAAACTGTTACATTATGTTAAGTGAGTAAGCCAGGCACAGAAAGATAAACACAGCATGGTCTCACTTACATGTGGAACCCAAAAAAGTTGAACTCATAGAAGTACAGAGTAGAATGGTTCTTCCCAGGGGCTAGGGAGGTGGATGAGAGATGTTTGTTAAAGTTTTCAAAGTTTCAGTTACACAGAAGGAACAAGATCAAGTGATCTATGATATGACATGGTGACTATAGTTTAAAACAATGTATTACATTATTGAGAATCACTAACAAAGCAGATTTTAAGTGCTCTGACCACACACACACAAATGATAATTTATGGAGTAATACATATACTAATTAGCTCAATTTAGCCATTCTAAAATGCATATATATATATATATTAAAACATCACGTTATACATGACAAATACATAGACTTTCTTTTTGCCAATCAAAAAACTAAGTTGGGGAAAAAATAAACTGGACTTCATGTACATTAAAATTTCTGCTCATCAAAATCATTATTAGCTGTGACAAAGATAAGACATAGTCTAAGAAAATACTTTCCATAGACATATCTGAAATAGGTCTTGCACCTAGAATATATAAAACATCTAAAGATTAGTAATAACACGGGAAAAAAATCAAATAAATAATATGCCCAAAAGAAATGAACAGATTTTACAAAAGAATAAAATAGGCCAGGTGCGGTGGCTAATGCCTGTAATCCTAGCACTTTGGGAGGCTGAGGTGGGTGGGTCACCTGAAGTCAGGAGTTCGAGACCAGCCTGGCCAACATGGTGCAACCCCATCTCTACTAAAAATACAAAAATTAGCCGGGTGTGGTGGTGGGTGCCTGTAATCCCAGCTACTAGGGAGGCTGAGGCAGGAAAATTGCTCAAACCTGGGAGGAGGAGGTTGCAGTGAGCCGAGATCACGCCACTGCACTCCAGCCTGTGCAACCGAGCAAGACTCAGTCGCAGTTAAAAAAAAAAAAAAAAAAAAAAGGATAAAATAAAAAACAATCACAGAAATACCTGCTGATGAGAATGGGGAACAACTGAAACTCTCATAACAACGTTGGTAGTATATAAAATGGGAAATCGTCATTAGACAATTTTTCAGCTTTTTCTCATAAACATAGCCCTAACCCATGGCCCATTATTATGAATTTATCTAAGAGAAATAAAAATGTGTGGTTACTGAATGAATTGTAAAAGAGTTTTAAAGCTCTTTATTTAAAATGGAATAACCCATGTCTATTAATTAGAGAATAAACATAACATGTCATATGCATATAAATAAATATTCTTTGGCAATAAAAAGAATGAACTACTAATAAACACAGTAACATTGATTCACCTCAATTCATTACGGTAAATAGAAACAGCCAAGACATAAAAATTATACCTATTTCATGATTCAATTTGTTTTTAAATAAAGTTCAAGAACAGACAAAGGTAATCTATGGTGACGGCTGTCATAACAGCAGTTGCCTGTGGTTTTACAGGAATTAACATTAAGTGGGTACAAAGAGACTTTCTGGGCTAATGGAAATGTTCTTTATTCATGTTGATATATAGTCTATATATGTCAACACTCATAAAATCATGTATTTAACATGTACGTATTTTACTTTATATGATTTAAAGGAAACAGGATCATTGTAGTGGGCTTAGTCACTAACTGCTTCAACGGACTCATCTGTCAAATGGTACTATTATCATGACTGTCTGATTCATCTTCAGAGATGGGAAGGTTAAATGTAATAAATACTATACAAAGAAATATCACGATTTCATCATTGTCTGTTTATCTTCTGGGAAAGTTAGAGATTTTATCTACTGTGTTCTGAGGGTTATCTGGGGTGCAACTTTATTTATTTTGTGCTATTTAAAGTTGTACTTGAATGCTTTCTATAGTCACCCTCTTTTCAGTTATTTAGTATTCTGGTATGTTTCTTGCAAATGTTTATTTCTATTTTCTCCCAAACTCCAAAAGACATTTAAAATTAAGAATGGATGAAACAAACAAATATTGCATTTCTACGTAAGAGATAATGTGAACACGCAAATAGCCACTTCCAGGCAGATTAAGCCACCTCAGTAAGCGCTGTTTCTAAATCAGATCACCTCCTATATGGGGATAGGGAATGCTATGAAGCTGCTATTGAGACATCACTCAAATATCAAATACCAAAGTACTTCCGTACGGTAAAAAATATGCCTGACATAGTGTGATATTCCCAAAGAAGAAGCTCTTCTGGGACCTAACTAGCAATATGGATACTCATTTATTCTCTTATTACCTGACTCCACCAATCTGTCCATGAGAAACAGCACACGTATACATTAGAGTAATATTTAGATTTTGGAGGACAGAAGCTACCCTTAGAAACCATTAGACAACATAAATTGTATTAATTATAGCCTAGATTCTCAGATGAACTCCCTGAAGAAGTTTTATAACTTGGTATTATTTAGAAAAGGCATTTAATTAATCTGTACTTCTGCAAGGAAGAGGTTGTACCACAGACCAAGAAAACCTGGAACTCAATTCAACAACAAAGGGAACAGTCGAGATGAAGGAGCTTTAGAAAATGGAATGAATCGGGATCACTTGGTCTTTACAAATCTTGTTTCTTCCCATGTCTCCAAGAAGGAAGACACCTCCTCACCAAGGACCAGGGACTTTCTGTCTTGTAGAATGCTTTGTAGGTTGGAGGAGAAAGATTTCACTGATAACTATGTAAAGATGAATTGTTATGTAGAGGAACATAAAGATACTAAATATAATAAAATTCTATAAGATTAGCATTCAAATGGGCATTATGCTGTAGAAATTAGATTGTTATGCAGGAAATATTCATTCTTTCCTTCTCTTTTGCATAGAAGCAATATTTTCCCCTGCTCTGTTGCTGTTCAGTTCAGCCACACAATCCCTAACTTAGGAATCTGAGAAGCTACTAAGAGATAAAATTAAACAACAATACTATAATAGTTATCCTTACTTAATAGCTTCTTGCCTATGATTCCCAGTTACTGTCCTGAGTTTAATATCCTAGCAGGACACACATCAAGTGTAATTGACACACCATGGAACAAAACTTCTTGACATTTGAAATTTACTAGTATGTTGCTCAAGGTTTCTCTTCTTCAGGCTAAGAATCCCTAATAAATTAATTACATAGTAATTATTTGAGGATGTACTATGTTCCAGATCCTAAGGTAATAATTTAACATAGTACTTGCCCTTATGAAGCTTATGGTCTTCTACTTTAATATCAACTAATACTCATAGTTAAAATATTTCCCATTCAGATATCTCCAATTACTACAAAAATACCACAGTCAACACACTCCTAGATATTTATGTATATAAAGTCATATAAGACATAGTTTCTGCCCTCAAGGAACTTATTGACTGGTTGAAGAGCCAAAGACAGTTTCTTCATCTATTTCTTTTATCATAAATTTCCCAAGGTAATTAGCTATGTGGAGTATATCTGGCTAGTATATCCTCCTTTCAAATTATAGAAGCCGTCTACAATTTGGATGAATAATTTGAGAATGACTTTTAATTACAATATAATGTAGTATTCAGCATTTACGAAACATTTAATATTAATGTACAGCCTGGATATTGACATTGAAAATTTTTGTGAGACATGCAAAGCCTGTTTGCTTAAAGCACAATAATTGTTGCTTTATTCTGTTTGCTGGAGTGGTTTCCGTGACCTTCACTGCCCTTTTCCCTGCATGAGGCCTCCCAATATTCTTGAGACTGTTATGCAGATGCTAAATTCTGAGGTATCAGAGAAACACTCTCAGCAATTCACTCTCTCCTTCTTACTGTTGGCTACACTTGAGGTTAGTGTGGCTTCCTAGTGTCAGGTGCCAGAGGCCACAACATCGTGTGACCTACCCCCTCTCCAGCAAAGTTAGCACACACATGGAAACCTTCAAATATGCCCACTGGGACAGAGAACGTTTGTTGGCTTCTATTCTTCTTCCTCCCGTAACTATTTTGAATTCCTGAATTCCTCTTCTTATTGAGTATGCTTACAGGTTCTCAATCCATTCAGTTCTTCAATCTTTTCCTCCCTCTATATTAACAGATTACTCCATGTTTTTGATATGATTGTTTTTTCATGAGTCACTGTTCAAGGTGAATCGTCAGCTCTGCAAGGTAGGGTGAGGTTTGCAATGCCAAGGCCATCGGTCATCATTTGTCAAGCAAAGTACATGCATTCTGTTACCTTTTCAGACAGGCCTTCCCTGACCACTAGAACTAAGATAGCGTCCCAGCCACACTCTTTCTCACATGACCTTGTTTAAGTCATTGCCTGTTTCACTATTTGGAATCCCCATGTCCTTCAACTTCTTTACTTCTTCTCTGTATTCCTTCAGCTCCCACCTGTTCCCACCTCTAATTAAAATGTAAACTCTAGGGAAGCAGAAGCTCTGCCTTAGTTGCCTCATTTTCCAGCACACTCCCATCTGGCGCACAATCAGTAAAGAGTAACTATTTGATGAATACACAGATTTTCCAATTTATTAAATACATTAAACCAGGACATTCTTTTCTTTACAATGGTTCATAACTTATCAGTCATTCTAGGCAAAGTCCTCATTCTCAAAGTGCACTTGTATCTTAAACATCTAATTTTCTCTGAAAATAATTGACAGCAATCATTTACTCTTAATTACTTACTAGATTTGGCTGCTCATCATCTTATACCACTTTCTTTTTAAAACTATGAAGTTTGAAAACCTGAATTTCTCTAGCATTCCTAACATTTGTTTATACAATATAGTAAATGCTTGTGGGGATATGAGTGCAAGGAGGTCAGATAGAGATATTTGAACCACAATATTATTCCTAACGTTCAGGCTTCAGAGGAAACCTTTAATTTTTAACCATTTTCTCAGTACTTTCAAAAAATAAATATTTTATGTTTACTATAATAAATCTCCCTTTAAAAAGAGTCTAGTGACCAAAACTGATACTAAAGCTAATTTGGCTCTAAGACTTAAACATTACTTTGTAAAAACCTCTAAAAGATAATTACATTAGAACTCTATAAGAATTTTTTTAATGGAAGTCCTCTGCAATGGGGAGACATTTAGGATGAACTAAGGACTATGTGTTTTTTTCTTTTTTCTTCCCTGCTCCCCCATCTCCCATGAACATTATTTAGTAAATTTATCTTATATCATAGCTAAAGCTTTTGCTTTTATATGACTATTGTAACACAGTTACAGCAACAAATGCTGCTTTCCTATATCACAACATTCCAGTACAATTCCATCACACAGAAGCAAACACTACAAAAAAATCGTAAAAGATCTTATTTTTCAAAATAACCCTATAAATATACAAACTTATATACAATAGTAATTTGCCAATATCTAATAAATAAATGTAAAAGAATAGATGTACCATCATTATAGCATTTCATCCCCTGAAGAGAGTAATATGTTGTTCAGATTAGATTACCTGCTGACGCATAGCGCCCGCTTGAGGTTGCAAGGTTTTAAGGAAATGGTTTCTGCTTGTTAATAATGACACCAACTGGGATGAGAGCTAACATGTTTTGAAAGGTTTCTATGCACTTGGCTCTCTGCTAAGCACTAGGCATACATAGTTCACTTAATTATTACAAATCTGAGGGCAGGAATTTCTATCCCTTTATGTAAGTAGGAGAGGTTAGATAATTTTCTTGAGACAACAAGTGGAAAGCAAAGGTAGAACTGAAACCCAGGCAGAAGAGAAGAGATGGGGACTAGAAAAACGCCCAGCAGAGGCCCATGAGAGCCACAGGGAGCCAGGAAGAAAAGCCATGCCTACATCCAATGAAATATTAATAAAAACTTCACCTAACTTCACAATCAGGAAATTGACAATGGTACTCCCATTTTAAACAAATTCAGTCATCAAACAATAAAAATCCATGCTGAAATCCTAAAACTGTGTATTTAAACGACAGTAATTTCTATCCACGAGGCCAGCAGTCTTGAACATTAACCTGAATCAGTCTGAGTCAATGACAACACATAATGGCAAATCAACATGGTTGCTTGCATGGAATTCAGGATCAATTTTGGGAAACTGCTTGTTGATATCGGATCTTGAAAACTCAGTTTTCTCTTGTTCAGGGTATTATAACCAACTGAATTGTCTTCTCAAAGGACCTCATGATTTCTTATTAAGTGGAAATAATGTTTTAAGCATTAATCACATTCTTTCAAAGATTTTCCTTAAATAAAAAAGACTCTGGAATTAATTGAAAGATGAAAGCCAGTGGAAGATACTTTTCTCTCATATCAATTATCTGTCATCTAAAGGCACTTGACTGGTAACTGATACAAAGTAGTTATAAATATATGAAGATGATGAATCTTTAATTTATGCTTTAAGAATTTTAAATATATTTTTAATTGCCTTATTGCAGCCAAACTGAAGTTCCATCAATGTGTTTCTTCAACTATGATCCCTCATTTTGGGAGTCCATAAAATGCTAATCTTCTCCTTACCTCTTCCTATAGTAGAAGGATTTCATAGTGTGCTAGTAAACTACCATATATTTACATTTTAGGGTACTTGAATTCCTTTCTTAAGGAAAGTTGAAAAATGTGACAAGTAGAAAAATATTTCCAGATACAATAAGAAACAGAGTCTAACTCCTTAAATGTATGCACAGCCAGGAGAACCATAGGATATATAAAGGCAAGTTAGCAGATATTTTGATTTCCTTTTTGTCTTGAAAGGGAAACAAAACTGCATTCATGAAGCCAAAGTGGAGACATTCTGTCTTGCATAAAGATGTCTCAACTTTCAGAATCTTTCTGGTAAAGTGAGCCTCCCCACAGTCATTTAGATGTTTATTTTAGTTTTCTTAACCTTGAACTTACTCCATTAGTCACAAAATCTAACAAAGTAATCTGAACAGATTTGTTGCAAACAAAGCTTTGACATGCAAAATGGATTTTTGTTTTGCCCTACCTAGGTCTTATGTTTCACTATTATTAAAAATGTCAGTAATATTTTGCCTGCTGGGAACACATATTTTCCTTCAATATTTTCAATCTTATTCAAAACCCCTTATTGAATATTTTACAAGTTACAGCAGATCTTTGTTATTGCTTTTTCAAATTACAAACTCTAAACCGTATGTTGATATTTTGCTAAATGGTTTATGCACATGTAGAGTTGTGAAGCATTACTAGAACAAAAAATGAGAAAACCATTTTTAGATAATTATAATTTTGCATTTGACCTTCAGAATAAAAAATAATACAGCTTCATCAAGGGAGCAAGCCATAGCCCTCCATAGCCCATGCACATCTTCAGTGCACAAGCTGCCCTTTTGTTGTGCACCATATGATCCACGAAATACTTTATCATCATTTTTGTCTCTCCCCTTCTCTTCCCTCCTCCTGTCCCACATCCATATAGCATTAAGAAACCCATTAATTAGGGTCATGTGGAGACAATTTATTTGCTGAAAGTCTCCTCTTATCACTTTGCCTTAACTGTGTGTTTACTATGAATTTATAAATTTGTACTGTGTGTCTTCAGAATGCTAAGGCTGCTGCAAGAACTGTCAAATTTGCAATTGAGATAAATTAAGGAGGACTCAAGGGAACAATGAAACAAAAAACTTGGTAGAAGGAAATGAGTGGAGGAACACAGAGATGTTAGAAATTTTATTTTAAATATTTGTGGTTTGTATAATAGATTTTAGGAGAACTGAAAAGCATTAAATGAGATAAGTTATATATGTACCAATAATATTCATTTTTGTATGCTTCCTTATTCATAAATTTAAACTCAAATATATATTCATGCATATATTCATATCTATATCTAGATATTTAAAAAAGTATTCACACTGATGCCTGCAATTTCATTC